>NC_137105.1:49201533-49369033 GCF_949357685.1 Gobio gobio | reverse complement strand
CTGTCTATCTATCATCATCTATCCATCCATCTATCATTGAATCCATCCATCAATCCATCAATCTTCGAATTCATCCATCTTTCTATCTGTCCATCCATCCATCCATCCGTCCATCGTCGAATCTATCTCTATCTATCTATCTATCTATCTATCTATCTATCTATCTATCTATCTATCTATCTATCTATCTATCTATCTATCTATCTATCTATCTATCTATCTATCTATCTATCTATCGTTCTATCTATCGTTCTATCTATCGTTCTATCTATCGTTCTATCTATTGTTCTATCTATCTATCGTTCTATCTATCTATCGATCTATCTATCTATCTATCGTTCTATCTATCGTTCTATCTATCGTTCTATCTATCTTTCTCTGTCGTTCTATTCATCCATCCATCTTCTCTCCCTCTCTCTATCCATCCATCTATCATCTCTCCCTCTCTCTCTCTCTCTCTATCCATCCATCCATCTATCATCTCTCCCTCTCTCTATCCATCTATCCATCCATCTATCATTTCTCCCTCTCTCTATCCATCCATCCGTCCAACGTTCTTTCTATCTATCTTTCTTTCTATCTATCTATCTATCTATCTATCTATCTATCTATCTATCTATCTATCTATCTATCTATCTATCTATCTATCTATCTATCTATCTATCTATCTATCTATCGTTCTATCGTTCTATCTATTGTTCTATCTATCTCTGTCGATCTATCCATCCATCCATCGTCCATCGTTCTATCTATCTATCTATAGTTCTTTCCATCCATCCTTCTATCATTCTTTCTATTGTTCGTTCTATCGTTCTTTTCTATCGTACTATCAGTCTATCTGTAGATCTATCTACCTGTCTGTCTTTTTCTTTTTTGTCTTCTCTTTCTATAATTTTATAGATTCTCTTTTTTTTCCTTCACCAGTTTCCCATGTGCTTGCACACACACAGACGTGCACACACACACAGACGTGCACACACACACACAGATGTCACACACAGTAGTTGTCGTGTCACGTTTAAACATCTTAATGACAGTGCAGTCTGCCCTGCACCCCCAGCATTAATCATCTCTGCGCTCTTACCTTACACACTCATGCAGTCTCCAGATGTGCGCGCTGATGCGTTTGATTGGATAATAGGCTTGGAGGGACTGTTTAATGGTCAAAGTTTCTGCTTTAGGGTTTAGGGGTGAAAGGTCAAACACTGCTCTGCCCATTAAACCTGACCGGTGGGTGCGGGGGCGTGTGTGTGTTTGTGTGTGTGTGTGTGTGTGTGTGTGTGTGCTTCGGTGGGTGGCAGGATCTTCGATTACTGGTCAATTCACACACAGTGAAGGTTAAAGAACCCCTATTTTACTGCACAATAAAACATTTTCACAGTGTCTTGGCTAGGTTTACAGTCCACCACACTCCATTTCTCCCTCATTATCTCTGCTGTGCTGATTTAACATCATATCATGTTATATTTGAGCTGCCAAACGAATAGGTTCATGCGATATGAATACTCTCATGCACATACGTACGTCTGGACATTATCAGATGTGATGTGAGGGAAATATCATGCTGTTTTTCTCTGGGTTTGTTGACTAATATGTCCCGTTCCTGATAAAGATAAAGTAGTTGTTCAATCACTGTTTGACAGCAGTGTTGTCACGCCAATACACTTCATTATTGTGCGAGTGTGTGTGTGTGTGTGTGTGTGATAGAGGGAGTGAGAGAATGCTAACATTTGCGTAAAGGGCCTGAATGGTTCCTCTGTTTAAATCTCAGGAAATCAGTAGAGACTGGCTGCTCAACTGAGTGAGTGCTTCCTGTCTCTACAGGAAGTGCTGGCTTTTAGGAGGAGGAGGAGAGGTAATTTAGAACAAGAGTGTGAGTGTGTGAGTGTGTGTGTGTGTGTGTGTGTGAATGTATTATCTAGATGCCCTGTCTGCTCTCAACTGAAATTTGAAGAAAGCCTATAACATTGGGGCCATAGAAATAGAATTTCAGTCACACAACCTGACCTTGTTAGGGGTAAGCTGTGTCATGTCATGAGGGAAAGAGATAAAACCGATTAAAAAAACAAAAACATGTTTATATGATTCATATTTTCCTAAAACAACCAGGCGAACAATTTAATATTGAGAATATTTCAATGTTGTGAAACAATTTTCTATATTTTTTAATAACATTTGTGGTATTATTAATAATAGCATTTCCTGCATTTGGAGTCAAAGCTCAATATAATTCACTGACACACTTTACCCCACAGCTACCATTTTGGGGGGAGGGGAAGTGTTGTTTTTTATTTTATATTTGTTTTAATGAAAATATTTACATGATTACTAATCATTTCAGTAACACTTTCTATGAAGCCCATGCTTACAATGAATTATAGCCCCATTTATTCTTATTTATAAGTATTACTATTCTATAAACATGACTCATTAAGATCTATACTGCATTATAAGAAGAGTTTTAGTTACATTTATGACTTTACATGTACTTGCTTACTCAATGCACATGCTCATAATCCATTACACTGATGTCTAAATGATCATAAAATAGTTCCAGAGACGCTTGTTTGCTATACCAATTAGTTATTAATTATGTCTTTAATGGCTAATGTTTGCATCAATTTTGATTTGTTAACATCTATATCTCCTCAGCCATATGCATGGTTTTGCTTATACCAGTTTGGAATTATACTTTTATTGTTTTGCTAGTAGGTAACATAAAAAAGACAGTTTATCAATTGTTTATTAATGATTTCTGATGATAATGATTATTTTATTAAAGGAATTTTTGTTCATTAGTTACATTTACAAGTAAACAACTTTGTAAAACGAGCACATCTTTATGATATCTTAACATTTGTTTATGAAAATTGCATGCTATGTTTTCACTTAAAGCCATCAATGATGCATTTATAGAGGTTAGTGTCTGGAAAAAAATATTGTTGGTTGAACTTAAAAACGTAAGTTACCTGGTGGCCTTTATTTTGAGTTCATTGAAAATACAAAAAAATGAGTTGATACAACAAAGGAGATTGTTTTCATAAATAGAAACTCAAATTTGTTTTATCTGAATCGCATTTAAGTTGATTCGACAAAAGACAAAAAGTTGTTTTATTTTTACAGTATAACCATTTTATCACTCACAATAAGTATTTATTAGAACACAACATGACTATTAATACAATATATTCACTGATTTGACAGAAATAGATCTGAAAAACTAAAAAGTATTTGTAACTATAATATAATAACATTATAGCAATGCATGCCGTGTCTTTATAAATGCATTCATGGGACCAAACAGCACTGTAAAAAGTTAAATTTGGATAGCTAGAGCTATTTGAGTCTATTTACTTGGTATTTCTGCTTTCCTATTGTAATTGATTATTGTACACTCTTTCAACTTGAACGCATAGAAGTTCAGAGATACTCAAATATCTCACTTTCGTATAATTTCCCTTTAAGGACCCCCGTGTCAGACGTTTTAATTTATAACATGAATTAATGTTAATAAATATTTTTAAAGCAATTTGAGTCTCGTGTGTTTGGCCTAGTGAAATTAAGTTGATAAAATGTAATAATTTAAGTTGCGAAAACTTGATTTTTTTTTAGGTGTTACCAATTGAAGTAATTTTTTAAGTTGATCCAACTGTAGGGAAAATGAATACATTTAAGTTGGAATGCAGTGAAATTAAGTTAGACTAATGCAAATAATAGGATTGAATGAAATCAAATAATATAAGTGTGATTGAGTGAAATTAAGTTGATAAAACATAATAATTTAAATTGAGAAAACCAATTTTTTTAGGTGTGACCAATTTAAGTAATTTTTTAAGTTGATCCAACCATTTGCTTTTTACTTAGTAATTAATACAAAAAAATCAGTGTATAATGGATTATGAGCATGTGCATTGACTCTTTATGAGTCAAAATGTTGAAAAATAATAGTAATACTTACTTATAAATAAGTATAAATAGGGCTATAATTCATTATAAGCATGGTCTTCATAGAAAGTATTACCCTAATTTTTAATGGCCATGTATAATATTTTCTTTGCAAAAAGCATTTTTCAGTCACAGACAGCTGTATATGATTGCCACTTTTTAACGTGATCACATGACACAAAACTTAAGAGGGGGATATCCCTTGACACATCTTACCCCACTCTCACCGTTCTGTCTATAGCACTATAGTTTATATATTTAATTGTCACCATTGTTTGCATACATACGATTTGGGCTTTTTATTGCACAAAATCCATGTGTTTTGTGGATTTATTGCGTCTCAACTTCATGTTTGTTATTATTATCATCATAAGTTTCTCCATAACGACTTTTTTCTGTGCAATGTTTAATCAAAAAGCCATTTGCCTCATTTCAGGCTCACTCAGCCAAACACAATTAAAACCTGATCACACAAACCATGGAGTGTGCAGGAAGCCTGAACATGCTACACACACACACACACACACACACACACAGCTGGATCTTGTTATGATCTTTACAGTAGCTGACTCTCGCTCTGTTATTAGAAATGTTTTGTACTGCTGCTGTAGCTCAGAATTTATGCAGTACAGGTGTTGAAGAATCACACACACCATCACGCTTGTGATCTATAGCTACTATGTGTACAGTCTGGCATTACACACACACACACACACACACACACTGTCTGACTCCTGACTCACACACACCTCCCTACAGGTTGAACATATCATGGTCTGTCTCGCTGAAATTGCAACATATGATTCTGATTTCAGGGCCTTCAAATCCAATATGAAAAAAATGTATTTCATTATAACTTCATATATTCCTGAAGACTAAACTGTATAACTGAAAACTGTGTGTCGCTGTACATTCATGAGGTTGGATGTTTCATTGAATGTGTATCTCGCTAGGTGAATAGAGAGTGGTGTGTGGGGGTGTGTGTGTGTGTGTGTGTGTGTGCTGGTAGACATGGCATTTCCTCTCTGTGTGTTCAGATTGTTTGGATGGAGGTTTGCCAAGGCAGGAATGTGACTTTTAAACGGACTTTCAGTGCTGTGACCAAACTTCCTCTCTTTAAAAAATTGTCATTTTAACTATATTTAAAGCCTTTATTATGAGTCGTTTGTTCATTTTTGGCCGTCTTGTGGTTTTACCTGTTGACTTTAGAAATGATAAGATCATTACGTTTACATTGCGATCTAAAAAAAGAGAAACGAATATCGAGTTTTATTAGGCGTACATGAGCTTCTGAGATACACATCCACATACGCACACGCAGGGAATATAGAATAACTGAATCCCAGCTTTCCATGACCAACAGCGATATAAAAGCGGAGGCTCAAATTTTACCCAGCATTCCTAACACACAACCTCATAGTTCACATACATTCAGATTCACTCAAACGGGTATTCATTAAGACAGCACAATGTATCTGTATTAGTGTTGTCAATCAATTAAAAAATGTATTAATCGCACATTTTTTCTGCAGTTATATTTTTATACTGTGATAATTTCAAAGTTACTCTCCGAATTAATGTAGAAACAACTTAAAGACAGTATATTTTAAATATTTGTGTGCATGTTTTTATGAATGAAGGCCAGTCTCACTGATACTAATACAGATACTGATGTCTCTATGAAACATTAATGATTGACATTAAACATTACAGTATAATTGAAAGCTATCAATTTAACATTAGGCTTTAAAAAATAAAATTTTATTTAAGTGAACTTATAACAATCTTCGTCATATTTACTTTTACTACATATTTACTACAATTTTCTCTGTAATCTTTGTTTTGTGATTAACATAAAAGGGTTAGTTCACCCAAAAATCATTTACTCACACTCAAGTTGTTCCAAACCTGTATGAGTTTCTTTGTTCTGCTGAACACAAAAGAAGATATTTTGAAGAATGTTTGTCACCAAGCAGAGAGAGCAACTTTTGACTACCATAGTAGGGAAAAAAATACTATGGTAGTCAATAGTTGCTCTCTCTGCTTGCTTACAAACATTCTTCAAAATATCTTCTTTTGTGTTCAGCAAAACAAAGAAACTCATACAGGTTTGGAACAACTTGAGTGTGAGTAAATGATGACAGAATTTTCATTTTTGGGTGAACTATCCCTTTAATGACAGACGTCACAGCGACTGGTTTATTAGACTACTGTCACTTTAAGAACTGCTGCTGCCAAACATTACACGCAGATCTGATGCACTGTCACACGCATCTCACTTTCTCACAACTCTTTAAGTTCATTTAAAGGTGCAGTGTGTACATTTTAGCGGCATCTAGTGGTGAGGTTGTGAATTGCAACTGCTCACCCCTCCCTTTCAAAGCACAAAGAGGAGCTACGGTGGCCGACACAGGACAAAGATGTCGTCGTCTGAGACAGCGGAGAGTGACTAGCGCTCTGTAGAGAAGTTTGTCCGTTTAGGGCTACCGTAGAAACACGGCAGCGCAAAATGGCGACTTCACTGTAAGAGGACTCGCGGTGTATGAAGATAGAAACGGATCATTCTAAGGTAATAAAAACATAACGGTTCATTATATAAGGTCTTTATACACCACTGAAAACATATTTATGTATATTATAATGTATTTCTGTCAATATATCCTCATAAATATTACACACTGCACCTTTAAGACGTTATTTAACTCATTTAAAACTGGTCTTATAAGAATACTAACAAAACGGACATTTTGGCATAATAAAAGCACGAAAGAGAACTGGATTCTGGCGAGTCTTTCTGTGCCGTGTGTGTGTGTGTGTGTGTGTGTCATAGTCAGGACATTCACAGACAGCTCGTTCTCTTTTGTCTTGTCGCGTTTGAATATTTTATAAGCGTTTGCATGAATAAGAGCGTGATCATATAATGTAACGCTAGCCTAAGGATGACAGAAGAAACAGATGCTGCGTTAATTTCATTAAATATTTTTAACGCGTTAAACTGACAAAAAAATTATTGCATGCGTTAACACGATCATTTTGACCTTATTAATCCGTATACAATATCAATACAATAATTATTATATTTTAAATTATGTATTGACACTGGAAGCAGATAATACTCTCATTTTAGAGACATATTTTCTACTTCACATTATAAGGTTTTTGATGCCTGGTTTAATTTCACAGTGTGAATGGCAAAATGGACATTCACAGACGTTTTCGGTCATAATATAAAACAAATCAGCGCTGGTTTTTATATATACTTTTTCAGTATATTCTCATCACACAAAAAAATAGAGTAATAACCTTGGTGTTTTGTGAAACGCCGTGTTTGACACTGATGATTATCTGTGCTAATGGTTAACAGCTGATTCTCTTTGATGTCCATTTTGTTTAAATGGTCAGATGCCATCTCTCTCACACACACACACACACACACACACACATTTCGAATCAGTCTGTCATAATTGTTGAAAATGCTTTTTAAAAATCCTGAATCTGAAAAAATTATGAATTCCAGTGAAATATGTTCTTTGTAATCCACAAACACACATACTAGCCGCTACGTTCACATATTAAACGAACCACTAATTTCACTCTCGAACGCATTTTAATACACGCGTAACAATCTCAGAGGTGGTCTGGGTGACCCTGGGAATTGTCAGCATATTTTTACGAAAACAGCTCCTTCTTATAGTTTGTTTTGTTTCTTTTTAGTTCTCCGATTTCATTGGAGTCTGCAGGAGTCCAGAGAAGCAGCCGTGTGTGTGTGTGTGTGTGTGTGTGTGTGTGTGTGTGTGTGTGTGTGTGTGTGTGTGTGTGTGTGTGTGTGTGTGTGTGTGTGTGTGTGTGTGTGTGTGTGTGTGTGTGTGTGTGTGTGTGTGTGTGTGTGTGTGTGTGTGTGTGTGTGTGTGTGTGTGTGTGTGTGTGTGTGTGTGTGTGTACTTGTCTACCTATCTAACAGGGGACCTTGGTGTCGTAACACACTCACTAACAGGGGACCTCTGAGCCAAGAGGGGACATTTTTCAGGTCCCCTGTTGGTCATGCTTTAAATCATGTTAAAATCAAGTAAAAACACTAAAAAAACGCTCTGGTGATTTTTTTTACTTTTGACCAAGTGGGGACCTACAAGTGTGTGTGTTTAAATCATGTGAAAATTAAGTAAAAACACTCTGGTAATTTTTTTAAAACTTATGACCAAGTGGGGACCTAAGTGTGTGTGTGTGTTTAAGGTCATACTCAGCAGCTCCCCTGTAGGCTGGAGCAGGAACTGTAAGGGCTCTTAAACACACGTCGTTCACACACACTCCTCTATTGTTTGAATGGCCTGCTGTCCCAGAGAGACTCTGCTGTTTAACAGGCTGCTTACTAAAGGAACAAGCATTACATCTCTTTACTAGATACCCTGACTAGTTTCAAACTTTGCATTACATTACAATTAAATTCTACACAGAATCCAAGAAAAAAGGATTTAAAAATCTAAACAACCAGAATGTAATTAGAAGTTTTGTTTTTGTATTTTTTATTTTAACATATTTTAATGACAGTAGCCTATATTCATTGAATATTATTGTATTTATCAAAATAAACAGAAAATAGTACAAACTTTACTATTCTTTTAAACAAGTGTTAAGACATTATTAAAAAAAAAACATTTTAGCTCAAGTATTTGTATAAATAATGTGTGACTTTTGCCCCATGTAAAATGGGGTGTAAAAGGCCCACCTTACCACCTTATACATTTATGAGTTTTTTAAACAAACCACTTTTGATTTATTTATGATTTACACAATGGCTCGGTCCCCAGTTAGATAGTAAATCACGACACCAGTGTGTTTGCGTTGTCATTTCTTGCCATCATAAACACACTGCAGAGATTTAGAGTTTTTATAGCAATAACTGAGTTTTAAGAGTTAAATCAAGCAGAAATATTTCTCTAATGTATTAATTGCAGATCCTCTTTGAATAATGATTATGTTAAACACAATGACTCGGTCCCCTGTTAGATAGTAAATCACGACACCAGTGTGTTTGCTTTGTCATTTCTTGCCATCATAAACACACTGTGGAGATTTAGAGTTTTTATAGCAATAACTGAGTTTTAAGAGTTAAATCAAGCAGAAATATTTCTCTAATGTATTAATTGCAGATCCTCTTTGAATAATGATTATGTTAAACACAATGACTCGGTCCCCTGTTAGATAGTAAATCACGACACCAGTGTGTTTAATTTGTCATTTCTTGCCATCATAAACACACTGTAGAGATTTAGAGTTTTTATAGCAATAACTGAGTTTTAAGAGTTAAATCAAGCAGAAATATTTCTCTAATGTATTAATTGCAGATCCTCTTTGAATAATGATTATGTTAAACACAATGACTCGGTCCCCTGTTAGATAGTAAATCACGACACCAGTGTGTTTGCTTTGTCATTTCTTCATCTCAAACACACTGTAGATATTCACTGTATATATTGAGATAACTCAATTTTATGGTGACTTGCATTAAAATGTTTATCCGTCTCAATTAAATTATGTGAACTAAATGACTTTTAACATTGACACTTTAGTTATTTAACCAACTGATGATTTTCAAGTCAGCAATCAACACACAACTGAGTTTTGACCTCCAAAATCTTATTATAGTGTATTTTTATGGTAAGTATTGGTGTTTTATGTTTTAAATCAAGCAGAAATCACTCTTTAAGGAAACAATTGCAGGTCACACTTTATACAGTGAACATGATTTCCTTAAATTGACTTAAGTCCCCTGTTGGATGGTAAAACACGACACCTGTTTGATTGCTTTGCCATTTCTTGCCATCACAAACACACTGTAGAGATTTTGAAGGTCAGAACTAAATTTTTTGGTGACTTGCATGAAAATCTTCATCCGTCTCAATTAAATTATGTGAACTGAATGTCTTTTAACATTGACACTTTAGTCGAAGATTTTCAACTCAACAATCAACACACAACTGAGTTTTGACCTCCAAAATCATTATACAGTGTATATTAAATTTAAATAAAAAATAAAAATTTCCTTACAAAACAGTTTGACTCAAGTTTGACTCTCTACTGCTTATTCATTATTGTTTATGTTACATGGTCCATGTTTACATTACAGTATAAAATTGTTCCTAAGTTTTCCCCTTTTATATAGATGGTAATGACTAAATATCCTCGCACACCGAAATTTTCACACGTTAAAAAAAAGATCAAGCACGTTTACACACAGCCTCTGAAACTTTCCTTCCTTCATCATAAAAAAAAATCTGATCAGGTTCAGTTTTCTGCATTTTTCGCATCCATAGCAAGCATTTAAAGAGGGGTTTCAAATTTCTGTGTTATTCATTTTTGTGTTAAAATTTTGAACATAAGTTGAACAGTTTAAAAAAGAAAGTGTGAACCTTCAAATTAGCCATTATAGTTCATAAAGTTTTGCTGGCGTTTGTATCTAATTGAGAAAAGAATGAATGTAAATTGAAAGATGTCGTCATTGAACGCATTTTGTGCCAAAGCAAATAAATGATCCACAGTTTAGCCACATAGGCTGATGTGATCCCTGAGTGAAGAGTTTTGAAAAAGTGACGAGTATTCAGAAATGTGTCCTAGCAGATGTTTAAAAAACCCTGTAATATCACTATTAGTAAGGGATCACTGTATAATATCAGTCTTTAAATGTGAGATATTTAAAGTGAACCTAAAGTATACTTGCAATAGTGTGATTTTAGCACAATTAAATATACTTAATGGATGTTTCGCAAAAGCATTGTTTAGTGATATTGCGTCCTTGTGTTTCTGCTGTACGTCATCAGCAACTGTCTAAGTTCAATTACAATACTCAAGAACACATGTACAGAGGATGCACAAAAGTACCCGGATGTTATAAGATATATGAGTATAAATAACTCCATACAGATCTATTGTTTTACAAAAATAATCTATTGTTTACAAAAGTAGAAAGCGTGTGTACTTTAATGAAAACTTGGACCATGTGACATAAACTGAAGTTAACAGCAAAAAAATATACTATAATGCTGACTGTTGTTAGTGTTTTTTGTTGTATGAGTTAAAAGTGTATATGTTGGGTGAATCCTCATTGTGTTCTGGAAGAATGAGTTGATTTAAGACATCAATTAAGTGTTTTGGTAGTTTTAGCACATTTTGAACGTGAAATTAACTGCTTTGCTTTGAAAGGTGTCCTAGCGATTGTAGCTGAGAGATAGACGTCAAACAGACTCAAACAAAGACCCAGAATTCTGTGGTGTTACAGCACTGTGGCTGCTGTAAATGGCTGCTGTACGGTTTCTTTATGAAATAACAGGCACAATGGCAAAGATATTTCTGCAAAAACTCCAAAGTAATGTTCGGTTGCAGTGAGAAAGTCACAAGAGACAACTAAAAAAACTCATGCGTGTATTTAGCCTAGTGTAGATCTGTTTGCTTACACATCCCCCAAACTCCATTTACATATGAATACAGGAAAGGCCAAAGCGATTGTCTCACAGGTGAGGAAGAGGCCTTACAGAGCTGTGAGACCCATGTCACAGACACAAACTTCTCATCCAAACTAGAGAAAACGCTGGGATTTACCTGGGAAAATTAAATCAATGTGCACTTTTTCCAATCCCTACGACACATTTTTCAATACTTGGGTCACTTTTTTAAAACTCTTCACACACTTTTTCACACAAATTCACACAACTGAATTTCAGCTTGGCACAGCAGTTATTTTAGTGTTCAAAATGCACTAAAACTACCAAAAAGGATTCTGAGGATTCAAAAGAATCACCCAATATTTCAATATGGTAATACTGCCGAAATGTAGCAAATTGTTTTGTTTTTTTTAATTAATTTTAGTTAAGTTTTGAACATAAGTTAGGGAGTTTTGAAAAGAGAATCAAAATTTTTTCAAATTGGCCTATACAGTTCATAATGTTTTGGTGGTGTTTGTGTTGAAGTAAGAAAATAATTCTTATAAATCGAAAGATGTCGCCATTGAATGTATTTTATGCCAAATCAATGATAAATTATGACTTTAGATGGCCCCACTTTATATTAGGGGGCCTTAACTACTATGTACTTAAATAGGTACAATGTACTTATTGTGTTCATATTGTATTGCAAAACACTTTTGCTGATATTGAGGTGGGATACGGGTAGGGTCAGGTATGGTTGTATTGGTAAGTTTAAAGGTAGGGTTAGATGTAAGGGAAGTGTCAACAGTGTAATTACAAATGTAACTACAGAAATTAATTACAGATGTAATTACATGCAGGTATATTTAAAAATGTAAGTACAATGTAAAGACATGTATGTACACAATAAGTGCATTGTATCAAATGGATAATTAAAATGTTAGTACATAGTAGTTAAGGCCACCTAATATAAAGTGGGTCCCTTTGGATTTTAAGATTTTATATTTCAGTATAATTCCTGCAGAAATGAGTTGATCATCGTTCTGACTTGAATGTGTTTGATCAGTTCTGAAAGCAGTGTGTTAGCATTCAAAGAATGTGCTAAAAATATATAGTTTTGCAGATAGTTAGGTACGAATAACAAAAGTGTTCGTGGATTTTGAAAAAATGTGGTCATTGAATGCATTTTGTGTGAAAGCAATGAAAAATGATTCACAGTTTTTAACATATCAATTTAGTATTGGCCAATGCAATAAAAAAAAAAAACGTAAAGCGATATGCAGAAAGCTGTGGGGCTAAACACCAAGAAAATATCACTTCTAATAAGATGAAAATATATTTAATTTAATTTTTAAAACAATTTAAAACATGTCAACAGTTTTATTTTTATTTATTTTTTTTACATTTGCTGGGACACATTTCTCAATCCTCATCACTTTTTCACTGTTCACTTTTTGTCTTCACTCAGTGATCACATCAGTCTATGTGGCTAAACTCTGGATCATTTATCATTGCTTTGGGCACAAAATGTGTTCAATGACGACATCTTTCAATTTACATTCATTATTTTCTGACTTTGACACAAACACCACCAAAACATTATGTACTATACAGGCCAATTTGAACATTTTTACATTCTCTTTTCAAAACTGTTAAACTTATGTTAAAAAAAATAGACATTTGCTACATTTCGACAGTAATACCATATTGAAATATATTTTGAATCTAAAATACTATCAAAACAAATAGATTTAGCTGGTGTTAGTTTTTAAATTGCATTGCCATCCATTCAAAAGGGAAAAATTTAGGAATAATGTTATACTGTACTGGACCAAGGACCATGTAACATAAACTGCAGTGAATTATAGTGTAAATCTTTTTTTGAAAAGAAAATTTTACAGAAGAAAACATTGTGTAATGATCATGTGTTTTAGGTCTGTGTTTTATGATTGAAAAAGTGTGTTTGTTGGGTCCTTTTTGGTAGTTTTAGTGCATTTTGAACACTAAAATAACTGCTGTGCCAAGCTGAAATTCAGTTGTGTGAATTTGTGTGAAAAAGTGTGTGAAGAGTTTTAAAAAAGTGACCCAAGTATTGAAAAATGTGTCGTAGGGATTGGAAAAAGTGTACATTGATTTAATTTTCCCAGGTAAATCCCAGCGTTTTCTCTAGTTTGGATGAGAAGTTTGTGTCTGTGACATGGGTGTAACAGCTCTGTAAGGCTTCTTCCTCACCTGTGAGACAATGGCTTTGGCCTTTCCTGTATTCATATGTAAATGGAGTTTGGGGGATGTGTAAGCAAACAGATCTACACTAGGCTAAATACACGCATGAGTTTTTTTAGTTGTCTCTTGTGACTTTCTCACTGCAACCGAACATTACTTTGGAGTTTTTGCAGAAATATCTTTGCCATTGTGCCTGTTATTTCATAAAGAAACCGTACAGCAGCCATTTACAGCAGCCACAGTGCTGTAACACCACAGAATTCTGGGTCTTTGTTTGAGTCTGTTTGACGTCTATCTCTCAGCTACAATCGCTAGGACACCTTTCAAAGCAAAGCAGTTAATTTCACGTTCAAAATGTGCTAAAACTACCAAAACACTTCATTGATGTCTTAAATCAACTCATTCTTCCAGAACACAATGAGGATTCACCCAACATATACACTTTTAACTCATACAACAAAAAACACTAACAACAGTCAGCATTATAGTATATTTTTTTGCTGTTAACTTCAGTTTATGTCACATGGTCCAAGTTTTCATTAAAGTACACACGCTTTCTACTTTTGTAAACAATAGATTATTTTTTTAAAACAATAGATCTGTATGGAGTTATTTATACTCATATATCTTATAACATCCGGGTACTTTTGTGCATCCTCTGTACATGTGTTCTTGAGTATTGTAATTGAACTTAGACAGTTGCTGATGACGTACAGCAGAAACACAAGGACGCAATATCACTAAACAACGCTTTTGCGAAACATCCATTAAGTATATTTAATTGTGCTAAAATCACACTATTGCAAGTATACTTTAGGTTCACTTTAAATATCTCACATTTAAAGACTGATATTATACAGTGATCCCTTACTAATAGTGATATTACAGGGTTTTTTAAACATCTGCTAGGACACATTTCTGAATACTCATCACTTTTTCAAAACTCTTCACTCAGGGATCACATCAGCCTATGTGGCTAAACTGTGGATCATTTATTTGCTTTGGCACAAAATGCGTTCAATGACGACATCTTTCAATTTACATTCATTCTTTTCTCAATTAGATACAAACGCCAGCAAAACTTTATGAACTATAATGGCTAATTTGAAGGTTCACACTTTCTTTTTTAAACTGTTCAACTTATGTTCAAAATTTTAACACAAAAATGAATAACACAGAAATTTGAAACCCCTCTTTAAATGCTTGCTATGGATGCGAAAAATGCAGAAAACTGAACCTGATCAGATTTTTTTTTATGATGAAGGAAGGAAAGTTTCAGAGGCTGTGTGTAAACGTGCTTGATCTTTTTTTTAACGTGTGAAAATTTCGGTGTGCGAGGATATTTAGTCATTACCATCTATATAAAAGGGGAAAACTTAGGAACAATTTTATACTGTAATGTAAACATGGACCATGTAACATAAACAATAATGAATAAGCAGTAGAGAGTCAAACTTGAGTCAAACTGTTTTGTAAGGAAATTTTTATTTTTTATTTAAATTTAATATACACTGTATAATGATTTTGGAGGTCAAAACTCAGTTGTGTGTTGATTGTTGAGTTGAAAATCTTCGACTAAAGTGTCAATGTTAAAAGACATTCAGTTCACATAATTTAATTGAGACGGATGAAGATTTTCATGCAAGTCACCAAAAAATTTAGTTCTGACCTTCAAAATCTCTACAGTGTGTTTGTGATGGCAAGAAATGGCAAAGCAATCAAACAGGTGTCGTGTTTTACCATCCAACAGGGGACTTAAGTCAATTTAAGGAAATCATGTTCACTGTATAAAGTGTGACCTGCAATTGTTTCCTTAAAGAGTGATTTCTGCTTGATTTAAAACATAAAACACCAATACTTACCATAAAAATACACTATAATAAGATTTTGGAGGTCAAAACTCAGTTGTGTGTTGATTGCTGACTTGAAAATCATCAGTTGGTTAAATAACTAAAGTGTCAATGTTAAAAGTCATTCAGTTCACATAATTTAATTGAGACGGATAAACATTTTAATGCAAGTCACCATAAAATTGAGTTATCTCAATATATACAGTGAATATCTACAGTGTGTTTGAGATGAAGAAATGACAAAGCAAACACACTGGTGTCGTGATTTACTATCTAACAGGGGACCGAGTCATTGTGTTTAACATAATCATTATTCAAAGAGGATCTGCAATTAATACATTAGAGAAATATTTCTGCTTGATTTAACTCTTAAAACTCAGTTATTGCTATAAAAACTCTAAATCTCTACAGTGTGTTTGAGATGAAGAAATGACAACGCAAACACACTGGTGTCGTGATTTACTATCTAACAGTGGACCGAGTCATTGTGTTTAACATAATCATTATTCAAAGAGGATCTGCAATTAATACATTAGAGAAATATTTCTGCTTGATTTAACTCTTAAAACTCAGTTATTGCTATAAAAACTCTAAATCTCTACAGTGTGTTTATGATGGCAAGAAATGACAAAGCAAACACACTGGTGTCGTGATTTACTATCTAACAGGGGACAGAGTCATTGTGTTTAACATAATCATTATTCAAAGATGATCTGCAATTAATACATTAGAGAACTATTTCTGCTTGATTTAACTCTTAAAACTCAGTTATTGCTATAAAAACTCTAAATATCTACAGTGTGTTTATGGCAAGAAATGACAAATTAAACACACTGGTGTTGTGATTTACTATCTAACAGGGGACAGAGTCATTGTGTTTAACATAATCATTATTCAAAGATGATCTGCAATTTATACATTATAGAAATATTTCTGCTTGATTTAACTCTTAAAACTCAGTTATTGCTATAAAAACTCTAAATATCTACAGTGTGTTTATGGCAAGAAATGACAAATTAAACACACTGGTGTCGTGATTTACTATCTAACAGGGGACAGAGTCATTGTGTTTAACATAATCATTATTCAAAGAGGATCTGCAATTAATACATTAGAGAAATATTTCTGCTTGATTTAACTCTTAAAACTCAGTTATTGCTATAAAAACTCTAAATCTCCACAGTGTGTTTATGATGGCAAGAAATGACAAATTAAACACACTGGTGTCGTGATTTACTATCTAACAGGGGACCGAGTCATTGTGTTTAACATAATCATTATTCAAAGAGGATCTGCAATTAATACATTAGAGAAATATTTCTGCTTGATTTAACTCTTAAAACTCAGTTATTGCTATAAAAACTCTAAATCTCCACAGTGTGTTTATGATGGCAAGAAATGACAAAGCAAACACACTGGTGTCGTGATTTACTATCTAACAGGGGACCGAGTCATTGTGTTTAACATAATCATTATTCAAAGATGATCTGCAATTAATACATTAGAGAACTATTTCTGCTTGATTTAACTCTTAAAACTCAGTTATTGCTATAAAAACTCTAAATCTCCACAGTGTGTTTATGGCAAGAAATGACAAATTAAACACACTGGTGTCGTGATTTACTATCTAACAGGGGACCGAGTCATTGTGTTTAACATAATCATTATTCAAAGATGATCTGCAATTAATACATTAGAGAACTATTTCTGCTTGATTTAACTCTTAAAACTCAGTTATTGCTATAAAAACTC
This sequence comes from Gobio gobio, assembly GCF_949357685.1. Lineage (NCBI taxonomy): Eukaryota > Metazoa > Chordata > Actinopteri > Cypriniformes > Gobionidae > Gobio > Gobio gobio. The sequence goes on along the minus strand of NC_137105.1, from coordinate 49,351,845 downwards.
TAAATCTCCACAGTGTGTTTATGGCAAGAAATGACAAAGCAAACACACTGGTGTCGTGATTTACTATCTAACAGGGGACAGAGTCATTGTGTTTAACATAATCATTATTCAAAGATGATCTGCAATTTATACATTATAGAAATATTTCTGCTTGATTTAACTCTTAAAACTCAGTTATTGCTATAAAAACTCTAAATATCTACAGTGTGTTTATGGCAAGAAATGACAAATTAAACACACTGGTGTCGTGATTTACTATCTAACAGGGGACCGAGTCATTGTGTTTAACATAATCATTATTCAAAGAGGATCTGCAATTAATACATTAGAGAAATATTTCTGCTTGATTTAACTCTTAAAACTCAGTTATTGCTATAAAAACTCTAAATATCTACAGTGTGTTTATGGCAAGAAATGAAAAATTAAACACACTGGTGTCATGATTTACTATCTAACAGGGGACCGAGTCATTGTGTTTAACATAATCATTATTTACTATATAAAGTGATGACCTGTGATTATTACCTTAAAGAACAATTTCTGCTTGTCCAGTCCTATATATATATATATATATTTTTTTTTTTTATTGGTGCAAGAAATCAAATCTCACTCTAAAAATCTCAAAAACATAGGACATTATTTGGGATTTTAGAGAGCAGAAACTATGTTTTATTCAAAAATAAGTCACACATTGAAATACCTTTACTGTAAAAAAAATGTGGGTCTCCAATTGAAAATTTTCTGTAAATTGATGCACTTTAATTCAATTAAAATTCAAGAAATTCAATTTGGCCAACTAAAAAATTTAGATGTGATCGGTCACTAGAAAATTTTCAATTGGAGACCTGATTTTTTTTTACAGTGTTGGTGTTCTTGAAAATAAGCTTAAATGAGAGATGTGGACGGATCATAAACTGTAAGTATGAAGACACAACAGAGAATGAATTTCTTAAAGATAACTCTTAATTTTAAGAATTTTTTTATTTCTTAAATTCTTTTCTGTAATGTCCACAACATGGCTTTTTCTCCGTTGTGTGCTCATTGTGTTCCCTGATGCCTGTGTGAACATTATATAATTATAATTATATATATATATTAAATAATGAAGACAGACTTGACTGCCAGCTCTCTTCCCTTTCACACACACAGCTCCATTGCAGGCTATGGAGGTCCCCTGTTGGATAGGTAGACATCGGTCAGGTCCCCTCTTGGCATGTTTAAAAATAAAAAAATAAATGCTTATTTGAAGTTATATTATGAAAAAAGACCTTAAAACAAAATTTTGTATCTAAGTTTTGTTTCTTCAAAATGACTAGAAACACAGGTCCCCTCTTGGTCAGTGTGGAGTGATGGTCCCCTGTTGGTAATATAGACGTGTATGTGTGTGTGTGTGTGTGTGTGTGTGTGTGTGTGTGTGTGTGTGTGTGTGTGTGTGTGTGTGTGTGTGTGTGTGTGTGTGTGTGTGTGTGTGTGTGTGTGTGTGTGTGTGTGTGTGTGTGTGTGTGTGTGTGTGTGTGTGTGTGTGTGTGTGTGTGTGTGTACCTTATTTTACTTGTCCCTTTTTTTTTTTCAGGCTAATAAGGTTTTAATTAGTTTTAAGCTGTGTATTTGAAATAGTCTGACAAGAGGTTAAACCATCCCAGATCAGGTGTCTTAACTCCACCCAATGAAATCAGATCTATTAAAGAACCGCTGCAGATATTAAAGCCGAATGAAACAAACAGGTATCCGAGGCTGAGGCCGACGCTGATCTTTAACAGTTATGAAAACAGCACATTCTGTGCATGCCTCCGCCGCTGCCAGCACCTCGGGCCAGGCGCATAACACCGTCCTCTCTTCCTTATTCTTCAGACAAAACCGTAGGTGAAGTTTATTGGTTGGTGACATGGTTCGGCCTCTTTTCTGAGTGTGTCTGAAACATTGTGCTCCCTCTCTACCTGCATAAATCTGCTGTAAACACCTGAAACCTTTCCTTCTCTCACTTCCTTTACAGCGCTTCTTTTGTGTTGTGAATATCACTGCTAATCTGCAGATTATAGGTTTGGTCCCGTGGATGTGTGCCGATGTTTGCTTAAGTCTGATTGTTGGTAAAGTGAGATGATTATATAATGTGTGTATGAATGTTTAGATGAACAGGTTGCACCTTTTGAGAAAGATTACAGAGTTGAATAGCCACACACTCACCGCGGTGCAGTCATTTCTGCTGATATAGACGTGTGCCGGCTTGCGGATTCACCGATTCTTCATGCAAACTAAGCATCCGGACAGTTATCAAGGCGAAGGTTTTCATCTTCTGGATTCATCATATCTTCAGATTTGGATCGAGCTCGACTGATAGCACTAGACAGGTGTTCGTTTTATCTTTTAAGGCGAAAATGACAAAATCTTTGAGCAAAATGTGCACATAGGAGACATGCAATCTTTCCTTACTGGATTGTTGTTTGCTTTCTTGGTGCCACTTTATATTAGATGGCCTTAACTACTATGTACTTACAATGTACTTATTGTGTTCATATTGTATTGCACAACACTTTTGCTCGAATTGAGATGGGATACGGGTAGAGTTATGGACAGGTGGGACAGGTAATTATAAATATAATTACAGAACTTAATTACAGATGTAATTACATGCAGGTAATTTTTTTAATGTAAGTACAATGTAAAAAAAATTATTTACACAATAAGTGCATTGTATCAAATTATTAATTTAAATGTTAGTACATAGTATTTAAGGCCACCTAATATAAAGTGGCTCCGCTTTTTTCCTTCAGTAAAAGTGTCTTTACATTTTAATTTTCCAGTCAGCTTAACCATTTTAGCATATTCTATGAAGTATTACGTGATAATATTCTCATGCGTTATAATTATGATGCATTCGTAAGATCTGTGGTTGTACATAATTTTACAAAACAATCTATTCCTGGTTATTCTTGTAATGAATTTAATGCATTGCATTACATGATCAAATTCGATGTTTAGTCACGTTATAATGCAACATACTTTTTAGCCTATGTACACTGAAAAAAATGTGTGTTGGATTTACATGATTTAATTGTGTACATCGGTCACACATGAATCAATTAAGTTAAACCAACATCATTTATTAATGTAACTTCAACGTCATGGAATGAACACATTTTAAGTGACCCAAGTAAGTAGTCTCAAAGTGAGTTTTATACGGCTCCCTGACATTCAATTTCATATACTTTAACTGAATTATGATACACTCAAAAAATGATTCAGGCCCTTCATAGATATGACGCATTTAAATTCTGTTCACTTTACGTAAACATATCTAATTTTGTCACAACTTAATTTAATTGTGTTCAATCAACCTAATATATTTAAAACTGAAGTTTACTTTATTAAGTTGTGTTAAAACACATGAAATATTTCTGTTGACAGAACTGGGCAGTGGATCTGTAGTTCCCAGCATGCTTTGCAAGGGACTCCATTAGGAGAGTAAATGTAGGGATTAAAGTGTTATGTAATGTGTTTTTCAGTAAAGGGAAAGATGTTGTTAGTTAATGTTAGTGTTTAATGTTCAGTTAAGTTGGACATTTAGAGGACTTTCTGTAATGTGTTTTAATTATGTTGAAGAGTGGCGCCTGTGCTTAGGCTGTGGACACTCACTGATCTAATGTCTGGAGTGACACCTCTTTTCTTAAATTATCATTATATACATTGTGTATGATGATGAATGAAACTGCTTATAATTGATTTTCCTATTACATTTTTTTATTTAAGTTTGACAAGTATAAAAAGTCATGTTACAAGCATATAAATATCATTCAAACTGTATTTGATAAAATTGAATTGGACCAACTCAATTAGATGACATTGCATGAATTCGTTTTTTATGAGTTGGGGCTACACATTTATTGGATGGAAAACCTGCCCTCAATTAAATTGAGTTATTATTTTTGAGTGTACTGCGCTAGCTAGTTGACACACTTTTAGCTAGCAATAACACCCATTAGCATCTTAAATGCTAAGCATTAAAAGCTCCTTCAGCATGACATTATCAATCCACATTGAAAAAAATTATTATGGCCCGATTAAATTAAGCATAATTAATTTGTGCTCGTTTAAATAATTTAAATTTAGTTTTTTTATTTTTATTTTAAAAAATAAATTGGTTTTATGGGAATTGCATGTGTTTTTGTTTAAATTGAGATCAAATAAATTTATTGCGACCACTTACGATACATTTTTTTTATTAAATTCAACGAATCATATTTTTTTCAGTGCACAGCCTAAGCAAATGCTCACTCTTCTCCACAATGGTGACCCACTGTAATTTAAATTCAACATAATTAAATATTAAACACAATCAAGTCCCCCCCTTTCTCATCTTGCTCAAAAATACATAAAATAACACTTTTACCTATAAAATACATTTACACTCTCTTGATTTAGCCATATGCAAAGCATGCTGGGAACTAACAAGCCCCGCCCAGTTTCCGTTAATGCAACACAAATCATGTAATCTCAACACAAACGGATTAGGTAAACTTCAATTTGATTTATATTTACGTGGATTGAACACAATCAAATTAAGTTAGGACAAAATGTATAGCAATTGCGTTGCTTTAGCTCATTTTAATCAAGAAATTTGAACAAGCAGTAAAAATATGTTTGATTGAGTACTATAATGCAGTTACAAAAAAAATTTGGCAAACGTATAATGGATTACAAAAGTAGTTTTTCATGCATCACACACACTGAAAAAAGCAAACAGTTAGATCAACTTAAAAAAATTGCTTCAATTGATAACATCTAAAAAAATTGTTTTCTCAACTTAAATTAAGTTTTATCAACTTCATTTCACTCAATCACACTTATGTTATTTGAGTTAATTAAATCCTATTATTTGCATTAGTCTAACTTAAAGCTACACTGTGTGATATTTTCCCCCATCTAGTGGTGAACTGGTATATGACCATCCAGTGAATATTAGTTTCTGTTCTTCTCAATTCCGATTTCGTTTTAACTCCTACGGTGGCCGATTTAGTCCAAGATTAATATGGCTTCCAGTTCGACCTCGTCCACATTCGACACGGTGCCTGTGGGATATTCTGTGCGCAGTGGGATGGTTGGAACTCAACTGGCCTAATTATTAGGCTAGAAAGAACTGCAGCTAATCCAGAGTGAACTTTGATGATAGTAATGTTTATTCAGTCATCCAATTGCAAGGCATAAACAGGTTTGCATGGATATGTACATAAATGTGGTTTCTGTGAGAGAACAAATTAGGATGGTAAATATACATGATAATGACATGACAGAATATACACAGTTAAGAACTGTATAACTATACGTATAAGTTACATTTGTATAATGTAACCGTAAACCAGAGCTTATTGTACCACATATAGGCGCTAAATGCAGCTGCATTAAAAGGAGCGGAGCTGCTGCTGCTAACAAGCGGTGTCCGGTTACAAAAGTGTGTGCGCAGGTTTAGCTCTGTATAACAAGTGTTAATATGCCGATCAGACCTGATACATATTTCCATCAACATACATTATAAGCAAATATTTTCTATAAACGAATAAACATTGTTAATAACTGAATGACTATTCAAATATAGGTGAGCAGTACGCTATTGTATGTTGACACAAAAATACTTCTGAGGTAACATCAACTGAATTACGCGATGACACACTCTGAAACACATCCACAATGACAATAACTATTATTACTTACGGAGTTATTAACGCACAGAAATACCACACAAGGAAAAACAGACTTTTGAGGAATAAACAAGCCAGGAAAACTCCGTATAACTCTGTTACTGGAGCTGCTGAGATGAAAACTCTCTGCGCATGCACCAGACAAGTCTGAACAAGTTGACGCGCACAGTGTTAAAACCGGTTAAAACGCCAAAGGCGAAGCTTGAATTTACGGGTATGTCCCTCTTTGGCTAATGTACTTTCAAGATGGAGGGGCAACATGGCGACCACCGTTAGATCCCATTACCTTATGTATTTTCAATGGCATATTATAAACTTAAGAGAATACTTTATTACTTGAAAGAAGTAAATATACATTAATGAGCACATATATTTTTGAAAGAACTAAGTGTTTTTAGCTAAGAATAGACTAAAAAAGTTACACAGTGTAGCTTTAAGTTCACTGCATTCCAACTTAAATGTGAATTTTTCCTACAGTTGGATCAACTTAAAAAAATACTTCAATTGGTAACACCAACTTAAATAATTACATTTTATCAACTCAATGTCACTAGGTCAATCACACAAGACTCAAATTGCTTTAGAAATATTTATGAACATTAATTCATGTTATGAATTAAAACGTCTGGCGCGGGGGTTCTTAAAGGGAAATTATACTTTGAGTGAAAGTGAGATATTTGAGTATCTCTGAACTTCTATGCGTTCAAGTTGAAAGAGTGTACAATAATCAATTACAATAGGAAAGCAGAAATACCAAGTAAATAGACTCAAATAGCTCTAGTGATCCAACTTACACCCATGTTCACTTTTTACAGCGCATATAGGCATCATATAAAAGGTTATTCTGACTAGATATGTGTAAAATAAAACCTCTAAAGATGAATTAGTCCTGAAATGAGATGTTGATATGGTAAATATGTAAATTGATATGTGCTTCAGTGGCTGATTTGAATTGAGCAGAGCAGCTGTTATTTTATGTTGCTCAGGATAAACTTCTCTGAGAAAATCTAGATCCAATCCAATCTAAATTCCCATTAAAGCAGCAAATATCTTCCTCATTAATTGAGTAGTTGACCCTCCTGACCTATCCCTAACTCTGACCTTATATTTTCTGTTCTGTCTCTGTTTTGATATATTTTCATGGTTCATATCAGATCTTTTGCATTTGCAGAGACGTCTCTGCTCCAGGACTGATATTTCTGCACCTCTGACCAAGTGAAGGCAGATCCTTCTGTCTGTCTGTCTGTCTGTCTGTCTATCTTTGTGACGGCACTAAGACAGGCAGGCAGATACACACACACACACACACACACACACACACACCTCTCTTTGTTCATTGTACTCCAGGCAGTAAAAACTCACCTGGGGAAAGCATCAGCCGTAAGATTCGCCAGCACAGCATGCCTCCACAAATACAACTGTCATCGCTCTGTCTCACACACATTCTCTCACACACAGCGTTCATTGGCCACATAAACGTTCATTCAATCCGTCTCACACACACACACAAATACAATTAAAAGAGTCTTAATGTGTGAGAACATTCCCGACAGTGTTACAGCTTGACCTTTCACTTTTATATGACCACACAAAATGAAGCCACCTGTGAAACAGACAGCAGAGAGTGTGTGTGTGTGTGTGTGTGTGTGTGTGTGTGTGTGTGTGTGTGTGTGTGTGTGTGTGTGTGTGTGTGTGTGTGTGTGTGTGTGTGTGTGTGTGTGTGTGTGTGTGTGTGTGTGTGTGTGTGTGTGTGTGTGTGTGTGTGTGTGTGTGTGTGTGTGTGTGTGTGTGTGTGTGTGTGTGTGTGTGTGTGTGTGTGTGTGTGTGTGTGAGCGAGTGTGTGCGTGCCGTCGCATCTGTGTTTATTGCGAACATTTATAGAAGACAACGTTGAACTCTCCTGTTTTCCCGCTTGCAGAATTTCTGCGGTCACAGAAGTTGTGTGCTCTGCTAATGGGTGTGTATGGGAGTGTGTGTCCCCGCTCACACACCTGTTCCTCATTTTCCAATTTGTAACCAATCTGCTCTCAACGAGGGGCTAAACGGCCCTGATAACCATCTCGACTGCTCTCTCTTTCTCTCTCTCTCTCTCTCACACACACACACACACACACACACACGTTTCACTGTCTGAATGCATGAGTTCCAGTCAGTAAACTGCATCTGTGACTGTGTTTTATCTTCCATCAGATTAGATTATAGTTTCTTCCTGTCTCTACTGGTCAGTCTTTTCTTGATCGATATGTCGATCTACAGTCAGTGGGAGTGAGAACGGGACCGTTTAGGACAATTATTCCCAAAGTGCACATCAGGAAGTGCTTTAGCAGGTATTAGGAAAGATGCTTAATATAAAATATCATTTAGAATTTTTTTTAATACATAAAATAAAAATGGTCTCTTTAGATTAGGGTGCAGTTCTCACTATTAACTGTGACTTTTGCCTCAATAAACTCATAATTTACTGCTTATTAATAGTTAGTAAGGTAGTTTTTGTAGTGTTTATTGGGTTTGATTAAGGGATGTAGAATAAGGCATTAATATGAGCTTTATAAGTACTAATAAACAGACAATATCCTAGTAAAATGCATGCTAATTAACAACTAGTTAATAGTGTGAATTGAACCCTAAAATAAAGTGTTAACATACAAATAATGTTAAATTAAAAATGCAACCACTCAATGTGCATCTTCAATTTATTTATACATTTTATTAAATCAATTTATAAAAATCATTTTTAATACAACAAAAAAAAAGTAAAAAAAAAAAAAAAAGCTAAATATAATAATAATAACAATTACATTCATTTAAATGAATTCATTAAGTAAGCAGGTTTGAAAGGGTGTAAAATATAAAATAAAATGTATAAAAATGTTTAATATAAAATAATAAAAATGCTAACAAAAATAAAAATTGCAAACAATAAAAGGAGAAAATGTTAAACATAATAATATATAATAACTATTGACTAAAAAGTTAGTTTTATATAAAAAATAATAATAAAAATGGTAAACAAATAAAATGCTAACAAACGTAAAATGCAAACAATAAAAGGCAAAAATGTTAAATATAATAATAATAATTAACTAAAAAGTTAGTTTTATATTAAAATAATAATAACATTTTAATATAAAAATAATTAAAATGCTAACAAAAATAAAAATGCAAACAGTAAAAGAAGAAAAATATAAAATAATAATAATAATTATTATTATTATTATTATTATTTAAAGAGTTAATGTTTACTATAAAAATAATAGTAAAAAATTTTAATATAAAAAATAATACAAATGTTTAATATAATATATAAAAATTATATAAAAAATGTTTACTATAAAAATAATAATAAAAATGATAAAAATAAAAATGCAAATAAAAACAAAAATGCAAAAAATAAAAGGAGAAAATGTTAAATATAATATTTCTTAATTAAAGATTTAATGTTTACAATAAAAATAATAGTACAAATTTAAATCAAAAGAGAAAACATTGAATATAATATTAATTATGAACTAAATTGCACATTTTATAGTGTTGTTAAGCTGGGTTTCCATCCATGCATTATCTTCCAAATTCCATATTGCATAAAACAACCTGAATAGAAACACCAAGATGCAAATGAAATAAAACAGATATTTTATTTGTTTTTATTCAGTACATACTTCGAAATTACAATGGAAAACATTTGCTTAATAAATCCCTAGATTTACATCAAATACGTCATGGGACTGCTTCAAACCGTCATGTTGCTTCCCAATGGCATGTTTTTACTGGAAGGGGCCATTTTGGAAACATGGGTTTCAATTCTCACTATGAGTTGCTTATTATCATGCATATTACTAGGATATTATCTGTTTATTAGTACTTATAAAGCTCATATTAATGCCTTATTCTACATCCCTTAATCGTTTATTCTTCCATTGTTTTCTTGATATTGCCTTATTTAAATTCCTGAAACGTGTTAGCGGAGGTGCACTGATGCGTCCGCTCAGATGATCTGTCATGTGTTTGTCGTGTGTGTGTGTGTTTGTCGTGTGTGTGTGTGTGTGTGTGTGTGTGTGTGTGTGTGTGTGTGTGTGTGTGTGTGTGTGTGTGTGTGTGTGTGTGTGTGTGTGTGTGTGTGTGTGTGTGTGTGTGTGTGTGTGTGTGTGTGTGTGTGTGTGTGTGTGTGTGTGTGTGTGTGTGTGTGTGTGTGTGTGTGTGTGTGTGTGTGTGTGTGTGTGTGTGTGTGTGTGTGTGTGTGTGTGTGTGTGTGTGATGGTGGATCAGTGTTGTGTGTGTTGTATCGGTCAGCGTGAGTAATGTGAGCCGTGTGGAAAAGTCCATTAATGAAGTAACCAGGTGATCCGCAGTCACTCAGTGGTCAGTGCTAACTTTCTCTCTTTGTCTGCTCTTTCACACTCTCTCTTTCTCACTCAGTGTGTGTGTGTGTGTGTGTGTGTGTGTGTGAGCAAGTGTCACCGTATGACAGCCTGTCTCTGCCTAATTCAAACCACCTGCCTTAAACAGAGTACTTCTGTGCTCCACACAAAAAACACTGTGTCTGTGTGTGTGTGTGTGTGTGTGTGTGTGTGTGTTGTGGTGGGTCGAGGGGAGTATTTAAACTTTCAGCAGCTCCAAAAATAAAAATAGGCTTTTAAAAACAGGCACCCTTTTAAACCAATGACTCCTGGAGCTATAGAATCTGTGTGTGTGTGTGTGTGTGTGTGTGTGTGTGTGTGTGTGTGTGTGTGTGTGTGTGTGTGTGTGTGTGTGTGTGTGTGTGTGTGTGTGTGTGTGTGTGTGTGTGTGTGTGTGTGTGTGTGTGTGTGTGTGTGTGTGTGTGTGTGTGTGTGTGTGTGTGTGTGTGTGTGTGTGTGTGTGTGTGTGTGTGTGTGTCTGTCTGTGTGTCTGTGTGTGTGTGTCTGTGTGTGTGCGTGTGTGTGTGTCCTTCCCAGTGGATCGTTATGAATAGTTGTATTATTATGGGCTAGATCTACCTGAAAGACTCGTACAGTTCTTATGTGAGGAATTCTTCACGTGCCATAAAGCGAGCAAGAGTGTGTGCGCACTTTTTCTTTTTCTTTCTTCCTTTTTTCTTAACCTTTTTTGTGTTGCAATCGTCAATGTGTGTTCGGTTGAATTGGATTCAGTGTTGCAGAGAGAACTGAGGGTTTGTTTATTACAGAGGAACAAACTAATGGAAATAGCCAAAAGGTTATATTGGCAATGAGAGGAATGTGTTTAAAAAAGTGTTTTAATTTTCGTCCTATAAATAATTCATAATTAAGTTAATAAAATGAAATCAAATTCAGTGAGACTTCAGTGTAAACGCCCACTGCTGTGATTGGCTGCTGTGAGACTTCAGTGTAAACGCCCACTGCTGTGATTGGCTGCTGTGAGACTTCAGTGTAAACGCCCACTGCTGTGATTGGCTGCTGTGAGACTTCAGTGTAAAGGCCCACTGCTGTGATTGGCTGCTGTGAGACTTCAGTGTAAACGCCCACTGCTGTGATTGGCCGCTGTGAGACTTCAGTGTAAAGGCCCACTGCTGTGATTGGCCGCTGAGATACTTCAGTGTAAACGCCCACTGCTGTGATTGGCTGCTGTGAGACTTCAGTATAAACGTCCACTGCTGTGATTGGCTGCTGAGATACTTCAGTGTAAACGTCCACTGCTGTGATTGGCTGCTGTGAGACTTCAGTGTAAACGCCCACTGCTGTGATTGGCCGCTGTGAGACTTCAGTGTAAACGCCCACTGCTGTGATTGGCTGCTGTGAGACTTCAGTATAAACGCCCACTGCTGTGATTGGCCGCTGAGATACTTCAGTGTAAACGCCCACTGCTGTGATTGGCTGCTGTGAGACTTCAGTATAAACGTCCACTGCTGTGATTGGCTGCTGAGATACTTCAGTGTAAACGTCCACTGCTGTGATTGGCTGCTGTGAGACTTCAGTGTAAACGCCCACTGCTGTGATTGGCCGCTGTGAGACTTCAGTGTAAACGCCCACTGCTGTGATTGGCTGCTGTGAGACTTCAGTGTAAACGCCCACTGCTGTGATTGGCTGCTGTGAGACTTCAGTGTAAACGCCCATTGCTCAGTCCCTCCAGAAAAACGCGATTATGCGATCGCGTGATTTAACGCATAATCAGCCAAAGTCTGCATATTCATGCGGGGGCCGCATTTTTTCAAATACGCCGCACTTTCGCCGCATAAATTGCCTATTTCCGCGTGCAAAATATGCGGGGCTATCATGATTTCATAATCCCCGCATTTTCGTTGCAAAAAAAGTCATATATATTAGCAGAAAGTTGAAAAATTTTCGTTTACTTCACACAAGAGCCGCCATTTCCGCCTATTGCCATGGGAACGTTTTGAAGTGACGTGATTACCCGACGCGAACGTCATCGAAAAGCTTCAAACCCCGTGGAGAAACCATAGATACCGGTGAAACCATGATGAAGCACAAACTCCCATTGGCCAACAAAAATAACAGCAAAAGAGCAAAGCAATTTCCCTGTGTGCTGACTGATTTCAAAACACAGCATCATGAAGCTTTGAAGCGTTATGAATCAATGAGTCGATTCAGCGGGTTGGATCGCCAAAGTCACGTATTTCAGCAGTTTGACACGCGATCCGAATCATGAATCGACTCGATGATTCATAGCATCATGATGCTGTGTTTTGAAATCAGTCATCACTATATAAGTCGTTATTTAGTTTTTTTTTGCACACAATAACTATTATCGTCGCTTCATAAAGTTATTGTAGAACCACTGTAGTGAGATGGACTTTGTAACGACGTCTTTAGTAGGCTACCTTTTATGGGTCTTGAGAGTGTACATTGTGCCAATGGAGGCCTTTCTGAGCCATCGGAATTCAACTAAAATATCTTAATTTGTGTCCAACAACATAAAGGGAAGTCATTAATGACAGAATTTTCATATTTAGGTGAACTAACCCTTTAAGAGATTGCACTTTGTGCATTGGAAGCACTCAAATGTCTGTTTTGTATAGCGACATCTGTAAAACAGGAAGTTATTTATTAATTTTTTCAGAAGTTGTAGCATATTCCTTTTGTAAAGCTACAGAACTTGATTGACTAAATGTTTTGTAAATTTGAGCCATTAATAAGGTCTTCAATAAAACAAGATGAGAACTTAAATATTCCAGCACTTTCTGTGATGTAGTGCTTTTTTTCTCTTTCTCATCAAACCGCAGTTTTTGCAAGTTCCCGCAATTTTATCGCATAAAATTGCATAAATATCCCGCATTTTTCATCGCATTTTTTAAGAAAACGTGCCGCATAATCAAGGATTTTTGCCCGCAACAATAACAAAAAAAAGCCGCATTTTTCTGGAAGGACTGATTGCTGTGATTGGCTGCTGTGAGACTTCAGTGTAAACGCCCACTGCTGTGATTGGCCGCTGTGAGACTTCAGTGTAAACGCCCACTGCTGTGATTGGCCGCTGTGAGACTTCAGTGTAAACGCCCACTGCTGTGATTGGCTGCTGTGAGACTTCAGTGTAAACGCCCACTGCTGTGATTGGCCGCTGTGAGACTTCAGTGTAAACGCCCACTGCTGTGATTGGCCGCTGTGAGACTTCAGTGTAAACGCCCACTGCTGTGATTGGCCGCTGTGAGACTTCAGTGTAAACGCCCACTGCTGTGATTGGCCGCTGTGAGACTTCAGTGTAAACGCCCACTGCTGTGATTGGCTCCTGTGAGACTTCAGTGTAAACGCCCACTGCTGTGATTGGCTCCTGTGAGACTTCAGTGTAAACGCCCACTGCTGTGATTGGCCGCTGTGAGACTTCAGTGTAAACGCCCACTGCTGTGATTGGCTCCTGTGAGACTTCAGTGTAAACGCCCACTGCTGTGATTGGCTCCTGTGAGACTTTAGTGTAAACGCCCACTGCTGTGATTGGCTCCTGTGAGACTTCAGTGTAAACGCCCACTGCTGTGATTGGCTCCTGTGAGACTTCAGTGTAAACGCCCACTGCTGTGATTGGCTCCTGTGAGACTTCAGTGTAAACGCCCACTGCTGTGATTGGCTCCTGTGAGACTTTAGTATAAACGCCCACTGCTGTGATTGGCTGCTGTGAGACTTCAGTGTAAACGCCCACTGCTGTGATTGGCTGCTGTGAGACTTCAGTGTAACTGCTGTGATTGGCTGCTATGAGACTTCAGTATAAACGGCCACTGTTGTGATTGGCCGCTGTGAGACTTCAGTGTAAACGCCCACTGCTGTGATTGGCTGCTGTGAGACTTCAGTGTAAACGCCCACTGCTGTGATTGGCTGCTGTGAGACTTCAGTGTAAACGCCCACTGCTGTGATTGGCTGCTGTGAGACTTCAGTGTAAACGCCCACTGCTGTGATTGGCTGCTGTGAGACTTTAGTATAAACGCCCACTGCTGTGATTGGCTGCTGTGAGACTTCAGTGTAAACGCCCACTGCTGTGATTGGCTGCTGTGAGACTTCAGTGTAAACGCCCACTGCTGTGATTGGCTTATTTCTAATATAAATTATGCCTAGGGCTGGACGTTTATTCGAAAAGTAATCAAAACCGAAATTCAGAACCTCTTCACACACGCAGTCTCTCTCATTAATGCATTTAGATAACTACTCTCACGGTGCTAATTTATTTAAAAAAGAAATATCCCATTAATAGTCAAGCATGTTTACAGTACAAACCTTGTCAGCCAAAAAAAACAAAACCCAAAACTAAATAATCGCTCATTAATCGTAATCGAGGTAAAGTGTTTAATTAATCAAGGTTTTGATTTTGGATCATATCGTCCTTTTTGTCCTTTAAATAATTCACAATTAAGTTAATAATATGTTAATTAATTAAGTCAATACAATGTATATTTTATGTAATAATTTACTTTTTTTTTCTTTTCTCGGTTTATACTTTATTTAAATTTTGTACTTTGTATTTCACTTTTTACTATACTTTTACTTTTTACGTCTAATTTTTTCGGTACAGTTTTGAACATAATTAGAGTATGTGTACATTTTATACTTCCTACTAATTTACAGTTTTGGACTATATTTGTTTCTCATGATCTTAATTATTAGATCTAAAGGCTTAGTTTGAATATAAATAATGCCTATGAATTTCTTTCTTGAAATTTGTTTTAATTTGCCCTATAAATAATTCATAAAAATAAAAGTTAATAAAATGTATACATTTGATATAATCAAATTTTTATTTCATATTTTATTTTTTACCTTGATTTATACTTTATTTAACATTAGCACTTTTTAACTTTGCAATGTGTATTTTATTTTAACGTTTTATTTACCTTTTTACTTTTACGTTTAATTTTTTCTGTACAATTTTGATTTTATTAAGAGTATGTGCATATCAGTCATACTTCTTTACAGTTTTGGACTACATTTGTTTCTCATGATCTTAATTATGAGATCTAAAGGCTTAGTTCAAATATGAATTTCTTCACAAAACAACACATTTATTAAAACATGACATTCGATGTAGACCAGAGGATGGCTACTTTGAAGAAGGATAACATTATCATTTATTTGATACATTGTGTCATAGTTTCGATAACTTCACTGTTTTTCTCAAATGTGAAGAGAGTTATATTAAAGAATGAGTAAGTGTGTCCATACTTTTGACTGGATAAACGTTGATCACGTTTCCTCTTAGGAAATCAGCCCCCCAGTTAATGTCATATTGTTTGAAAATGATGATTGGACGCATACAGTCACATGACCACCCATTGCATAATCTGTCATACCATTCCAGAACTTAAGATGATTTGAATATTTCAAGATACTTCACTCTGAATTGCCTGCGGGGGAATATAGCCACACACGCCCAGATGCATAAAAACAAAAGAGGCATTGAAGCCGAGAAGAGGATGTCATCACAGTTAATCCTTTGTTTTCTCTTTCACCTTTTTTTAAACTCTCCTCCTCACTCTCTTCCAAGTTTATGTTTGCTTGTATGGACGGATGGCAGGAGGAACACTGACACAGATTCAAAACATGTCATTTTCAGAAAGCTCAGAGTCGCCTGATCCACTGGAGAAGAAAACGGCCCTTGAACCTCACATTCTGCTCTGCCTCTGTGAGCCTGTAATCCGCTGAACACGTGTGTGTGTGTGTGTGTGTGTGTGTGTGTGTGTGTGTGTGTGTGTGTGTGTGTGTGTGTGTGTGTGTGTGTGTGTGTGTGTGTGTGTGTGTGTGTGTGTGTGTGTGTGTGTGTGTGTGTGTGTGTGTGCTCTGTGCATCTTTCATATGACAGAGTTAGTGTTACATGTGGAACTCTCTCGGAAACTGATAGCACGTTTTTACTATTACAGCTCTCAAGGTTAACTAATCGTGTTGATTATAGCATTATATTCAGATCTATGGCATTATATTCAGATCTATAGCATTATATTCAGATCTATGGCATTATATTCAGATCTATGGCATTATATTCAGATCTATGGCATTATATTCAGATCTATAGCATTATATTCAGATCTATAGCATTATATTCAGATCTATAGCATTATATTCAGATCTATAGCATTATATTCAGATCTATAGCATTATATTCAGATCTATGGCATTATATTCAGATCTATAGCATTATATTCAGATCTATAGCATTATATTCAGATCTATAGCATTATATTCAGATCTATGGCATTATATTCAGATCTATGGCATTATATTCAGATCTATAGCATTATATTCAGATCTATAGCATTATATTCAGATCTATAGCATTATATTCAGATCTATAGCATTATATTCAGATCTATAGCATTATATTCAGATCTATAGCATTATATTCAGATCTATAGCATTATATTCAGATCTATAGCATTATATTCAGATCTATAGCATTATATTCAGATCTATAGCATTATATTCAGATCTATAGCATTATATTCAGATCTATAGCATTATATTCAGATCTACAGCATTATATTCAGATCTACAGCATTATATTCAGATCTATAGCATTATATTCAGATCTATAGCATTATATTCAGATCTATAGCATTATATTCAGATCTATAGCATTATATTCAGATCTATAGCATTATATTCAGATCTATGGCATTATATTCAGATCTATGGCATTATATTCAGATCTATAGCATTATATTCAGATCTATAGCATTATATTCAGATCTATAGCATTATATTCAGATCTATAGCATTATATTCAGATCTATAGCATTATATTCAGATCTACAGCATTATATTCAGATCTACAGCATTATATTCAGATCTATAGCATTATATTCAGATCTACAGCATTATATTCAGATCTATAGCATTATATTCAGATCTATAGCATTATATTCAGATCTACAGCATTATATTCAGATCTACAGCATTATATTCAGATCTACAGCATTATATTCAGATCTATAGCATTATATTCACAGATCTATAGCATTATATTCAGATCTATAGCATTATATTCAGATCTATAGCATTATATTCAGATCTATAGCATTATATTTATTTTAAAGCATCAGTAGTTGGAGAGAATCTGATATGAGGAAGCGTGGGCCGCGTCAGAGAAGACACGATCATCTAGAAACCTAAAAAAAACGACTTATTAACTCGCAGATACCCAGGAATATGATATTGTGAGACAAAAGTACAACATGCTGTATAATGAGGTGCTAATCCGTGTAGACGACGCATCTTTTTCTTTTTTGTACACAAAGTGTGCACATTTTCTGCTGAAATTCCCAGAGAGCCCGAGAGTGTCCAAACTCCTCCCAAACGCCAGGAGAGAGTGTGTGTGAACAGGAAAGGAAGGGGAAGGGAGTTGTGCTGCAGGCCTCTCGGCTGTCTCTCACAGCGCTAATGATCCTTGGAGAGAGGCGTGAGGGAGGAATGGAGGGAAGAGGACGGAAAGCAAGGGATGTTCAGACAGATACAGCACCAGCCGGTTTCAGTTCCCAAGATTTTTCCTGTTGGATACATTTACAGTGGTGCTAAAACCACCTCACATTTCCCAAAAGTCTTTGCTGACGAACCCAAAAAGTTGCCAAATAATGTCTGTAAAAGCAAACCTAACACGGTGGAGAAGATCAGTGTGTGTGTGCGTGTGTGTGTGTGTGTGAGAAAGAGAGAGCAGAGAATGCTGTTTATGACTAAAATAAGATCAGAGAATTGTGCAGGCCTTTCGCTTGACCTCTCTATTTCATGCTGTGTTTGTCTCGTTTTTTCTCACACACTTTCCCCTCTGTTACCTGCTGGTTTCATCATTTACACGCTGTACTGGTGAAGATGGAAAGCTATATCTTTACCTTTCATTCCTCACAGTTTGCCGTCATGATAATTATTACATATTGTATGCGTGTGTGTTTATACTCCAGAATTAGCACGCACAGATCAGTAAAACCTTTGTGTAAATAAAAGGTCACTTACCAATTTTCCTGGTAATTTTATTAGGAATTGCAACATTGTATGGTTTATGTCAAGCTGTAAGAAACCTGACCCCCGCTTGATGTCACTGACATGCGTCTTCTAAAGAAAACATCTGTCGCGACAAACACATTTCACCTCGGGGGAAAATGTACTGTCAGACGTTTATCTTCTCCAGAGCTCTGTGTGACAACACGCATGTGGAATATTCCTTAACCAAAATATGAGGAACAACATTACAGTGCGTCTTCATCATGTTTGTGATTGACACTGAGAGCTGTGAGTGACAGTGGCTTGAGATGTTTGCCACAAGTATGTTTTAAAACAACTAGCTAAATAAATCAATTGTCATTGGGACAAAAAATATATATATATACTGTACACATTTCTCACTTATTTTTTGCTTTTCGAAATTGTTATTTTTTATTTTTGCTTCATCGGAATGGTATGAAACTTGGTAAAGGTTTTGTGAACACAAAAAAATTGATATAATTTGAAAATTATGAAAATCTTGTACTCCTCACGGTCAAAAATGAGCGCATTTGATATAAATGGGAGACAGATTTCATCTGGTGGAAGCGTTTGGTACTGCGCCCGAACAAAATCTGACTGAAAGCTCATTTTTTGAGATATCAACCTCAAATTTAGAAAACAAGTTGTTTAGATTTATGGCTTTTTTGCTGTTTTAGAGCAAAATTTGTTTTTGAAAATATGTATTTCATATAAAAATTTTACATAGTATTTTTCATAACAATAAACATAAATAAAATTCAGTAACTTTTTTTAATTTTTAAAACTTTTCTCATTTCAGCAATACTTCTCTTACTCTTCGAAACATTTTACATTTTATTTTAGTTTCGCTTCATCGGAATGGTACGAAACTTGCTAAAGGTTTTGGCACTTGCTATGTGAACACAAAAAAATTGACATAATTTGAAAATTATGAAAATCTTGTACAGGCAAAACAGTCAAAATGAGCGCATTGGATATAAATGTGAGACAGATTTCATCTGGTGGAAGAGTTTGGTACTGCGCCCGAACAAAATCTGACTGACAGTTTTCGAGTAAAATGTGTTTTTGAAAATATACTTTTTTTTATTTCACTTTTTAAAACTTTTCTTACTTCAGCAAGAGATCAAACTTCAGTCTGTGCCCTAAAGCATTAAAGATTAATGGCAGTTTAAATTGTGCATGGATTAAAACTACAGCATAAATATAATTTAGTACCAGAGGTGGACAGTAACTAAGTACATTTACTTGTATCTGTACTTTACTTGAGTATTACTTTTCGGGAAATTTTGACTTTAACTTCACTACATTTGAAAGACAAATATTGTACTTTTTACTCCACTACATTTCTATCAAGGTCCTCGAAGTCGAAAGTCGTTTCTGAAGATTTTTTTCTTCTTTAAAAGGTTTTTTTGTTGCTTTTTTTTGCAGACAGCCTATCAGTAATCCCTCTTGCATAGGGTCATGTGAAGTTATCAGTGTATTGGATCCCTGCATTTGGCCTTAAAGATAGCATTATACAAGTATTTAAATGAGTTTAAGGTAGTCGTATGCTAGCATGTCGGATGGAGCATCACTGACTGGCTTAAACCACCATGATGGCATAATGTGCATTTATACAACAATAATAAAATAATGCATTGACAAAAAAATTTTTTTTTACTTTTGATACTTAAGTGTTTTTAAAAACAAATATTTCTGTAAATCAGTTTTTATAACTTTTACTTGTAACGGAGTAATATTTGACCAGTAGTACTTTTACTTTTACTCAAGTAATAGAGTTGTGTACTTTGTCCACCTCTGTTTAGTACCTTAAATACCCCTAAAAATACAAAATATTAATTAAAAAACATTATCCAACTAAAATATAGTACATTCATTTCATTTAAATAATTTTTTTCTGTCATTTTTGACCAACATGCAAAGAGCACCAGAGGGTTAAAAATACAGAAAAAGTAAAGATTCTGAAAGCATTGAATGAGATCCCATAATAATTTGATATAGATTTACAGTAGTAACAATATGATATCATATTTTAATTATGATGGTTTCATTATAAATATGGGGATTATCTCTAAAGTGGACACCCAACTTATTATGTGATATTTCCCATCTGAATCTAACCAGCATGTCAACACATGTTAAATTCAGCCGCTGTTTATTATCATCTTAATTATTGTGTCTTTTACCCCAAATACCATACGTTTACATATTATTCTCTTATTGAAAAACTCCCGCTTTAATTACCTTGAACAAAACTGAGAATCATTAAGACATTTGTCTCAAAATATGAACATTAATTTTATCGATTCTAATTTGCTACTTAAATCGAAAACATTTTTAAAACATCAAAATTGTATAAAATAGGCACAGAATCAGCTTTGCGCTGTTGCCCGAGATCACGTCTAAGATCAGACAAATTTCCACGAGCATCTTGAAAAGCGGATGTTTTGGGAAGCGCTGAGGCAAGTTATTGTGCCATTTAGTGGTTTAGAGGACAATGAAATCAAAGGCGTTTTTTCGCTATTGTCCCCTAAATATTAATTAAAAAAATACTGCACACTTCAATAGCTTGCACAGACTCCAGTTTTTTTAAACTGCAACATAAGCATTTTAAAATGTGTCCAATGCACTGGAACCATTCAGGTGTGTGAGGGGTCTTTATGTCTTGCTCTTACAGCCATAATATGTCATTTTTAATCGCTTATTCAAAACAAAGGCGTGTCTTGATGACGTCTGGGTTTAGCTGAGCTTTTATTCTGTCAGACGAGCGCTTCCTCTTCTTCTGCTCATGTGTGTGTGTGGGAACGCAACACAGCTTTATCATATCACACACATCTGAGTGTGTGAGAGTGATGTTATAATGCTACTCTGAGCGTTCACTCGGCGCTGCTATGAGACACTTGTTCACACTGCAGTGAGAGATGATATTAGGCGGTAAAACATGGCACTCTGTGCAGTAAATCAACAACACCAGATTTAAACAATAAGACTAACTGTGTTGAGCTGGAGAACATTGATCAGTTTCTGTCCATCAATGATACAAACAGTTGCTCTCCTGTCTAATAAAACACATCAGATATTAAAGCGGCTTTGGTGTTTAAGGGTAACGTGGGTATGATGTCATTGAGCGTCCGTGTCCTGGTTAAAATCACTTATTTCTCTGGATTTAAACATTCTTGGAAACTTTTGGGATAATGTAAGTACACAAGAAAACAAAATATATAACACTGTTCTAGTGGCTTTTGGATATTTTAATACAAAAATCGTACATATTGTGCCTTAAATAATAAAATAAAAAATAAAAAAAACAATTAAAGCTGCTGGTAAACGTTCTCAATTGTGGCAAATGTTGGATCCTCTGCGTGTGTGTGTGTGTGTGTGTTTAGGTCATTTCTATATTTCAGACCAGTTTGATTTAATTTTACAACGGCCCAAAGTCTTAGCAAAGCCGTATCAGTCACAATTCTGTGTGAGTTCCCTCAGTGTGTCTCTTTTTATGGCTTTCTCTTTCTGTCTGTCTGTCTGTTATCTCGTTTGAGAGTGCAGCAGGAGTGAAATATGAATGAGTTGGGCGGCCAAGAGCTGCGCTCCCACCGCAGCGCATAAAACGTGCTGATGGGGTCTTTATCCCTCCATCAAGCTGAGGGGAAGAAAAGAGCGCGGTCCTGTCAGGGGAACGGGACGATTCTCTGGCCAACTGGCTGAACGCTGAAGCCCTGCCGTCAGAAAGTGTGTATGAGAGAGAGAGAGAGAGAGAGAGAGAGAGAGAGAGAGAGAGAGAGAGAGAGAGAGAGAGAGAGCTAACGCCAGAGAAAGAAGACAGAAGAGAATCACCCATTGACCCCTTGGCAAGCGTTCTTGTTTTAAGTATCCCGCCATTTATTTCTCCAAAAGCACTGCCTCTTTCATCTAGATCGCCGTTTGGATTTCGTCTGTGCATTTGTGCTGTTGTGTAGTGGTTGTGTGGACTTGGGAACCCTGTGCTTTATTCCCACAATTGATATCCCATGAGGCCTAGGGTTGACGTCAGGATGGGGACGGCCGTGTGTGTTTGTGTGTCGGGGTGTGTGTAAGAGCGTAACCACATAAAGCACATCCTACTGAGAGCAGATGTGTCTGCGTTGAGTGTGTGTGTGTGTCGTCTTGATGCTTGATCCCAAATATGAACCTGAGAAAATAAAGCGGTTTCGATTCGTTTATTCTTAGTTTTTGAAGTATTTGAAACGTTTTATGAGTTCACACACACACACACAAATCAAGATTTTAAATGGAATGGATTTGCTTTAACAAAGATGCACATCAGGACAGCATTAAAGCTAAATATTTTAAAGAGCACCTATTAAGCCCCTTTTTACAAGATGTCACATTGATCTTAGGTGTCCCCAAAATGTATCTGTGAAATGTCAGCACAAAATACCCCACAGATAATTTATTATAACGTGTTGAAAAAGTCATTTTGAGTATTTTGTGTATCACTTTAAATGTAAATGAGCTGCACATCCCCGCCCCGCCTTTAGAAGAGGGCCTAGCATATACATCTCTTTATGATTTTTGGGGATTAAAAGAAAATACTGGGTGGATTTTTATCGTTATAGGGTGGTTGTTTACACACACTGTCAACACACATTTATGTTCAAACATCATGTAAAAGTGAATTTTGCATAATAGGTGCCCTTTAACATATAAGACCATACGCTTTCCGTCTTTCTGCATTGTTTTTCGAAGTATTTGAAACTTTTCCATGTACACCACCATGTTTACAAGGTCATATGCATCCTCTCAAATGTAATGCTCGATGATGATGATGATGATGATGATGATGTTGATCTCTGTCTGTTTGTCTTCTAGGCGATGTGGCTGATGCTGCAGCAGGAGGAGCCTATCGATTTTGTCATAGCGACGGGAGAAGTGCACAGCGTGCGGGAGTTTGTGGAGAAGGCCTTCAAACACGTGAACAAAACTATTGTGTGAGAGCACGCATACACACACATCTCTCTCAGATTAAGCCCATCTGGGTAATCTGGCACATCTGGTGTTGATTCGCGGGCAGGCTGTACAAGACCACAAAACAACACGCAAACACACCATAAATATGTAACACATATGCTAACAGCTGAATTGGGAAACAAACAAGATGTGTTCAAAGCTCTTGTTCTCGCACTCAGGTGGGAGGGGAAGGATGAGAATGAAGTGGGCCGCTGTCAGGAGACGGGAACCATTCATGTGACGGTTGATCCGAAGTACTACCGGCCAACTGAAGTGGTGAGTTTCTTCACGCGACTTTTGCTAAGATTAATGCCGAAAGTCAGAGCCAGTTCTGCGGTTTTGAGTTGACACGTTTTACAGAAAATCATGTAGTGTATGATGGGCACAGGCTCCACTTTTTTAGCTTCACAGCAGTGTTAATTTCGTTGACGAATAATATTCGTCATAATTTTCGTCAATGACCTTTTTTCACTGACGAAATTGAGACGATATCTAAATAAAAACTAGTGTTGGATGACATAAACTATGACTAAAACTAACTGTCATTTTCGTCAACAAATAAAAACCAGAGGAAAATGTTAGGGAGGGACGATTTGGGAAGAGATTCAGTCAAAACTGATGTCCTGTGTAACAGATGCGCACATTTGATTTGAACTGATCAAACCGCTGGAAAACATGGCTCACGCTTCCCCAATCCAGCTCCAGAGCGGCTCAATCAATGAATAGCGCACGTTTATGCCAGGCAATTGTTTATGAACTAATGCTGATGAATAATAATGACAATTTTACTTTACCATGTTTATATAGTAATATGTTTTAGACGGTTGTAACAATGCATATTTGATCTCCTCATCTGAACTTGAATGAGCAGCTGCAACTGCAATAGTAAGGCAAGATTTCAAAATAAGAGTCAATGTGTATTTCGAGCTTGTTTATATTAAAAGTCATGCATTATACATACGTTTTTGGTTACACAATAAACTGTATTTAATTTAATTCCCATTTAATTTATAGTCAGGAGGAAAGACCAGTATTTGACACATATTCAATAAAGTGTCAGGATTATAATAGTTAACTAAAACATTAAAAAAAATCTTCATTAATTGAAATAAATGTTAACTGAAATTAAAAAATAAATAAACAAACTTATTTGAAGCTTTAGCTTAACCTGATATGGCCTACTGACTAAAACAGAAATGCAGAGTTATAAAAACTATATAGATGTTTTTAAAAAAACAAACAAAAAAATGAATTGAGCTCTTTCGTGTATTTTTTATGTCAAAAACAAAATGATGTCAAAATGTCAGTTCAAGTGACAGTCGGTTATGTAATGCTTAAATGCTTAATGTATTACAATTTAACTAAACTCATTAGATTTTAGTCGACTAAAACTAAAAACAATTCAGGCTAACTAAAATATGCCTAAAACTAAATGGCATTTCAGTCAAAAGACTATGACTAAAACTAAATCAAAATTTGCTGTCAAAATGAACACTGCTTCACACTAGCCACTTTTCCACTGTCGGGCCAGTGCGAGTCGGCTTTCACTGGGTCGGACTGGACTAATAGCCGGACTGTGTTTCCACCGTCGGGCTAGATGGCACTTCACTACTACCTGCCCGTAACATGTCTTTCTGGAACAACTTCACACACACCATCATTTCACCAACAAATCTAGGTTTTATCAAAAAACGAATCCGTAAGAAGAAATCCCTGGAAACTAGCGAGATCGCAAAACCAACATGATAAAGGCACCATTTGTTGGCATTTTTGACATTTCCTTAAAGCTACACTGTTCAACTTTTTTAGTTTATTCTTAGCTAAAAACACTTAGTTCTTTCAAAAATGTATGTGCTCATTAATGTATATTTACTTCTTTCAAGTAATAAAGTATTCTCGTAAGTTTATAATATGCCATTGAAAATACATACGGTTGAGGGGTTCGAATGCGGGTCGCCATGTTGCCCCTCCATCTTGAAAGTACATTAGCCAAAGAGGGACATACCCGTAAATTCAAGCTTCGCCTTTGGCGTTTTAACACTCGATGGCACCGTGTCGAATGTGGACGAGGTCGACTGTAAGCCATGTTAATCTTGGACTAAATCGGCCACTGTAGTAGTTAAAACGAAATCGGAATTGAGAGGAACAGAAACTATTATTCACTGGATGGTCATATACCTTTTCACCACTAGATGGGGGAAAATATCACACAGTGTAGCTTTAAAGATTTAAAACCCAAGCATCGATGTTTTACAATAATAAGTGATACATTGATCATAATGAATTAATTTGTGTCGAGATTGCACATTAGTCCCACAGAAATAAAGTTATCTGTTATCTATAAAGTCGTGTCTGTTTCTGTTTATTTGTAGTCGCGTGACAGTGTGTTTACATCACATTTAGAAAGAATGATAATTTCTGCAAACTTTCCACCAAAAACACGACCTGAGGAGCTTTAACGCTTTCTCCAGTGACCGTCCCAGTACAGTTATATTTTCAGTCAGAGAAACCGAGGAAGCTCCTGCTTTATTTTATGACATGCGGAGCTAAATATGGATCTCAGACAGTCAGACAGAGACGAGACGCACTGACAGATGAAATAAACACATGATTGTGATCGCCTATATGATTAGTCTGATCTCTTCAAGCGGTCGTATTTACCATGTTTACTATAGTAGCTCAGCCATATAAATATTTCTGCCTTATACGGTGGTCAGAATCCACATCGGATCCCAAACAGAAGTTATTTCAAAAACTCGCTGCTGGCTGAAAGTGAGTTTTGAGCTATAATGATTGTAACAGTCTTTATTGCTGATGTTAGCTGTGATATAAAATCATCCGCGGCTCAGAGAAACTCCACCTTTGTTTGTAACCACTCCTCAAGCCTGAGCTGGCCCGCTTTGGGCCACGGTATTCGGCGGTCCAAAAAACTGACGAGGCCCGATCAAGCCCCGGAAGTGACAGTGGAAACACGACTGGCCCTGGCACGCACTAGCCTACCATGAACAGTCAGATCCTGCTTGAGTTTGTTGTGTTAGGACTCACCTTAAAGTCTGGGAGTGTGTGACCCTCAGTCGTTTAGTGTGTGATGCCTAGTGTTTTAAAACCGTGTGGTGTATTCCAGCCTTAGGAACATCCATACCTTTAGAAAGATTTATTATGTGTTTGATATTTTATAATACACAACAGGTGTTGACTTCTCCCAGATGTGTGTATATGTTTATAATATAACACACTGATATTCTGACAGTAAGACCTGCTGTACTCCGGCATGGGTATGGTTACCTGGAAGTTCAAATTCAAAACATACCGATTCAAATATAGGGTAACAATTTAGTATGAGGAACACATTAACTATGAATTAACTCCTAATTTACTAATAGTTAATAGTTAATTTATTAATAGTTAGTAAGGTAGTTTTTGTTGTGTTTATGTATTGGGTTTGATTAAGGGATGTAGAATAAGGTCATGCAGAATAAAGCATTAATATGTGCTTTATAAGTACTAATAAACAGACAATATCCTAGTAATATGCATGATAATAAGCAACTCATAGTGAGAATTAGACCCTCAAATATAGTAACAACACAATAATGTGTCAAAAGGGGCCTGTTGTTTATCGTGTGGCGTCAGCAGACAGCAGTTTGTGTCAGTATTGTTCACAGTGACTCGATTAACTCGCATTTCTCAAATCTCTGGAGAGGATTTTGAGGGTGTTCAAGCAGGATGCCTCGTTCTTTTAAAAACAGCTAGACATCACACAACTCAATGGAGAAGTGGTCTTAAAGGGATAGTTCACCCAAAAAATGAAAATTAGCCGATGATTTACTCACCCTCAAGTCATCCGAGGTGTATATGACATTCATCTTTCAGACGAATAAAATCTGAGTTATATTAAAATTGTTCTGGCTAATCCAAGCATTATAATGGCAGTAATAGTTGCTCTGTTTTTGAAGTCCATAAAAAGTGCATCTGTCCGTCAAATAACTGCGCCACGCGGCTCCGGGGTGTTAATAAAGGCCTTCTGAAGTGAATCCACGCGTTTGTGTAAGAAAAATATCCATATTTAAAAATGTATTTAATTTTTTTCTATGGCTCTGCATTAGCCGTCCCCGCGCCATCATCGCCATCACCTCATCCATCGGTGGAATGAGGCATCTACGTGTATATATCTTTGATCGCGCGAGTATTTTGACCTTTTTTCGCCGGAAGTTATGACGCTGGGAAAACTAGATGACGTTCGTCTGATAAGAGGTAAAAAAATAACATAAATACTGTTGGGTTTCTCGCAGAAACCGATGGTTTGGTGTCTTAAGACATCAATGTGTCGCCACGAGCCGCATGGTTTAATAAGGATTCGTATGTCTGTGTGTTTTTACTCTCATTGCTCTCATACTCTAAAATATCTCCATTGACATGCATTATACGACTATCACACTGCAACGGTTGAGTTAAACATCTTAATTTGTGTTCTACTGAAGAAACAAAGACAACTACATCTTGGATGCCCTGGGGGTAAGCAGACAAACATCAACATTTCGTTTTTTGGGTGAACTATCCCTTTAAGGCAACATCTTGAAAATGTGTCACTTAACATACAAACCACTGAATAAGCAGCGAGACCCAATGATGCCATTTTCATATTTACAATACTATTAAAAATTCAGTACGAGGATACATTAAATCTTTTTTTTTTAAATCAGTTTCCCCAAAAATATTAAGCAGCACAACTGTTTTCAAGATTGATAATAATCAGAAATGTTTCTTGAGCAGTAAATCATCATATCAGAAGGATTTCTGAAGGATCATGTGACACTGAAGACTGGAGTAACGATGCTGAAAACGTTATAATATATTCAAATAGAAAGCTGTTCTTTTCAATTGTAGTAATATTTCACTATATTACTGTTTGAACTGTTTTCGATCAAATAAATGTAACGTTGGTGACCATAAGAGACTTTAAACATAAAAAATTTGAATGACCCCAAAGTTAGACAGTGAAAATATTTGCCTTTTCCAAGTATTCAAGTAGACAATCCTAACTCTGACATGCATATGACATGTTGATGTCAGTTTGTGTGTGTGTGTGGTCATTTAGGAACGAGAAAGGACACTAAATCTTTAAAGAAAACATGCATACTAAATGATCGTTGACAGGTTCTCTCTGAGACGCATGCTTGCTTTGTATGGGTCAGCAGGGTGTTTCGCGCTCAATCAGGTGTGTGTGTGTGTGTGTGTGTGTGTGTGTGTGTGTGTGTGTGTGTGTGTGTGTGTGTGTGTGTGTGTGTGTGTGTGTGTGTGTGTGTGTGTGTGTGTGTGTGTGTGTGTGTGTGTGTGTGTGTGTGTGTGTGTGTGTGTGTGTGTGTGTGTGCAGTCTGAAGATGAGTGACATGAGAGGATTAAGAAGGAAATCTGTTATTCAAGCACAATCATCGGACAGCGTTATACAATATCAGTACAGGATACTTAAAGACACGAGCGGGTCATCCATCAACACTGAGGCCAAACGGGAATGTGACCTTTGACCTCTGCGATAGGAAGTAAATCACTGCATTTCCTCTGGAGTCAGAATTGACAGTGCAGGACGCAGGTCAACAACGAGGATGAATGAGTGTGTGTGTGTGTGTAATTGCGATACATTTACAAATACGTTGTCCACAGGCTACATGCGTACATGTTTCAATTAAGCCTGGATTAATTATTCTGGCAGAAATGTAATAGAAAAATGATCTTGCTTTAATTTCAAACATGTAATTGTTAGTTGGTCCTCTTTGCCAGCACACTTGCCTTCGCCCGAAGGGAGTCACACACCTCTCAATAGGAAAGCGGTGGGTTGAATACACTCCGTTTATCCACAGAGACCCCCGTCAGTCGTCACTCCAACTGCTGTGTTTTTGAGCCATCCTAATCTGTTTTCATTTGTACTACACCTACATGATTTATGAAAGCATAATTACTGACAGATAAAAATCTTCTGGCTGAAAGATAGAGCTAATAATAACCGTCACACCCAAAACTGCTGTTAGATGAATGGCTCTATGCATTATTATCATTCCCAAGATCAACATGTGAAGCCTCTGAGTGATGGCTATCATGTCAGACGTAACTTGTGGTTGGGAGTGCGTAAATTGCGAGCGAATGATGAAACCCAAATCGGCCATCTCTATTTGCATAACCTTTAGAGATCTCATAACGAGCGCATCTGCGTGGAAGCGTGTGCGTAGGGCAGGATTTCATCCGTGGCTTTCACTGGATGTGTTCTTTCAGTCGCTCACATTCCTTAAGGAGGTATGCGGCGTTTTGGCTTCACAATGAGAAAAGCAGGCCTTGTCTGTCCATCACTACTCCATCACAGACAAAGAAACTGTGTGTGCGCGTTGAAATAATACGCTAACTTGCTTTTAAGGCCTGAAATACCCCGATTTAAATGAAGCTTGAAATATTAGAGCGAATGTCGGTAACTTTTTACGATTTACAGCAGGAGAGCGGCGTAAAGTAAATAGTGGCCAATCTTTTATTTCTCTCTCTCTCTTTTATTCTCCCTCTTGCACACACACAAGGACGCACGGATTGGGCGCGATACACTGTAGAATCGAATTACTTTAAAAAAAAAAAAAAAGTGAAATAGGAATAGTATGTTGTACTGATGAATGCTTAGTATAGTTCACTAACACAAGAGCTCTAGTAACTAAAAAGCAACTGTAGAGAGTACTTTAGATTTGCTCTTGACGTAGTATAGCGACCATTGTTGTTAGCATGTTGTGTTTTGATGCTGAATGTGTGTGACTCGAACAAGATATTGTCAAAAATGTAGAGGGATTATAACCACCCAGTTAAAAGTTTCACAAGGTAAAATTGTAAACGATCATTACACGACATGAAGTGAAATTAGGGATGCACGATATTGGATTTGTGCCGATATTTTTCAACTCAATTTGGCTGATGTTTATTTTTTCCCATTTTGAGCAAAAACATTTTTTTTTTATTCTGGTTTCAGATTTCGGAGGTCTCCTTACTAAAAGGATACTTGTTAAAGATAAATAAATGTTAATAAAGTTCTTTTTATAATACGAGTATATTAAAAGTGCTGAAAATAACAATAATAAAGTCAGTGAACTTTCATCCCAGACAGATGCAGTTGTAACCCTAAATATTTTATTTTTGGATTTAATGTTTGTGCACATGTGGCATGGCATCAGTTGATGCTGATTTTAGCTTAAAAATATATATATATATTATTTTAGTGCTCCTTGGATTATTTTTCATCATCCATTCCATAAAATGTTATTACAGATTAATAAACTGTATATTAAAGTATTTAATTTACAAGTGTCATGCTTGTGCTTTGACATCGTTACTGCTTTATTTACTACAGAAAAATAAGTAACTTCTATTTATTTGTGTATTCTACTTTTCATTTTATTTAACAACAGCACCCCCACTAAATAGGCTATATATAATATTCTACCGGGCGGGCACTAGGACCTGGAGGAGCTTCAGCTGCTGTAGCGCTAGAGAGCGGGGAGACGCGATTGTGCTTGTTTTGGGCTAGTTTTGTTCTGAAAACCTGGCAATCCTGCGTTGATTCACAAATTCAAGGCAGCATTTAAAAACTGTCAATATAAATCACCATACATGCAATGTATTTGCTTGTTTTCACTTCGAGAATGACCACACGGCTGACATGATCTTATCGCTATAGCAGTTATTGCAGGCTCATATCGACAAGTTTTCATATCGGCATAATTATTAATATCGGCCGATTTTTATATTTTAAGCGTTTATCGGCTGATTCCGGTGTCGTGCCGATAATATCGTGCATCCCTAAGTGAAATTATACATGGGTTGCTTTTAAAAGGTGACCTAATTTCTGATTGAATCATTAACTATAGT
This sequence comes from Gobio gobio, assembly GCF_949357685.1. Classification (NCBI taxonomy): domain Eukaryota; kingdom Metazoa; phylum Chordata; class Actinopteri; order Cypriniformes; family Gobionidae; genus Gobio; species Gobio gobio. The sequence goes on along the minus strand of NC_137105.1, from coordinate 49,320,872 downwards.
AGCTAGGTCAACTTTTAAAAGCAACCATTTATTACAAGGGGTGTAACGATATATTGTTAATCGATATATCGCGGTATTCGACGATATGTATGTAAACGATATGATGATATAACAGAAAATAGGCAAAGAGGCGGGATGTGGGCGGAGCTGAGGTGACGTGATGACTAACAGACAGCAGATAAATGGCCATCCACCTGTCACTCAAAGTGGCCACGCCCTTAATTATGCAGAACTTTAAGGCTTTATATAATGTAAACGAATGAGTTATAAAAAAAATTCACCCCCCTCACAGTCGTCATGAAGGGCAAAATTAGCCGTATGGACCAAAAGCACAATGTGTCCCAGACTGTAAACATGTGTTCTTCTGCTGTAAAGTTGGGCATTTTAACATGAGCTCAATGAGATTCTGCTCCTTCTGGAGTCTGCCTCTAGTGGCCAGTTGGTGAATTGCAGTTTAAGTCACTTCCGTATTGACTTTAAGAGAAACTGCGGGAGGAGCCGCTTGTACCCAACCAAAGGAAACACTAACAAAATGGCACTCAAACCAATCAATTAATCTTAAAGGGTTAGTTCACCCAAAAATGAAAATTCTGTCATTAATGACTTACCCTCATGTCGTTCGACACCCGTCAGACCTCCGTTCATCTTGGGAACAGAAATGAAGATATTTTAGTTGAAATCTGATGGCTCTGAAAGGCCTCCATTGACACAATGCCACTGTTCACTCTCAAGACCTTTAAAAGGTACTAAAGACGTCGTTACAAAGTCCATCTCACTACAGTGGTTCTACAATAACTTTATGAATCGCCGACAATAGTTTTTGTGCGCAAAAAAACCCTAAATAACGACTTGCATAGTGATGACGATTTCAAAACACGGCCTCATGAAGCTTCGAAGCGTTATGAATCAGTGAGTCGATTCAGCAGTTTGAATCGCCAAATTTCAGCAGTTTGGCGGTTTGACACGCGATCCGAATCATCATTCGACTCACTGATTCATAACGCTTCGAAGCTTCATGAGGCCGTGTTTTGAAATCGTCATCAATATGCAAGTCGTTATTTAGGTTTTTTTTGCGCACAAAAACTATTGTCGCCGATTCATAAAGTTATTGTAGAACCACTGTAGTGAGATGGACTTTGTAACGTCGTATTTAGTAGCTTTAGTAAAGGTCTTGAGAGTGAACCGTGCCATTGTGTCAATGGAGGCCTTTCAGAGCCATCAGATTTCAACTAAAATATCTTCATTTGTGTTCTGAAGATGAACGGAGGTCTGACGGGTGTCGAACGACATGAGGGTGAGTAATTAATGACATAATTTTCATTTTTGGGTGAACTAACCCTTTAACTTGGGTTTTTTAAGTAAACAAGGTATAGTATGTGTATAGTACAGATTACTAGATTTGTACAATTAAGTTAAGACATTAAGTAAAGTTAACTAGAATCACTGTTGTATTTTACAGTGTACCGAACACATCAAAACCGAGCGGCCTGTCTTTTAGCTGATCGAGGGGGTTTAATAGTGAAAGCTCGAGCTGATGAATGTGTCCCCCAGACGGCCGCTGAAGACCGCTGCGTGAACCCCGCTCTGCCTTTCAGCCAATAAGATTTTGCACATCCATTTCATTCTTTCGGATGCTGATTTAAACAATTTTTATGAGGCACTTTGGGGAAGGAGGACCAAAGTTAGCCAAAGGCTTTTTTCTCTCTCTTTTTCACTTTTTATTTTCCAGACAGTCCCCAGGAAACCCTCATGGGTTTTTTTTTTTCCTGTTCGTTTTTCATTTTGAAAGAGAGAAAGGAGCACCAGAGAGGGCATAATTAAAAAAGCAAAAAGCTTTGATTTACGCAACAAACTCCACAGACGGCGAGCTGCTCGGTTTAGTAACCCACTGACTCGATTATGAATATCTTGCTGAATTCGTGTGCACATCATACGATTTTTTTTACCGTGCTGTGGTCGTGTATGATGTAACTTCAGCAGAAAATTGGTTTGAATTATTACAAGATTTGAGAATGTCTCAATGAACATGGGGTTATGGGGCGACATGCACTGCGAGGATTATTGCGAATAAGTATTCAAATGTGTATGAATGCATATGAATGCATTTAGGGTGTGTCTGCCAAGAATATAAATGTAATGTACAGTAAATAAGTGTGTGTGAGCATGCATGCTGATGATAGACAAAACACACAAGCTGCAGTTCACCATGTGTGCATTTCATCAGATCAACTTACAGACTGGGCTACCCCGAGGAATTGCCCCAACATGATGGAATTATGTGGATTATCAGAGATTAGTACATATTTGGTGCGTATGTCAACATGTTTCCTCTGGCAACTCGAAGACACACATCTCGGATTTGAGATGGTTGTTCTTTTGTGGCCTATTATGTATTTTTAGAGGGATTTATTATGTCATGTGATATTAATTTAATGCACGTTAGCATCTTTACTCTATAACTATAGGCTTTGCTAGTTATCTTATGATACAAACAGAATGTTCCAGAAATTGTAATAAAAAATATATAGATTTAAAATATGATAATAGTAAAATGATATTATTTTCTGTAAAGGCCCACTGAAGTGCCTTTTTCAATGTGGTGAAGTAATTAGGGGCCAAGCACCGAAGGTGCGAAGGCACCTATTGAAACCGTTCCCGTTCTTATTATTATTATTCATCTTCTTCTTCTTCTTCTTCTTCTTCTTCTTCTTCCGCCACGAAGTCTATGGCAGCCCATAGAACCGTATGGTAAAAAGTTGTGAAATTTGGCACACTAATAGGGGACAGTCTGAAAAGTCACCATAGCAAATTTGGATTCTCAAACTCAATCCCTCTAGCGCCACCATCAGTCCAAAATTTGACTCATGTTTATGCTAATAACTTTTGAACCATAAGGGCTAGAAACAAAATTCTTTTTTCCTCTGATTCCTTGGCTCAAGACGATTCGATTGCACCATATGACGTCATTTTCCGTCATAAAAATTTTCCCGCCATTTTGAATTTTCCGAAAAACCTACTTTTACGAACTCGTCCTAGACGGTTCATCCGATTTGCACGAAAATTGAACCAGATCATCTTCAGACCATGCTGACAAAAAATCTTGCAAATCAAGTTGATTCGTCAAATCATTTGCGATAAACGCGCAAACAAATTTTACGTAGCGGTTGCAAAAACACTCTTAAGGCAATATCTCCGCAACGCTTTATCGTATTCAAACCAAACTTGGTACATGTCATCACAAGCATGACTTGAGGCAACATACAGCGTTTCGGCGCAGCGCCACCTACTGGTCCGGAGATACGAAAAATGGCTATTTTTGCTTATAACTTTTGAACTGTTTGTCCAAAAATCATAAAAGTGGTCTCGTTACATTCAGGACGGCATGCCGAGTCGTCTGATATTCAATTTTACCATATCGGCCATTTTGGCTGTCGGCCATTTTGAATTTTGTCAAAAAATGCTATATTTTACAAATGCATTAGTATATTGTTACTAAACTCGGTATGTGACTTCCTTGCTATGCCCTGAAGGTACTCAAAAAGTTTTAGGGCAGTGCCACCTTGTGGTCAAAAGATATAACAAACTTGACAAAAATGCTAATAACTTTTGATTAAATTAGCCTAGTATATTGAAACTGGTCATAATAGAGTCATTGGCTCATGCCGAGTCAATTGCAACCTATGATGTCATTTTCGGTCATGATAATTTCCCCGCCATTTTTATTTTTCCAAAAAACCTACTTTTACGAACTCGTCCTAGGCGGTTTGTCCGATTTGCACGAAAATTGAACCAGATCATCTTCAGACCATGCTGACAAAAAATCTTGCAAATCAAGTTGATTTGTCAAATCGTTTTCGATAAACGCGCACACAAATTTTGCGTAGCGGTTGCAAAAACACTCATAAGCCTATATCTCCACAACGCTTTATCGTATTCAAACCAATCTTGGTATATGTCATCACAAGCATGACCTGAAGCAACATGCAGCGTTTCGGCGCAGCGCCACCTACTGGTCCGGAGATACAAAAAATGGCTATTTTTGCTTATAACTTTTGAACTGTTTGTCCAAAAATCATGTCTTCCGCACCATGCTTTGAAGGTACTCAAAACGTTTTGGGGCAGTGCCACCTTGTGGTCAGAGGTTATAACAAAATTTACAAACATGCTAATAACTTTTGATTAAATTAGCCTAGTTTAATGAAACTGGTCATAATACAGTCATTGGCTCATGCCGAGAACAGAGATACTAATTTTTCCATATTTGGTCAAACATCCTGTCCTCAATGTTCTTATTTGATCAAAACCTACTTTTTCAAACTCATCCTAGACCGTTTGTCCAATTTCCACCAAAATCGAATCGTATCATCTTCAGACTGTGTCAACAAAAAGTTAGGGATTTTGCATCAATAGATGAAACCGTTTTTGTAAACCGCAGCGACGAAGTTGAGCCATTATGCCAAAATTACTCTTGAGGCTGTATCTCTGCAATGCTTTGACATATTGGCATCAAACTTTGCATGTGTCATTATTCCCTTATTCTGACCACACCACATCAATTTCGTATCTGTGCCACCTATTGGTCAAAAGTGATAAACCATTAACTTACATTATCAGTGACTCAATATATGATATTTCAGCCATTTTGCCTAATCTTCTTAAACTGTATAATTGTTAATTGTTGCAGTTGGTCTGACACTCTCAGACTACAATGCATTTTCAGCCTTTTGCTTAAAATCATCTTAAAACGTGATTAATTGCTCATTGCTCCAGTTGATCTGACACTGCCAGCCATTTTGGCATGTCTTGTCTTCTTCTTTGCGCTTGGCCCCGGTATTGCTGCTTGCAGCTATATTTCATCTTCTTCTTCTTCTTCTTCCGCCACGAAGTCTATGGCAGCCCATAGAACCGTATGGTAAAAAGTTGTGAAATTTGGCACACTCATAGAGGACAGTCTGAAATGTCACCGTAGCAAATTTGGAGTCTCAAACTCAATCCCTCTAGCGCCACCATCAGTCCAAAATTTGACTCATGTTTATGCTAATAACTTTTGAACCATAAGGGCTAGAAACAAAATTCTTTTTTCCTCTGATTCCTTGACTCAAGACGATTCGATTGCACCATATGACGTCATTTTCCGTCATACAAATTTTCCCGCCATTTTGAATTTTCCGAAAAACCTACTTTTACGAACTCGTCCTAGACGGTTCATCCGATTTGCACGAAAATTGAACCAGATCATCTTCAGACCATGCTGACAAAAAATCTTGCAAATCAAGTTGATTCGTCAAATCATTTGCGATAAACGCGCAAACAAATTTTACGTAGCGGTTGCAAAAACACTCTTAAGGCAATATCTCCGCAACGCTTTATCGTATTCAAACCAAACTTGGTACATGTCATCACAAGCGTGACTTGAGGCAACATACAGCGTTTCGGCGCAGCGCCACCTACTGGTCCGGAGATACGAAAAATTGCTCTTTTTGCTTATAACTTCTGAACTGTTTGTCCAAAAATCATAAAAGTGGTCTCGTTACATTCAGGACGGCATGCCGAGTCGTCTGATATTCAATTTTACCATATCGGCCATTTTGGCTGTCGGCCATTTTGAATTTTGTCAAAAAATGCTATATTTTACAAATGCATTAGTATATTGTTACTAAACTCGGTATGTGACTTCCTTGCTATGCCCTGAAGGTACTCAAAAAGTTTTAGGGCAGTGCCACCTTGTGGTCAAAAGATATAACAAACTTGACAAAAATGCTAATAACTTTTGATTAAATTAGCCTAGTATATTGAAACTGGTCATAATAGAGTCATTGGCTCATGCCGATTCAATTGCAACCTATGATGTCATTTTCGGTCATGATAATTTCCCTGCCATTTTTATTTTTCCAAAAAACCTACTTTTACGAACTCGTCCTAGACGGTTTGTCCGATTTGCACGAAAATTGAACCAGATCATCTTCAGACCATGCTGACAAAAAATCTTGCAAATCAAGTTGATTTGTCAAATTGTTTTCGATAAACGCGCACACAAATTTTGCGTAGCGGTTGCAAAAACACTCATAAGCCTATATCTCCACAACGCTTTATCGTATTCAAACCAATCTTGGTATATGTCATCACAAGCATGACCTGAAGCAACATGCAGCGTTTCGGCGCAGCGCCACCTACTGGTCCGGAGATACAAAAAATGGCTATTTTTGCTTATAACTTTTGAACTGTTTGTCCAAAAATCATGTCTTCCGCACCATGCTTTGAAGGTACTCAAAACGTTTTGGGGCAGTGCCACCTTGTGGTCAGAGGTTATAACAAAATTTACAAAAATAATAATAACGTTTGATTAAATTAGCCTAGTTTAATGAAACTGGTCATAATACAGTCATTGGCTCATGCCGAGAACAGAGATACTAATTTTTCCATATTTGGTCAAACATCCTGTCCTCAATGTTCTTATTTGGTCAAAACCTACTTTTTCAAACTCATCCTAGACCGTTTGTCCAATTTCCACCAAAATCGAATTGTATCATCTTCAGACTGTGTCAACAAAAAGTTAGGGATTTTGCATCAATAGATGAAACCGTTTTTGTAAACCACAGCGACGAAGTTGAGCCATTATGCCAAAATGACTCTTGAGGCTGTATCTCTGCAATGCTTTGACATATTGGCATCAAACTTTGCATGTGTCATTGTTCCCTTATTCTGACCACACCACATCAATTTCGTATCTGTGCCACCTATTGGTCAAAAGTGATAAACCATTAACTTACATTATCAGTGACTCAATATATGATATTTCAGCCATTTTGCCTAATCTTCTTAAACTGTATAATTGTTAATTGTTGCAGTTGGTCTGACACTCTCAGACTACAATGCATTTTCAGCCTTTTGCTTAAAATCATCTTAAAACGTGATTAATTGCTCATTGCTCCAGTTGATCTGACACTGCCAGCCATTTTGGCATGTCTTGTCTTCTTCTTTGCGCTTGGCCCCGGTATTGCTGCTTGCAGCTATATTTATTATTCATCTTCTTCTTCTTCTTCTTCCGCCACGAAGTCTATGGCAGCCCATAGAACCGTATGGTAAAAAGTTGTGAAATTTGGCACAATAATAGAGGACAGTCTGAAATGTCACCGTAGCAAATTTGGAGTCTCAAACTCAATCCCTCTAGCGCCACCATCAGTCCAAAATTTGACTCATGTTTATGCTAATAACTTTTGAACCATAAGGGCTAGAAACAAAATTATTTTTTCCTCTGATTCCTTGGCTCAAGATGATTCCATTGCACCCTATGACGTCATTTTCCGTCATAAAAATTTTCCCGCCATTTTGAATTTTCCGAAAAACCTACTTTTACGAACTCGTCCTAGACGGTTCATCCGATTTGCACGAAAATTGAACCAGATCATCTTCAGACCATGCTGACAAAAAATCTTGCAAATCAAGTTGATTCGTCAAATCATTTGCGATAAACGCGCAAACAAATTTTACGTAGCGGTTGCAAAAACACTCTTAAGGCAATATCTCCGCAACGCTTTATCGTATTCAAACCAAACTTGGTACATGTCATCACAAGCATGACTTGAGGCAACATACAGCGTTTCGGCGCAGCGCCACCTACTGGTCCGGAGATACGAAAAATTTCAATTTTTGCTTATAACTTCTGAACTGTTTGTCCAAAAATCATAAAAGTGGTCTCGTTACATTCAGGACGGCATGCCGAGTCGTCTGATATTCAATTTTACCATATCGGCCATTTTGGCTGTCGGCCATTTTGAATTTTGTCAAAAAATGCTATATTTTACAAATGCATTAGTGTATTGTTACTAAACTCGGTATGTGACTTCCATGCCATGCCCTGAAGGTACTCAAAAAGTTTTAGGGCAGTGCCACCTAGTGGTCAAAAGATATAACAAACTTGACAAAAATGCTAATAACTTTTGATTAAATTAGCCTAGTATAATGAAACTGGTCATAATAGAGTCATTGGCTCATGCCGATTCAATTGCACCCTATGATGTCATTTTCGGTTATGATAATTTCCCCGCCATTTTTAATTTTCCAAAAAACCTACTTTTGCGAACTCGTCCTAGACGGTTCATCCGATTTGCACGAAAATTGAACCAGATCATCTTCAGACCATGCTGACAAAAAATCTTGCAAATCAAGTTGATTCGTCAAATCATTTGCGATAAACGCGCAAACAAATTTTACGTAGCGGTTGCAAAAACACTCTTAAGGCAATATCTCCGCAACGCTTTATCGTATTCAAACCAAACTTGGTACATGTCATTACAAGCATGACTTGAGGCAACATACAGCGTTTCGGCGCAGCGCCACCTACTGGTCCGGAGATACGAAAAATGGCAATTTTTGCTTATAACTTCTGAACTGTTTGTCCAAAAATCATAAAAGTGGTCTCGTTACATTCAGGACGGCATGCCGAGTCGTCTGATATTCAATTTTACCATATCGGCCATTTTGGCTGTCGGCCATTTTGAATTTTGTCAAAAAATGCTATATTTTACAAATGCATTAGTATATTGTTACTAATCTCGGTATGTGACTTCCTTGCTATGCCCTGAAGGTACTCAAAAAGTTTTAGGGCAGTGCCACCTTGTGGTCAAAAGATATAACAAACTTGACAAAAATGCTAATAACTTTTGATTAAATTAGCCTAGTATATTGAAACTGGTCATAATAGAGTCATTGGCTCATGCCGATTCAATTGCAACCTATGATGTCATTTTCGGTCATGATAATTTCCCCGCCATTTTTAATTTTCCAAAAAACCTACTTTTACGAACTCGTCCTAGACGGTTTGTCCGATTTGCACGAAAATTGAACCAGATCATCTTCAGACCATGCTGACAAAAAATCTTGCAAATCAAGTTGATTTGTCAAATCGTTTTCGATAAACGCGCACACAAATTTTGCGTAGCGGTTGCAAAAACACTCATAAGCCTATATCTCCACAACGCTTTATCGTATTCAAACCAATCTTGGTATATGTCATCACAAGCATGACCTGAAGCAACATGCAGCGTTTCGGCGCAGCGCCGCCTACTGGTCCGGAGATACAAAAAATTGCTATTTTTGCTTATAACTTTTGAACTGTTTGTCCAAAAATCATGTCTTCTGACCATGCTTTGAAGGTACTCAAAACGTTTTGGGGCAGTGCCACCTTGTGGTCAGAGGTTATAACAAAATGTACAAACATGCTAATAACTTTTGATTAAATTAGCCTAGTTTAATGAAACTGGTCATAATACAGTCATTGGCTCATGCCGAGAACATAGATACTAATTTTGCCATATTTGGTCAAACATCCTGTCCTCAATGTTCTTATTTGATCAAAACCTACTTTTTCAAACTCATCCTAGACCGTTTGTCCAATTTCCACCAAAATCGAATCGTATCATCTTCAGACTGTGTCAACAAAAAGTTAGGGATTTTGCATCAATAGATGAAACCGTTTTTGTAAACCGCAGCGACGAAGTTGAGCCATTATGCCAAAATTACTCTTGAGGCTGTATCTCTGCAATGCTTTGACATATTGGCATCAAACTTTGCATGTGTCATTGTTCCCTTATTCTGACCACACCACATCAATTTCGTATCTGTGCCACCTATTGGTCAAAAGTGATAAACCATTAACTTACATTATCAGTGACTCAATATATGATATTTCAGCCATTTTGCCTAATCTTCTTAAACTGTATAATTGTTAATTGTTGCAGTTGGTCTGACACTCTCAGACTACAATGCATTTTCAGCCTTTTGCTTAAAATCATCTTAAAACGTGATTAATTGCTCATTGCTCCAGTTGATCTGACACTGCCAGCCATTTTGGCATGTCTTGTCTTCTTCTTTGCGCTTGGCCCCGGTATTGCTGCTTGCAGCTATATTTAGGGGCCAAGCACCGAAGGTGCGAAGGCACCTATTGAAACCGTTCCCGTTCTTATTATTAGGGGCCAAGCACCGAAGGTGCGAAGGCACCTATTGAAACCGTTCCCGTTCTTATTATTATTATTCATCTTCTTCTTCTTCTTCTTCTTCTTCTTCTTCTTCCGCCACGAAGTCTATGGCAGCCCATAGAACCGTATGGTAAAAAGTTGTGAAATTTGGCACACTCATAGAGGACAGTCTGATATGTCACCGTAGCAAATTTGGAGTCTCAAACTCAATCCCTCTAGCGCCACCATCAGTCCAAAATTTGACTCATGTTTATGCTAATAACTTTTGAACCATAAGGGCTAGAAACAAAATTATTTTTTCCTCTGATTCCGTGGCTCAAGACGATTCGATTGCACCCTATGACGTCATTTTCCGTCATAAAAATTTTCCCGCCATTTTGAATTTTCCGAAAAACCTACTTTTACGAACTCGTCCTAGACGGTTCATCCGATTTGCACGGAAATTGAACCAGATCATCTTCAGACCATGTTGACAAAAAATCTTGCAAATCAAGTTGATTCGTCAAATCATTTGGGATAAACGCACAAACAAATTTTACGTAGCGGTTGCAAAAACACTCTTAAGGCAATATCTCCGCAACGCTTTATCGTATTCAAACCAAACTTGGTACATGTCATCACAAGCATGACTTGAGGCAACAAACAGCGTTTCGGCGCAGCGCCACCTACTGGTCCGGAGATACGAAAAATTGCTATTTTTGCTTTTAACTTCTGAACTGTTTGTCCAAAAATCATAAAAGTGGTCTCGTTACATTCAGGACGGCATGCCGAGTCGTCTGATATTCAATTTTACCATATCGGCCATTTTGGCTGTCGGCCATTTTGAATTTTGTCAAAAAATGCTATATTTTACAAATGCATTAGTATATTGTTACTAAACTCGGTTTGTGACTTCCTTGCTATGCCCTGAAGGTACTCAAAAAGTTTTAGGGCAGTGCCACCTTGTGGTCAAAAGATATAACAAACTTGACAAAAATGCTAATAACTTTTGATTAAATTAGCCTAGTATATTGAAACTGGTCATAATAGAGTCATTGGCTCATGCCGATTCAATTGCACCCTATGACGTCATTTTCGGTCATGACAATTTCCCCGCCATATTTAATTTTCCAAAAAACCTACTTTTGCGAACTCGTCCTAGACGGTTTGTCCGATTTGCACGAAAATTGAACCAGATCATCTTCAGACCATGCTGACAAAAAATCTTGCAAATCAAGTTGATTTGTCAAATCGTTTTTGATAAACGCGCACACAAATTTTGCGTAGCGGTTGCAAAAACACTCATAAGCCTATATCTCCACAACGCTTTATCGTATTCAAACCAATCTTGGTATATGTCATCACAAGCATGACTTGAAGCAACATGCAGCGTTTCGGCGCAGCGCCACCTACTGGTCCGGAGATACAAAAAAATGGCTATTTTTGCTCATAACTTTTGAACTGTTTGTCCAAAAATCATGTCTTCCGCACCATGCTTTGAAGGTACTCAAAACGTTTTGGGGCAGTGCCACCTTGTGGTCAGAGGTTATAACAAAATTTACAAACATGCTAATAACTTTTGATTAAATTAGCCTAGTTTAATGAAACTGGTCATAATACAGTCATTGGCTCATGCCGAAAACAGAGATACTAATTTTTCCATATTTGGTCAAACATCCTGTCCTCAATGTTCTTATTTGATCAAAACCTACTTTTTCAAACTCATCCTAGACCGTTTGTCCAATTTCCACCAAAATCGAATCGTATCATCTTCAGACTGTGTCAACAAAAAGTTAGGGATTTTGCATCAATAGATGAAACCGTTTTTGTAAACCGCAGCGACGAAGTTGAGCCATTATGCCAAAATTACTCTTGAGGCTGTATCTCTGCAATGCTTTGACATATTGGCATCAAACTTTGCATGTGTCATTGTTCCCTTATTCTGACCACACCACATCAATTTCGTATCTGTGCCACCTATTGGTCAAAAGTGATAAACCATTAACTTACATTATCAGTGACTCAATATATGATATTTCAGCCATTTTGCCTAATCTTCTTAAACTGTATAATTGTTAATTGTTGCAGTTGGTCTGACACTCTCAGACTACAATACATTTTCAGCCTTTTGCTTAAAATCATCTTAAAACGTGATTAATTGCTCATTGCTCCAGTTGATCTGACACTGCCAGCCATTTTGGCATGTCTTGTCTTCTTCTTTGCGCTTGGCCCCGGTATTGCTGCTTGCAGCTATATTTAGGGGCCAAGCACCGAAGGTGCGAAGGCACCTATTGAAACCGTTCCCGTTCCTATTATTATTATTATTCATCTTCTTCTTCTTCTTCTTCCGCCACGAAGTCTATGGCAGCCCATAGAACCGTATGGTAAAAAGTTATGAAATTTGGCACACTAATAGAGGACAGTCTGAAATGTCACCATAGCAAATTTTGAGTCTCTAACTCAATCCCTCTAGCGCCACCATCAGTCCAAAATTAGACTCATGTTTATGCTAATAACTTTTGAACCATAAGGGCTAGAAACGAAATTCTTTTTTCCTCTGATTCCTTGGCTCAAGACAATTCGATTGCACCCTATGACGTCATTTTCCGTCATAATAATTTTCCCGCCATTTTTAATTAACCGAAAAACCTACTTTTGCGAACTCGTCCTAGACGGTTCATCCGATTTGCACGAAAATTGAACCAGATCATCTTCAGACCATGCTGACAAAAAATCTTGCAAATCAAGTTGATTCGTCAAATCATTTGCGAAAAACGCGCAAACAAATTTTACGTAGCGGTTGCAAAAGCACTCTTAAGGCAATATCTCCGCAACGCTTTATCGTATTCAAACCAAACTTGGTACATGTCATCACAAGCATGACTTGAGGCTACATGCAGTGTTTCGGCGCAGCGCCACCTACTGGTCCGGAGATACAAAAAATGGCTGTTTTTGCTTATACCATTTGAACCGTTTGTCCAAGAATCATAAAAGTAGTCTCGTTAGATTCAGGACGGCATGCCGAGTCGTCTGATATTCAATTTTACCATATCGGCCATTTTGGCTGTCGGCCATTTTGAATTATGTGCTAAAATGCTATATTTTACAAATGCATTAGTGTATTGTTACTAAACTCGGTATGTGACTTCCACTCCATGCCCTGAAGGTACTCAAAAAGTTTTAGGGCAGTGCCACCTTGTGGTCAAAAGTTATAACAAACTTGACAAAAATGCTAATAACTTTTGATTTAATTAGTTTAGTATAATGAAACTGGTCATAATACATTCATTGGCTCATGCCGATTCAATTGCATCCTATGACGTCATTTTCGGTCATGATAATTTCCCCGCCATATTTAATTTTCCAAAAAACCTACTTTTGCGAACTCGTCCTAGACGGTTTGTCCGATTTGCACGAAAATTGAACCAGATCATCTTCAGACCATGCTGACAAAAAATCTTGCAAATCAAGTTGATTCGTCAAATCATTTGCGATAAACGCGCAAACAAATTTTACGTAGCGGTTGCAAAAACACACTTAAGGCAATATCTCCGCAACGCTTTATCGTATTCAAACCAAACTTGGTACATGTCATCACAAGCATGACTTGAGGCAACATAAAGCGTTTCGGCGCAGCGCCACCTACTGGTCCGGAGATACGAAAAATGGCTATTTTTGCTTATAACTTCTGAACTGTTTGTCCAAAAATCATAAAAGTGGTCTCGTTACATTCAGGACGGCATGCCGAGTCGTCTGATATTCAATTTTACCATATCGGCCATTTTGGCTGTCGGCCATTTTGAATTTTGTCAAAAAATGCTATATTTTACAAATGCATTAGTATATTGTTACTAAACTCGGTATGTGACTTCCATGCTATGCCCTGAAGGTACTCAAAAAGTTTTAGGGCAGTGCCACCTTGTGGTCAAAAGATATAACAAACTTGACAAAAATGCTAATAACTTTTGATTAAATTAGCCTAGTATATTGAAACTGGTCATAATACATTTATTGGCTCATGCCGAGAACATAGATACTAATTTTGCCATATTTGGTCAAACATCCTGTCCTCAATGTTCTTATTTGATCAAAACCTACTTTTTCAAACTCATCCTAGACCGTTTATCCAATTTCCACCAAAATCGAATCGTATCATCTTCAGACTATGTCAACAAAAAGTTAGGGATTTTGCATCAATAGATGAAACCGTTTTTGTAAACCGCAGTGACGAAGTTGAGCCATTATGCCAAAATGACTCTTGAGGCTGTATCTCTGCAATGCTTTGACATATTGGCATCAAACTTTGCATGTGTCATTGTTCCCTTATTCTGACTACACCACATCAATTTCGTAACTGTGCCACCTATTGGTCAAAAGTGATAAACCATTAACTTATATTATCAGTGACTCTATATATGATATTTCAGCCATTTTGCCTAATCTTCTTAAACTGTATAATTGTTAATTGTTGCAGTTGGTCTGACACTCTCAGACTACAATGCATTTTTCAGCCTTTTGCCTAAAATCATCTTAAAACGTGATTAATTGCTCATTGCTCCAGTTGATCTGACACTGCCAGCCATTTTGGCATGTCTTGTCTTCTTCTTTGCGCTTGGCCCCGGTATTGCTGCTTGCAGCTATATTTATTATTCATCTTCTTCTTCTTCTTCTTCTTCTTCTTCTTCCGCCACAAAGTCTATGGCAGCCCATAGAACCGTATGGTAAAAAGTTGTGAAATTTGGCACACTAATAGAGGACAGTCTGAAATGTCACCGTAGCAAATTTGGAGTCTCAAACTCAATCCCTGTAGCGCCACCATCAGTCCAAAATTTGACTCATGTTTATGCTAATAACTTTTGAACCATAAGGGCTAGAAACAAAATTCCTTTTTCCTCTGATTTGTTGGCTCAAGACAATTCGATTGCACCCTATGACGTCATTTTCCGTCATAAAAATGTTCCCGCCATTTTGAATTTTCCGAAAAACCTACTTTTACGAACTCATCCTAGACGGTTCATCCGATTTGCACGAAAATTGAACCAGATCATCTTCAGACCATGCTGACAAAAAATCTTGCAAATCAAGTTGATTCGTCAAATCATTTGCGATAAACGCGCAAACAAATTTTACGTAGCGGTTGCAAAAACACACTTAAGGCAATATCTCCGCAACGCTTTATCGTATTCAAACCAAACTTGGTACATGTCATCACAAGCATGACTTGAGGCAACATACAGCGTTTCGGCGCAGCGCCACCTACTGGTCCGGAGATACGAAAAATTGCTATTTTTGCTTATAACTTCTGAACTGTTTGTCCAAAAATCATAAAAGTGGTCTCGTTACATTCAGGACGGCATGCCGAGTCGTCTGATATTCAATTTTACCATATCGGCCATTTTGGCTGTCGGCCATTTTGAATTTTGTCAAAAAATGCTATATTTTACAAATGCATTAGTATATTGTTACTAAACTCGGTATGTGACTTCCATGCTATGCCCTGAAGGTACTCAAAAAGTGTTAGGGCAGTGCCACCTTGTGGTCAAAAGATATAACAAACTTGACAAAAATGCTAATAACTTTTGATTAAATTAGCTTAGTTAAATGAAACTGGTCATAATAGAGTCATTGGCTCATGCCGATTCAATTGCAACCTATGATGTAATTTTCGGTCATGATAATTTCCCCGCCATTTTTAATTTTCCAAAAAACCTACTTTTGCGAACTCGTCCTAGATGGTTTGTCCGATTTGCACAGAAATTGAACCATATCATCTTCAGACCATGCTGACAAAAAATCTTGCAAATCAAGTTGATTTGTCAAATCGTTTTCGATAAACGCGCACACAAATTTTGCGTAGCGGTTGCAAAAACACTCATAAGCCTATATCTCCACAACGCTTTATCGTATTCAAACCAATCTTGGTATATGTCATCACAAGCATGACCTGAAGCAACATGCAGCGTTTCGGGCAAGCGCCACCTACTGGTCCGGAGATACAAAAAATGGCTATTTTTGCTTATAACTTTTGAACTGTTTGTCCAAAAATCATGTCTTCCGCACCATGCTTTGAAGGTACTCAAAACGTTTTGGGACAGTGCCACCTTGTGGTCAGAGGTTATAACAAAATTTACAAACATGCTAATAACTTTTGATTAAATTAGCCTAGTTTAATGAAACTGGTCATAATCCAGTCATTGGCTCATGCCGAGAACAGAGATACTAATTTTTCCATATTTGGTCAAACATCCTGTCCTCAATGTTCTTATTTGATCAAAACCTACTTTTTCAAACTCATCCTAGACCGTTTGTCCAATTTCCACCAAAATCTAATCGTATCATCTTCAGACTGTGTCAACAAAAAGTTAGGGATTTTGCATCAATAGATGAAACCGTTTTTGTAAACCGCAGCGACGAAGTTGAGCCATTATGCCAAAATGACTCTTGAGGCTGTATCTCTGCAATGCTTTGACATATTGACATCAAACTTTGCATGTGTCATTGTTCCCTTATTCTGACCACACCACATCAATTTCGTATCTGTGCCACCTATTGGTCAAAAGTGATAAACCATTAACTTACATTATCAGTGACTCAATATATGATATTTCAGCCATTTTGCCTAATCTGCCTAACTGTATAATTGTTAATTGTTGCAGTTGGTCTGACACTCTCAGACTACAAAGCATTTTTCAGCATTTTGCTTAAAATCATCTTAAAACGTGATTAATTGCTCATTGCTCCAGTTGATCTGACACTGCCAGCCATTTTGGCATGTCTTGTCTTCTTCTTTGCGCTTGGCCCCGGTATTGCTGCTTGCAGCTATATTTAGGGGCCAAGCACCGAAGGTGCGAAGGCACCTATTGAAACCGTTCCCGTTCCTATTATTATTATTATTCATCTTCTTCTTCTTCTTCTTCTTCTTCTTCTTCCGCCACGAAGTCTATGGCAGCCCATAGAACCGTATGGTAAAAAGTTATGAAATTTGGCACACTTATAGAGGATGGTCTGAAGTGTCTCCATAGCAAATTTGGAGTCTCTAATTCAATCCCTCTAGCGCCACCATCAGTCCAAAATTGGACTCATGTTTATGTTAATAACTTTTGAACCATAAGGGCTAGAAACAAAATTCTTTTTTCCTTTGATTCCTTGGCTCAAGACAATTCGATTGCACCCTATGACGTCATTTTCCGCCATGATAATTTTCCCGCCATTTTTAATTAACCGAAAAACCTACTTTTGCGAACTCGTCCTAGACGGTTCATCCGATTTGTACAAAAATTGAACCAGATTATCTTCAGACCATGCTGACAAAAAATCTTGCAAATCAAGTTGATTTGTCAAATCGTTTTTGATAAACGCGCACACAAATTTTACGTAGCGGTTGCAAAAACCCACTTAAGGCTATATCTCCGAAACGCTTTATCGTATTCAAACCAAACTTGGTACATGTCATCACAAGCATGACTTGAGGCAACATACAGCGTTTCGGCGCAGCGCCACCTACTGGTCCGGAGATACAAAAAATGGCTGTTTTTGCTTATAACTTCTGAACCGTTTGTCCAAAAATCATAAAAGTGGTCTCGTTAGATTCAGGACGACATGCCGAGTCGTCTGATATTCAATTTTACCATATCGGCCATTTTGGCTGTCGGCCATTTTGAATTATGTGCTAAAATGCTATATTTTACAAATGCATTAGTGTATTGTTATTAAACTTGGTATGTGACTTCCACTCCATGCCCTGAAGGTACTCAACAAGTTTTGGGGCAGTGCCACCTTGTGGTCAAAAGTTATAACAAACTTGACAAAAATGCTAATAACTTTTGATTTAATTAGCTTAGTATAATGACACTGGTCATAATAGAGTCATTGGCTCATGCCGATTCAATTGCACCCTATGACGTCATTTTCGGTCATGATAATTTCCCCGCCATATTTAATTTTCCAAAAAACCTACTTTTGCGAACTCGTCCCAGACGGTTTTTCCGATTTGCACGAAAATTGAACCAGATCATCTTCAGACCATGCTGACAAAAAATCTTGCAAATCAAGTTGATTCGTCAAATCGTTTTTGATAAACGTGCACACAAATTTTACGTAGCGGTTGCAAAAACACTCATAAGGCTATATCTCCGCAACGCTTTATCGTGTTCAATCCAAACTTGGTACATGTCATCACAAGCATGACTTGAGGCAACTTGCAGCGTTTCGGCGCAGCGCCACCTACTGGTCCGGAGATACAAAAAAATGGCTTTTTTTGCTTATAACTTTTGAACCGTTTGTCCAAAAATAATAAAAGTTGTCTCGTTAGATTCAGGACGGTATTCAGAGTTGTCTGATTTTCAATTTTACCATATCGGCCATTTTGGCTCTCGGCTATTTTGAATTATGTGCTAAAATACTATATTTTACAAACGCATTAGTCTATCGTTACGAAACTTGGTATGGGTCTTCCGCACCATGCTTTGAAGGTACTCAAAAAGTTTTGGGGTAGTGCCACCTTGTGGTCAAAGGTTATAACAAAATTTACAAAAATGCTAATAACTTTTGATTAAATTAGCCTAGTTTAATGAAACAGGTCAAAATACATTTATTGGCTCATGCCAAGAACATAGATACTAATTTTGCCATATTTGGTCAAACATACTGTCCTCAATGTTCTTATTTGATCAAAATCTACTTTTTCAAACTCATCCTAGACTGTTTGTCCAATTTCCACCAAAATCGAATCGTATCATCTTCAGACTGTGTCAACAAAAAGTTAGGGATTTTGCATCAATAGATGAAACTGTTTTTGTAAACCGCAGCGACAAATTTGAGCCATGATGCCAAAATGACTCTTGAGGCTGTATCTCTGCAATGCTTTGACATTTTGGCATCAAACTTTGCATGTGTCATTGTTCCCTTATTCTGACCACACCACATAAATTTCGTAACTGTGCCACCTATTGGTCAAAAGTGATAAACCATTAACTTATCATATATAGAGTCACTGATAATATATTTCAGCCATTTTGCCCTAATCTTCTTAAACTGTATAATTGTTCATTGTTGCAGTTGGTCTGACACTGTCACACTACAATGCATTTGTCAGCCTTTTGCCTAAAATCATCTTAAAACGTGATTAATTGCTCATTGCTCCAGTTGATCTGACACTGCCAGCCATTTTGGCATGTCTTGTCTTCTTCTTTGCGCTTGGCCCCGGTATTGCTGCTTGCAGCTATATTTATTATTCATCTTCTTCTTCTTCTTCTTCTTCCGCCACGAAGTCTATGGCAGCCCATAGAACCGTATGGTAAAAAGTTGTGAAATTTGGCACACTAATAGAGGACAGTCTGAAATGTCACCGTAGCAAATTTGGAGTCTCAAACTCAATCCCTCTAGCGCCACCATCAGTCCAAAATTTGACTCATGTTTATGCTAATAACTTTTGAACCATAAGGGCTAGAAACAAAAATCGTGTTTCCTCTGATTCCTTGACTCAAGACGATTCCATTGCACCCTATGACGTCATTTTCCGTCATAAAAATTTTCCCGCCATTTTGAATTTTCCGAAAAACCTACTTTTACGAACTCGTCCTAGACGGTTCATCCGATTTGCACGAAAATTGAACCAGATCATCTTCAGACCATGCTGACAAAAAATCTTGCAAATCAAGTTGATTCGTCAAATCATTTGCGATAAACGCGCAAACAAATTTTACGTAGCGGTTGCAAAAACACTCTTAAGGCAATATCTCCGCAACGCTTTATCGTATTCAAACCAAACTTGGTACATGTCATCACAAGCATGACTTGAGGCAACATACAGCGTTTCGGCGCAGCGCCACCTACTGGTCCGGAGATACGAAAAATTGCAATTTTTGCTTATAACTTCTGAACTGTTTGTCCAAAAATTATAAAAGTGGTCTCGTTACATTCAGGACGGCATGCCGAGTCGTCTGATATTCAATTTTACCATATCGGCCATTTTGGCTGTCGGCCATTTTGAATTTTGTCAAAAAATGCTATATTTTACAAATGCATTAGTGTATTGTTACTAAACTCGGTATGTGACTTCCATGCCATGCCCTGAAGGTACTCAAAAAGTTTTAGGGCAGTGCCACCTAGTGGTCAAAAGATATAACAAACTTGACAAAAATGCTAATAACTTTTGATTAAATTAGCCTAGTATAATGAAACTGGTCATAATAGAGTCATTGGCTCATGCCGATTCAATTGCACCCTATGATGTCATTTTCGGTTATGATAATTTCCCCGCCATTTTTAATTTTCCAAAAAACCTACTTTTGCGAACTCGTCCTAGACGGTTCATCCGATTTGCACGAAAATTGAACCATATCATCTTCAGACCATGCTGACAAAAAATCTTGCAAATCAAGTTGATTTGTCAAATCGTTTTTGATAAACGCGCACACAAATTTTGCGTAGCGGTTGCAAAAACACTCATAAGCCTATATCTCCACAACGCTTTATCATATTCAAACCAATCTTGGTATATGTCATCACAAGCATGACCTGAGGCAACATGCAGCGTTTCGGCGCAGCGCCACCTACTGGTCCGGAGATACAAAAAATGGCTATTTTTGCTTATAACTTTTGAACTGTTTGTCCAAAAATCATGTCTTCCGCACCATGCTTTGAAGGTACTCAAAAAGTTTTGGGGCAGTGCCACCTTGTGGTCAGAGGTTATAACAAAATTTACAAACATGCTAATAACATTTGATTAAATTAGCCTAGTTTAATGAAACTGGTCATAATATATTTATTGGCTCATGCCGAGAACATAGATACTAATTTTGCCATATTTGGTCAAACATCCTGTCCTCAATGTTCTTATTTGATCAAAATCTACTTTTTCAAACTCATCCTAGACCGTTTGTCCAATTTCCACCAAAATTGAATCGTATCATCTTCAGACTGTGTCAACAAAAAGTTAGGGATTTTGCATCAATAGATGAAACTGTTTTTGTAAACCGCAGCGACAAATTTGAGGCATGATGCCAAAATGACTCTTGAGGCTGTATTTCTGCAATGCTTTGACATATTGGCATCAAACTTTGCATGTGTCATTGTTCCCTTATTCTGACCACACCACATCAATTTCGTAACTGTGCCACCTATTGGTCAAAAGTGATAAACCATTAACTTATATTATCAGTGACTCTGTATATGATATTTCAGCCATTTTGTCTAATCTTCTTAAACTGTATAATTGTTCATTGATGCAGTTGGTCTGACACTGTCAGACTACAATGCATTTTTCAGCCTTTTGCCTAAAATCATCTTAAAACGTGATTAATTGCTCATTGCTCCAGTTGATCTGACACTGCCAGCCATTTTGGCATGTCTTGTCTTCTTCTTTGCGCTTGGCCCCGGTATTGCTGCTTGCAGCTATATTTTCCACTGAAACGGGAAGACACGGTGGGATCTAACAACTCCTCCCCTTTTTTTTAAATAGCTAATAGCGTTTCTACATGCACCTTTTCTCATTGTTTTGGAGCACAGCTTATAGATAACTTTAAAGTGCCCCTATTTTAAAGCTTCTGATTTAGTTTCGGAGGCTCCTACAACAGGTTTACATGCATCAAAGGTCAAAAAACACTTGAATTTTCTCATAATATACATTGCACATCACCACAGTGTTCAATGATTCTCAAACGACTCGACGGATGAATCAGTCTCTCTAAATCCCTCCTTTCTGTGAGATACTCTGCTCTGATTGGCCAGATGACCCAGTTAGTCTGTTGTGATTGGTCTACCGTGTACAGCGAGTGTTTCAGAAGCTAAACGGCCATCACCATAACTGAACTTCAGCTCCAGAGGCTGGAGACCGTAACGGTGACGTCGATTTGACCACATCAATCCAAGCGCGAGTCCGATGATGAAACATTGAAGAACTAGTTATTCAACCCGAACCTCCATCACAAGACGACTTGAGCAGGAGTTTCTCAGTGATACGCTACTCATTTTGAGGTTCATTATGGGATGTTGCAGCTGTAATTCCTCACCATCAGCATTAACAAGTGTGTGTCCATCAACAAACCCATGTGTGTGTTTCTCATTTATTGGTGCACATGCAGGAACTGTATCAATAACAGCTCATACGTGAGCCCAGCACTGACGTCAATGACTGATGGAAAACAAATCTCACTCCATCCTTTCTCTTTACTCACAGTAGTAAGAACGACAGACGATCTGCATTAACACACACAGTTTGAGGTAATAGTGGCCCACAGCTGATGAGCAGAAGTATTTCAGTAAGACAGTAATAACGCGAGTTAGCCGGAAACTTACACAATATAAAACACAAAACTACATATTTTGAACACCCGGTAGAAAATATATATATCAATAATTATTCATACTTACAAGCTGTGATTCTGAGGAGCTGGTCCAGATAAACTGACACTGACCCGTCTCTCAAGAGCAAGAGTTTTGTGAATTCCGCATTGAACTCTGAGATTTGAGGAGCAGTCGTCAGTAAAATGACGTTTGAGGGTCAAGTTGTTCGCAGGCGGACGACGTACAACATAAGCGAGCATTATGCAAATGTCTTTTCTAGTGATGTAGAACAGATTTGAAATACAAACGTCTCGTTTATGCAGTTCAGAGTCAATTCTTTCTTTTGGGAGACAATAACTTTATTTATCGTGCTCTGTCGACTTTACAACGTTTACATTCACAAACAGCGATATTACACACTGCATGAAAGGGAATATTAGGGGCACTTTAAGGCTAGCATATTCATATTAAAAGTAAAAAAAAATGTATATGCATTCTGGGTATATCTGTACGTGTTCCCTGCCAGTCAAACCCATGAGTCTGATGTTGCTATGGCGTTCAGTTGAAGTTAGTAGACAGTACAATTGGCGCATTTGCATTGTGATGTGTGTGTGTGTATATATAGCGTACTTTGTTTGTGTAACATGCAAGCGCATGCTTATTTTTTTGGTTTGTGTTGGAATGAAAGATGGCTTTGACCTTTTACTCCGAGGATCAGGATGGGGTGATCTTATCTGCTCTGTGGCAGAGGTCAGGAGCGAGATGAAAAGAATCCTGTAGTGATCAGCACACACACACACACACACACATGGAGGCCCTCACTCTGTGAATGCAGGAGTCTGTCTTATCTGACCCATGCTGAGCGTCATAGTACCAGCATGCAAAACACAGCTGCATCATCCCTTACCTGCAGCTTTGCTTTTAATTTGAATGCAAGATCCATTTTATTCCAGGCTTCAGATCGGTGGCCAACCGGTGTGTCGGCAGATTTATGAGTGGTCCCCCACCTTTAGCCGCAATGCATTCTGGGTAGTGCAGTCTTTAGGGTTTTCTGGGTATTCCAGTCGCTGTGGTTGAGAGGCTGGCTCTGTGTGACAGTTTTACGGTGATGTGCAGTGTAATAGGTCAGAGTTGTTAAAGTTGAGTGTGAATGATGTTGTAAAGAGTCTGGCCGGGTGCCAGGTGGAACTCAAACCTGCAATAAAGCCGCGCTCTTACCGTACAGCCTTTCCTCATGATGACCGTATATACATCCACTTTTATTTACATCACACTTAACGGCAGAGCTTAACTCGCTTTCATAACATTACATGGCACTTTTTAAAACGTGGGGTCCTTTTACCTCGCGCCCCGGGACGTTTTCTTTTACTGTGCTACTCCGTTCTCGTTGATGCGTCGGGGAGAGAGAGAAAGAAAGAGAGGGAGCGAGAACAGAACTAAAAAAATAAAGCGGGAGAGAGGGGTGTACGTTCTCCCCTGGCCTACTCTCTGGTATTTCCTGAAGGACTTTGACTGAGCGGAACCACCCTGGGCCCCACGGAGGGGAACGAGAGAGAAAGAGCTTTTAAACAAGAAAGAGAGTTGAGAATATAACACTTGAAAACCAAGCCAAGTGTAAAGCTTCCCAATAAACAGGTGATTTTTTTTTTTTTTCTTTTCTTTTATAAATGAAATGTTTAGAGGTGAACGACGGTATTGCATCGCTGGATGTCTATTACTGAACTCAAAGGTGCAACGTTAGAGAATTATTCCAGGTTCTGTACCATTTGCAAGAAAAAAAAACATTCGGCTTGTCCCACATTTACTTTATAAAGAAGCAATATGTTACGTGACACTGAGGCATATGCATTGGGAGTGAATAAGGCCTACTTTTGGAAGATTTAAAAGCAGAAATTTGATGCTTATGATTTTATTAAAAAAAAATAAAGCATTCTTCCATTAAAACGTCAAGTCAGCTTTATTTCTCCAGCTCTTTCACACACAGATGCTACAGAGCAGCTTTACACTGATGACAGGAAATACATTTTGTTTTACATGAAAAACGCGTGTAAAAAATATATTGCACAAAATGAAAACTATAGGGCTGTCAAAAGATTAATCGCGATTAATCGCATCCAAAATAAACGTTTGTGTTTACATAATATATGTGTGTGTACTCTGTTAATTATTATTTATATATAAATACACACACATTCATGTATATATTTAAGAAATATTTGCATGTTTATACTGTATATACATTTATATAATCTATAATATATATAAATATAAATGTTTTATATATAAAAATAATATTTTTTTCCTAAATATATACATGCTTGTGTGTGTATTTATATATAAATAATAATTAACAGAGTACACACACATATATTATGTAAACACAAACTTTTATTTTGGATGCGATTAATCACGATTAATCTTTTGACAGCCCTAATGAAAACATTAATGTAAGTATTATTATTATTATTATTATTAAGTGTGAATCGAAAAATTAAAAGCGCATTTAAAAAAAATAACAAGCATGATTTCATCTCTTAAATGTCTTAGTGTGCGTGTTTGGGTCATAATTTATTATCTCATAATTAGGACTTTTAATCATAATTTAGTCATAATTTAGACTTTAAATCCAATTTTTCGAATTGTATAAGTCCTAATTTCAACTGTTCATCTCACAATGACTTAGCATGTCATATTTTTGACTTTTTATCTAATAATGAGGACTTCATATTTTCAACATTTTATCTTATAATTATTACTTAGCATGTCGTATTTTTGACTTTTTATCTCACTATTAGTACTTTTAAAATCATATTTTTGACTTTATCTAATAATGAGGACTTTTAAAATCATATTTTCTACATTTTGTCTCTTAATTATGACTTTATGATAATTGAAATGAGCTGATCAGTAATATAGTTGAATATTTAGTGTATTGTTTGAGCTGTAAAGCTGTTTTCACAGTCATTTAGGGTTTTCAAAGCATTTGATCTACATTACGTAATCAGATTCCATAATTAAGTACTTGTAATTTTTTTTAAATCTCATATTCGGACTTTAGTTATTTTTTTATTGATTACATGATATCATGTTATTCTCACAATGGTAGTCAAATATTCATAATTAATTGATTCTTTCTTCTAAATGGTCCTTTCTAAAAACAGCCACTGCTTGTATAAGTTCAGAAGCTCGTCCAGGTCATGTGACTATCACTGAACACTGAGAGACAGAAATCATTTCACTTTAACTAGTGTTTCTCAACACTGCATATCTAATCAAATCCTGATTCACGCATTCATTATTATTTAAATTATCACTGTTATGGTGAGCTATTTAGCCATCTATTAATGTCTTTTAATAGATTTTGTCTTTCAAACACATTATAATGTACAAATTAATTTCATATGTACATTCAATGCAGGGATTCCCCAAACTTTTTTTTCAGCTGAAATTACTTTGACCTAATATATTTACTTGAAGTTCCCAGAGATTTTAATTTGTAATTTAGGTCAATAATAAAATTGTCAATAAAAATAATAATAATAATAAAGATAAATAATAATAAAAGTAAGTTTACGGTTCTCTGATGTTGGTTAATGGTCACATGACAATTTTTTATTATTTTTTAGTAGCGTTATATTTTTATTTTAAAATAATTTGTTTTAATTTAAACTTTTTATGATTTAATTACCCAATAGATTTTCATTCAACTCATTCATTAAACACAAAAAAATTAAATATTTTCTTTCTCTTTGTATTTTTATATCAATATGTTACAAGATTATTCTACTCTAATCAGCGTGATTACACAAGTTAGGTCAAAAGTAATCTAAAAGTAATCCAAAATTAGTCAGATTATAACCTTAAATATGTAATGGATTACGTTACTAACTACTTTTGTCATATAATTTGTAATCAGTACCGATTACAATTTGTAAGTAATTTAATATGTAGTTTACGCAGAAAAGGTTTTTCACGTTAACACACTTATTGTGTATGTCTTGTGGTTATACTAATGCAACTGTGAGCTTAGCATTTGTAGTTTGGCCCTGTTTAAGAGTCTAACTAAATGTATACATTTTTGCGATAATCAACATTATACCACAAATGCTGTACGCTGTATTGAACCTGGAATATTCTGTGGTGTACGTTTTATAAGAAAACACTATTTCAGTCTGTACTTCAAACCTTCATGTTTAATTCAGTGTTACTTGCGGTTTCTTCGTAATTAGTAGTGACATTTACTAGCAGTTTCTGAATGAAAATAGTTTCGGAGTAAATCCTACTCCAGTATTTTTTTCAGCGTAGGCCTAAATACGTAAAAGTTACGTAAATGAAAGTTTACACTTTTTAGCTTGAAATAAAATGATCATTGGCTGTAGTCGTTCAGAACACATGTACTTTTGTGTACAGCTCGTGTTGTGTTTGTTTGAATGCCCCGGTGTGTGTGTGTGTGTGTGTGTGCGCGCGTGTTGGCACTTTCAGGGCTGTGTGTAGTGGGAGAGGAGGTTAATTGTGTGCTGCCCTCTGTAAATGGCATGTCCCAGGCTCGTTATCTTGATTGAGTAATTAACTCTGGCTCTCGGCACTCTTACTCACACTGTCAGACGGCTGAACTCCTGACACCTCGCATTCCTCGCTCCCTCTCCCTCTCTCGCTCTTTAACTTTCACACAGCTCGTCTCCCAGAGCTTTCAATTTATCATCATTTTCCTTTCTCTCCATGTCATTCCTGTCTCCGTCCTTTTTTCCTCCTCTTCTCTCACTCTCGATCACTCCAGACAAGGCCGTTTTTTTATTATACACATGAGTTGTAAATGTGAAGGAAGGAGCTTGTGATGATAGTGTGGTTACACTTTACAGTAAGGTTTCGGTTGTTAACATGGGCTAGCCATGAGCAATGCATGCGTTACTGTATTTGTTCATCTTCGTTAACGTTAGTTAATAAAAATCTGTTCATTGTTTGTTCATGTTCGCTCACAGTGCATTAACTAATGTTAACAAATACAACTTCTGATTTTAATTATGTATTAGTAAATGTTGAATTTAACATTAACAAAGATTAATAAATACCGTTAGATGTGCAGTTCAATATCTAGGGCCTTATGAAATCCGTTTTATTTATTTTTCCAAATTCTGTTTTTTTTTTTTTTATCTGGATTCCGTTTTTTTTCTGTTCGAATTTTTTTGGACTTAAATGTAATCATTTAATTTATACTTTATTTATAATAGTTAAATTTATACAATTTAATTACTTTTTTTTAAATTCTGTGTTTTCTGTTTTAAGTTTGGATTCCATTTTAATGGTTTAATTAAATTTTAATAATCAATTCTATGAAATGTTTTTTTTTGTGTATTTTAATATTTCTGGCAATCAAATGAAGACATAAAACATTCATATAATTTATCTTTTAATCATATTAAATTAAACTTTTTTTGTCAAGCACAACAGAACTTTTGTTAAAATTAAAACATGGAAGAAAATTTTTGATTAGTCCTTAAAAATAAAGTTTTAATAATAATAATTAGTGTTAGTATTATTTTTACATTAAGACGTAGCTAAATTCTACTGTACAACAGTAATATATTTGTCATAATTTTTTCTCAGGTTAAGCCGAACTTTTATTTTGACGGGTTGCCGTGAAGATCTTTGAGTTTCTGTGTGTTTATGATATGACGATAGTTTCTCTCAAATAAAAGAGTAAAATGCTCATAAAGTGACTCTCAGAGCGGCTCTGGAGATGAAGTTCATGCAGTCATGTCCTCATATAGTGAGACGGCAGAGTGTGTGTGTGTGTGTGTGTGTGTGTGTGTGTGTGTGTGTGTGTGTGTGTGTGTGTGTGTGTGTGTGTGTGTGTGTGTGTGTGTGTGTGTGTGTGTGTGTGTGTGTGTGTGTGTGTGTGTGTGTGTGTGTGTGTGTGTGTGTGTCAGTGATTCATATTTAAATAGCCCGACTGTAAATATCAAACCACAAAAAGACTGTGTATCGGCAAGAATCTGGCGATACGGTACGTATCAAGATACAGGGGTTGCGATACGATATATTGCGATACTGTAAGCAAGGCGATATATTGGGATATTTCTTATTTTAGTTATAGGATACAATTTTAGGAAAGATGTCATAAAGAACACACCACCATATGCAAACTTTAGCCAAAACATGTTTTTATTGAACCAGAACACATAATTCACAATACCATCCCGCCAGCACATTACGGACATCGCTGTGCCCAACTTGTACAAGGAGGTAAAAATGAGCGTACTAGAATCTCTTTTGTACCTTGTCTGTAAAGAAAGCCGAAATGACGCCACACTTTGGCATTGTAAACCCGAAGCAGGAAGCTGGAACTATTCTTTCATCCCCCATTACTAGAAGCGAACTATATTTACATTAAAGGGTAACTTCAGCGATTAGCATTAAGCTTTGTATCACTAGAAACCCGGTAGTATATTCAAATGATGCTACTTTCCCCCCTCATATCCCCCTGAGACGAGAGAATTATGCATTTTATTTCTGGAAAAAGGCTTTTTTGGCCGGAGGCTAGAGACTACAGCCAGTAGAAGGAGCTAGTTCTGCATGTTTTAAACCAGCCCATAGGGGAGGGATCTCTACGTTTAATAATGTTTTATCAACAAAGCTCGGGAGGAGCACGTTCAGATAATTGACAAGAGTGGAGAGTTACTCAGAGCATATGCGTGGTAACGTTAGCATAAAACGACAAGTTAGCTCGTTACTTTACTAACTTTGCTGTTTTACTGCTAACAACCAGTGTTGGGGGTAACATATTAGTAACTTGAGTTACGTAATCAGATTACTTTTTCAAGTAAATAGTAAAGTAACGCATTACTTTTCAAATTTACAACAAAATATCTGAGTTACTTTTTCACATTTATTTGACTGACAGCTCTCCTGCCCCCATGTTGAGAAAAATGGAGAGTAAGGTCAGAGGCGTTGTGTGTAAATGTGTTATTGTAGTTCTAGACTAAATGTGAGCATTTATTCATCTCACTTGCACAATAAAGATTCAGTATTCCTCAAGATGATTAAAATCAGTCAAATGCATAAGTACTATGCAAACCTCAAATATATAAATGTTAAATAAAACAAATATTTCTAAGCATTTAATCTACCTTTATTGACTAATATCTTGCTGCTGAACTTCGATGATTCAGTTAAACCATGAGCAAATATTACTAGATTTTTTTTGTTTTTATTGGTAAAACTTTTTTCTCCTGCATCCTATTCTTCCATTATCCAGAATGGCAGCACATCTTTACCTAAGCCTGGGGCTTATTATTTCAATTTTGGTATGAAGAGGTCTTTACATTTGTACAAAAATATAACTTTTTTTGCTATTAAAGGGTTAGTTCACCCAAAAATGAAAATTCTGTCATTAATTACTCACCCTCATGTCGTTCGACACCCGTAAGACCTCCGTTCATCTTCGGAACACAAATTAAGATATTTTAGTGTAAAGCTGATGCTGAGAAAGGCTTCAGATAGGCCTCCATTGGCATTCAGTACATTTACACTCACAAGACCCATAAAAGGCACTTAAAACGTCGTTACAAAGTCCATCTCACCACAGTGGTTCTACAATAATTTTACGATGTGACGACAATAGTTTTTGTGCGCAAAATAAAATCAAAATAACACCTTTATCCAACTTGTTCTTGTCTTCCGTGTGTGCCTCCACGACGCATGCGCGAGAATATGACGCAGATCCGGCATTCGGACACATGACCCAGAAGAGATTTGTTTACAAGCAGAGGAAGACGCGCGTGTCTAAGCTGTTGGATTCTACATTGATCGTGCTTTAGGTCTCGGCGTAGTTCTCAAAATGGGGCTAAAGTGCGCATTTCATGGATTCCCGAACCCCGGCGCTACGTCATATTCTCGCGCATGCGTCGTGGAGGCACACACGGAAGACAATAACAAGTTGGATAAAGGTGTTATTTTGATTTTTTTTTGGCGCACAAAAAATATTGTCGTCGCATCGTAAAATTATTGTAGAGCCACTGTGGTGAGATGGACTTTGTAACGACGTTTTAAAGGGTTAGTTCACCCAAAAATGAAAATTCTGTCAGTAATTACTCACCCTCATGTTGTTCCAACCATGTAAGACCTTCGTTCATCTTCGGAACATAATTTAGTATATTTTTGATGAAATCTGAGAGCTGTCTCACTCCTCCATAGGCTTTCAGAGGGAATGAAACTTGATGGCCCAGAATAGTAAGTAAAAACGTCATTTAAGGAGTCCAAATGACTACAGTGGCTCTGTATTAAGTCTATCATGCGACGAAAATACTTTTTGAGCGGAAAAACAACAAAAATAACGACTTTATCACACTATTATTGTTGTTAAATTTGAGCCTCTGACGAGAGTTCGCGGGAGTGCCACGACGCATGCGCGAGAACTGAGATTAACCCTACTCCGAAAGAGTGAGCAGCCAGTAACAAGTAATAGTAGAAGAGGAACGCCGTAATCTCAGTTCTCGCGCATGCGTCGTGGCACTCCCGCGAACTCTCGTCAGAGGCTCAAATTGAACAACAATAATAGTGTGATAAAGTCGTTATTTTTGTTGTTTTTCCGCTCAAAAGGTATTTTCGTCGCATGATAGACTTAATACAGAGCCACTGTAGTCATTTGGACTCCTTAAATGACGTTTTTACTTACTATTCTGGGCCATCAAGTTTCATTCCCTCTGAAAGCCTATGGAGGAGTGAGACAGCTCTCAGATTTCATCAAAAATATACTAAATTATGTTACGAAGATGAACGAAGGTCTTACATGGTTGGAACAACATGAGGGTGAGTAATTACTGACAGAATTTTGATTTTTGGGTGAACTAACCCTTTAAGTGCCTTTTATGGGTCTTGGGAGTGTAAATGTGCTGAATGCCAATGGAGGCCTATCTGAAGCCTTTCTCAGCCATCAGCTTTCAACAAAAATATCTTAATTTGTGTTCCGAATATGAACGGAGGTCTGACGGGTGTCGAACGACATGAGGGTGAGTAATTAATGACAGAATTTTCATTTTTGGGTGAACTAACCCTTTAAAAAAACAACAAAAAAACAAGCCCAGCCCAGGTGAGAAAAAGTAACGCAAAAGTAACGTAACGCATTACTTTTCTTAAAAAGTAACTAAGTAACTCAATTAGTTACTTTTTGAGGGACGAACGCAATATTGTAATGCATTACTTTTCAAAGTAACTTTCCCCAACACTGCTAACAACTATATCACTATGTATAGGCTACTGTGTGATCAGAAACCGTGTGGAGTATTAGCGAGAGTCTTCCCTCTTGGCGAATGTGTTTGGCACCAGATGGCCCAGGCTGTTGGTCATGTGGGAAGGTGAATATCGAAGGGATCGCGGTGTCCTTCAGAGTGGCTCTCTTCATTCCAAGCACACTCGGTTTGTAGTCTTCCTGCTTGAAATGGCGACTGCACATTATTTTCAGGTTTTCCATATTAGTGTCTTCTCCAAAATTCGGGTGGTTGATAGCCCACAGCCACTGTTTGCACCGCTCCAAATTTTGAAGATGAAAACTTACTGCTTGTCCTTTTCTGGTTTTGGCTGTACATCCCGGTACAAAGCAACTTAGCACCATTGGGATGGAAAATACACTACTGTTTAAGTTATTTTAGGAACTAGCTCGTCACGGAGACTCACGATATAACTGCGGCTTTTTAGTTTCTAGTCAACTAACGTTAGAACCGGTGGGCGTGGCTTTGGGAGTGGCCTCGTAGGGCGGCGAAGCAAGTGCATTCTGGGAGTTGTTGTCTTTCATCCACATGAGCCAAAAACACATTTTCTGGCTTTTCTCAGTCAGAAGGCACCAAATTCAAAAATAATTTCACATTTCTACTACATAAATGACCCAGTTTAAATACACATTCATCTCCCCAGTGCTGAAGTAACCCTTTAACATTAGTGATGTGCGGTTATGCTAGTACACTCTAAAAAATGCTGGGTTAAAAATAACCCAAGTTGGGTTGAAAATGGACTAACCCAGCAATTGGGTTGTTTTAAGCAAACATTTAACCCAACCGCTGGGTTAAAACAACCCAAATGCTGGGTTAAAACAACCCAGTTGCTGGGTTAGTCCATTTTCAACCCAACTTGGGTTATTTTTAACCCAGCATTTTTTAGAGTGTAGCTACTTCCTGTCACTGTTTAAGTTCAGAGATGATAAGACTGCGATCTAGCAGTCGGGATAAAAACGGAACAAAATGAAACAACTGCCATGAATCTGTATGATTTATTTATTTTTTATTTGTTTAAATATCGATATTGCGTTTTTGAGAATCGATACAGTATCGTCACACAAAATATCGCGAGTATCCATATTTTCTAACACACCTAATTCACAGACACTAGTCTATATGGCGATTTGATTGAAATGTTTTGACCTGCTTTTGATTTATTAATCAAAATTGAACAAATTCAGTGAAGTTTTTATGACGCGATTCCGTCCGTTTTTTCCACATCACAGAAATCACAGGGCCCTAAATATGACTTGATATGTTAAATAATGTAACTGATGAAACCTTATTGTAAAATGTTACTGTTAAAGTGATTGTTCGCTCAAAAATAAATTCATATCGTTCCAAAACTATGACTTAATAAGTGAATACCAGTCCAATGTTGTTTGGGACTTTCATTGAACGGACAAAAACAGTCCAAACGTCTTCTTTTGTGTTCAGCAGAATCAATGACGACTGGACTTTTTGAGTGAGCTATACCTTTAACTGAGGCAAATATGTGTGTCGTAGCTCTTCTCTTTCTCGCCCCACCCACAGTGAAGGCAGGTGAGATGAAAAATGAAAAAGTATCCGGGTCGTTTGAAAGCGGTGAATCACACACACATGCTTGCTGGGCTCCGCTGCGGTCAGATACACTCTCTGAGGCTGTAAACACACAAACACTCTGCCAGCGCCACATGTAAACACACACAGATCCTCGGTCATAAACACACCGTTGAGTATGTGCTTGTCATCCAACTTACTCCGATTTAGATACAGTTTTTCAGTTTCACTCTATAGTTTTCCTGCTCTGTGATTGGCTGTTGTTTGAAAAGGGAAATCATTGGAGTCTTTGATCCGTCCTAAACATCCTGCATCAAATAACACAAGCGCTCAGCACAGCGAAGTCTGTCGAACAGCCGCCGAGTTCTCGCTCGTGTCTCTCACATACGCACGCATTTAAAGTGTCAGGCACTTAGGGTCAGTGTCTCTGTGCTGAAGAGGGTTTACATGAGCACATAAATATTTATTAAACTCTTGAAGCAGGAATCTCAGATGGAGGCATTCAGATTGTTCTGCGTTGTCTTTTGTCTCTTTTACACGTTCTGGTGTCTGTTTTATAGATGCAATACGTAAGAACGCTCTTATGTTTGTTTAATTAAAAATACAGTAAAATATTATGTGAAATTATCATTCAAAATGGCTGTGTGAATGTGATTTTCAGCATCATTACTCCAGTCTTCAGTGTCACATGATCCTTCAGAAATCACTCTAATAGGATGATTTATTGTTATTTAAAATGGAAATTGTTTTAACAGTAAAAGTTTTTACTTTTGATCCGTTTAAAGCATCCTTGCTGAATAAAAGTATTGAGTGTGTGTTTATTCAAAAGTATACATATACACAGTGTTGGGGAAAGTTACTTTGAAAAGTAATGCATTACCATATTGTGTTACTCCCTTAAAAAGTAACTAATTGCATTACTTAGTTACTTTTTAAGAAAAGTAATGCGTTACGTTACTTTTGCTAGGCTGGGCTTGTTTTTTGTAATAATAAAACAATTCTATTTTGGGGTAAATGTAAAGATAATGATTAAATGATTTAATAATAATCCTCAGGCTGAAGGAAACGCAAATTTCATTTTTGCTTATGGTTTTACGGAATCATTGAAAGTACATTCACTGGAAAAAAATATTTTTACTGCTTGTTCAAATTAAAATGAGCTAAAGCAACACAATTGCTATACATTTTGTCCTAACTTAATTTGATGGTGTTCAATCCACGTAAATATAAGTCAAATTGAAGTTTACTTAATCCGTTTGTGTTGAGATTACATGATTCGTGTTGCATTAACGGAAACTGGGCGGGGCTTGTTAGTTCCCAGCATGCTTTGCATTTGGCTAAATCAAGAGAGCGTAAATGTTATTTTATAGGTAAAAGTGTTATTTTATGTATTTTTGAGCAAGATGAGAAAGGGGGAGACTTGATTGTGTTTAATAGTGTTTAATATTTAATTATGTTGGAATTATTAGAACAATTTAAATTACAGTGGGTCACCATTGTGGAGAAGAGTGAGCATTTGCTTAGGCTGTGGATTGATAACGTCATGCAGAAGGAGCTTTTAATGCTTAGCATTTAAGATGCTAATGTGTGCTATTGCTAGCTAAAAGGTTGTCAACTAGCTAGTGCAGAATTATGATTCAGTTGTGTAACATTAAAGTATATGAAATTGAATTGGATGAATGAATATATGAAATTGAATGCCTGAATAATGTCAGGGAGCCGTATAAAACTCACTTTGAGACTACTTACTTGGGTCACTTAAAATGTGTTCATTCCATGACGTTGAAGTTACAAGAATAAATTATGTTTGTTTAACTTAATTGATTAATGTGTGACCGATGTACACAATTAAATCATGTAAATCCAACATAATTTTTTTCCCGTTTTTAACATATTCAGTTATTGGAAATTTGCATAGTATTTGGATTTTCCATTTGACTGATTTTATTCATTTTGAGGAATATTAAATCTTTTTTGTGCAAGTGAGATGAGTAAGTGCGTACTCACATTTATTCTAGAACGACAATAACCCTCATGTTTCTCAACATTGGAAAAGAGAGCTGTCAGTCTAGTCAAGTAACAGATATTTTGTTGTAAATTTTAAAAGTAATGCGTTACTTTACTAATTACTTGAAAAAGTAATCTGATTACATAACTCAAGTTACTTGTAATGTGTTACCCCCAACACTGCATATACATTTTTTTAAACATAAAACTATTTAATGCCATGGTACATACAGTCAAACCAACATTTATTCAGACACCTTCAACATTTTCTCACATTATCACAGTTATCGCTATAGTTTAGAAAATGGTAATAAAATATGACAAGAGCTCAGAGTTAAACTGAACCAATTCATCTTGATAATGTCTTGATAGAAAGAGATGTAATGGATTACAATCAGCTGTTAAATTTAAGGACACAATTAGATAATACCAATTTAGGTCAACCAACGACCAAGCAATGCTTCATTTTGTTCAGTCTGTGGTGTCAAAGGTCACATTAGCAAGGAAAGAAAAAACACTCCAGCAAAACATGCTCAGCTCAAAGTGTCTGAATCATTTTGCTCCCGGATTTTTATCAATTTTACTGGTAGGATTTTTGGGTATAATATGTCAGAGTTGACTTTGTTTTGCCATCCTCACTTACACAAATGAACTATAGTGTCCTGCACACACTAGTCAAATATTATACATGGTGTCTGAATCATTTGACTGTATAATTAGAAAATAGGATGTTTTCATTAATCTGTAGAGATGAATTTTTTTTTTTTTTTTTTTTTTTTTTAAACAATGCATTATAAAAGCAAATACACTGTTCAAGTCTGACAGACTTTTGAGTGCTTTGTTGAACTGGTCGAACCGATTTTGTGGATTCGACCTTTGACTTGTTGACCGTTGCTCAATCTGTGTGTGTGTGAAACCGATAGTTTGAGCATGCTGTGTTGTCATGACGCATGTCTCAAAAACATTAAAACTCCATCTGAAATATGCATCATGTGTAGTCATGCCATAACTGAACAAAAGTCTCAAGGTCTGTCTCTCCATTAGTCCTGAATTCCTTTACGTTAAGTGTTAAATGCGCCCAGATGATGATGATTATCACTTTTATTTATTATGTGCTCTTTATTGTCCATATATGCAGGTGCGGCTTCTGTTTTCATCCCTGACACATATGATATAGAACTTCTTCAAACAAGCAAAAACTCAAATCTGCCTGTAAACTTCCCGTGCCTTTGATATGTCTTGACTTGCTGACTTTCTATTTAATAGCAACCGCCATCGCACACACACCGAATGATTCACAGGCACACGCAACGCTTCGCTTTCACTGAATTAATACGGTTCTTGTTTTCTCTCCTTGCAAACACTTACAGTACACAGTACTAGCCGTTTGCATGTGAAGGCTTGGATGGGCGACTAAAGCAGCTGATGTTAATTTAGCTTTCAGAAAAGTGAAGACTAATTATGATTAATATGCCGCATTAATACGCGTCTTGATTATGATGGTTGCATGCTGTTTCGTATGTTGATGAATGAATGCTATTTCGCTAATTAGTCTTTAAAGTATGGTTATGTCATTTAAATGGTTTAATTGGAGCTAAAATGGAACCATGAGTTAGTGACTGTAACTTCTCAGGGTTCAACATTAAAATATGGGCTTTGGAACAAAAGCTCTCATTTGTCAGGCACAAACGTGTGTGTGTGTGTGTTCTGGCTTCTTGTGTAATCAGATCAGCAGCAAGGACACCCTCAACCGCTTTACTGCCACCCTGAGAAGCACCCCTAAGTGTGTGTGTGTGTGTGTGTGTGTGTGTGTTGCCATCCCAGCAAGAGAACAGAAGGGGTTAGGCCACAAGAGTCACATAATCCATCATGCTCTGGCACTGGGAGAGGGCTGGAAAAGAGGGGGCCTGGGCTGGATGGATGGCCTGCCTCGGCCCTCACCTTCCCCCAGAGACACGGAGCTTGACACCTGTGTGTGTGGGTGTGTGAGAGTGAAGAAGAGTGTGTGTGTGTGTGTGTGTTTGTGTGTGTGTGGGGGGTCCTGTTAATAAAAGAGGACTAAACCACCCCTTTGCCGTTTCTGTTGTCTTTGTTTTCTTTCTTCATCTCGCTCTCTTTTGGTCTTTTTCTAGGACTTCTTGCAGGGAGACAGCTCCAAAGCCTTTAAAGTCCTGGGCTGGAAACCACTTGTGGCGTTTGAGGTGAGCTTTCCTGTAAAAAATCAATATGGATCACTTCCAATGCTCTCAAGTTTGAGAAATAACCGGTGTGTGTGTGCGTGTATTTGAACAGGAGCTTGTTAAAGAAATGGTGGACGCGGACATCGAGCTCATGCGGAACAACCCGAATGCCTGATCCTACACGCCTTCATCTCCATGCATGTCAAAGAGCCGCTTGTCATGTGTTTGTGTGTGTGTGTGTGATCACTGGAAGAAGAACTCGACTCCATTTCTGTTCCTCCGTCTATCGTTTTTCAGCTTTCTGATCTCACTGTTTCTCGAGGGTTCCGGTGTTGCCTTTTTTCCATTCCTTGATACGGTTATATTTATGGATTTTTAGTTTGTTTTCTGTCTAAATGATTTTTATCCATTTTTATAAATCTGTTTTTATTCATAATCATGAAAAAAAAAGTATAAATAAGGGATTAAAGGGTTTGTAGAGCTTTTTAAATGTGTTCTGTTTTATTCATGATTCCTTAAATTGAAATAATGACATGGGACATTTGAAATTGTTTCCTGATTATTTAAAATAAAAGAGTTTTAAAATTCAGCTTGTTTGTGGTTCTTAACCTTTTTGTCTCCCAAGGTTCAAGATATTTTCTCATTTTATTACAAGACACTAGGAATAGATATATTTCTTTTCAATAAAAATGTTGCTGATGTGGTTCAGATTATCACCAATATGTAGGTTTGCATGTTGTACATCGTGTGTGTGTGTGTGTGTGTGTGTGTGTGTGTGTGTGTGTGTGTGTGTGTGTGTGTGTGTGTGTGTGTGTGTGTGTGTGTGTGTGTGTGTGTGTGTGTGTGTGTGTGTGTGTGTGTGTGTGTTGCTTTATTTACTTATTTTGTAGTCATTCCCTGAGGCCTGGTTTACGTGTTGAAAAGTTAGGTAGATTTGTAATTTTAACCTAATTTATTTAGCATGATAACAGTGATTTATTACTCTTTTTCTAGATATAGGACTGTATTTTATCGCTAGGCCAGGATATAGACTAATAGTGCAGATTTAAGGCCTGTTCACACCAAGAATAATGACTGTAAAGATAACTATATTAGCGATATAATTATGTTTATTCTACGTGTTTGCTTGTCTGTCACTTTAAATGCTCGCGCTAGTTACAGCAGGACGGATTCTGATTGGCTGATAATGTTTTTATCGTTAATCTGCGGGATAAAATCGTTTTGAATCTGATTCCAGTGAAAACTGCATTCTTTAATATTACCTTACGTTATTTTAAATATCTTTAAAATAACGATGTTTAGAATTATCTTAGTTCTCGTCCTTGATGTGAACGGGCCTTTGGTAAGTAAAAGATCGAGATTACACGGTTACAGTCTGTAAACAACATTTTGAAAATAGCGGTCAACTTTTTGAGTTTAGTTCTCTCTGCCCTCAGAAGTTAAATAGTTAAATGCGTCAGAAAGCGGCTAGTGCCAGCTTTCGCGGGTTGCCTGGCGGTCACCGAGCCCCTCGCGCCGAACACAACCGCTCTCTTGTATTCAGAGCGGGAAACGGGCGTCCACGAGGCCTCGCGGTCCTTCATTCCAGATGCTCGAGCACGGCCCACCGCGCGCAGCTTAGGGAGTAGTAACTCGGCCTTGTAAAGCAGCTCATGTTTAATCACCTCTGACGTCGGGCACAGCTGGGCCACTGAACCCTGACAGTGAAGACATTTCACCGTGTGCGAAAATCCCCCGTCGTGTTTATTTGTAATGGTGACACGCTTGTCCTCATCAAAGTAACAACGGATTCGAGAGACTTCTTCCAGCTGAAGTGTCACCAAGCGAGGAGAGAGAAACCTGGTAAAATCTGACTCGAGAGGCCACAGATATTTTAGTCTATTCGACGTGCCAAATGAAGGTCATTTGACACCGACGTCTAAAGTGGGGTCTTTGAGACCCTCACAAGGCGATTGTGGGGGCGGTTGATGTATGTGTATTTGTGTGTTTGAGACGGCTTCTCGAGCCAATGGAGTGCCATTTAAGCGCCTTCAACAGTGTGAGCGGGCCTGATTGGAACCAGACGGTGCCTCGCCGGTCCGCGAGCATAAAAAGCACTTTTCCACTGGCTAGGGTCGCGAGCTCTACCACATACAGGTGCACAGCCACTAACTACGTTATATATCCCGGCGAATTTATTTTTTACGCTTGAGCGGGGAAATTTCTGTTTTTTTGTTTGACTGCCCTGCCGACGTTCCCGTAAAAGCAGTGGGAAACGTGAAGTTCAATTGAATCCATGAATTAAAGTATCATAAAATTTTAAGGGACGTGGAAAACCTTAACATTGTTAAGTCACTGAATTTATTTGCAGCCTAGTATAATTTATTGTCCAAGGAGCGCCTTATTGTTTTCTGTTGGGAACTGACAATAACAGCTCAACACATTAAAAGGGAGTTCATTAAAATGATCATCTCTGCTAAAACAGTCATTAAATTAATTGTATTAAAGGTGTTTAATAATTCAATATTATTAAAACCCATTACTATAGAAAGGTGGCGAACCGGCCTGTATCTTATCTCAATTAGCCCACGTCAATCAATTGTTATCTTATATTTTTTTATTGTTACATATCATATTAAATGTATATTGCTTTTGTATTATATTTTGTGCACTTGCTTGGTATTATATCTAGTCTCTCGGTATTTTGGTTTCTGGATTATATTTTGGAAAAGCAGGAATTATTTGCTTTGTCATTAAAGCATTACAAGCCTTTGGGTCTAGAAATTTCTCTCATCCGTCTCACAGTTTGAGATTTTTTTGCACGCAGAAGAAAATAATTAAATCCACCTTTTCAAGGTAAGTATTGAACTATTTTTCTAGTGTTTATTTTTCATCGTCACGCAGATTGCCGTGATAATCCTCTCGACCTTTCTCACAGTCCACGGCGTTATGTTTTCAGTTACATTTGGCCTTCGGAATTGGACAAATTAATTGAAACTTATTATAATGTACTTAAAATGTGAAGGTTGCCTTTTACATTTAAGAACAATCGTCTTGGTCTGGTGCGCAGCAAGATATTTGATTACAAGGTTTTGAATTATTGTTATATGCTTGAATTTCTTATGCCTATTATATTGAAAGAATTCGTTTAAGTGTGGCATTAATGTTTTTTGTAAGTTGGGCGTAAAGCGTTTCCTCGTATGCCTCATGTGCGTGTTTATTGCTCAAATTGTGAGAGAAATAATAATTTCAGAAAGAGGTTAATTAATAGATACTGTAACTTAGTTACTAACATTTAGTAGCCTATTTATGTCTACTTCAGAATTCTCGATATTGTGTGATTTAGGCCTGAGTAAAGCAGGCCTCCGAGTTCTAGTTATTTGCCCGATCAAACCATTTAGTTTTGCATTGCTGTTGAACATAGATTTATGAATTCAAATATCAAATCTAGAAATATTAAAGAAGTTTGGTTTGTGCATTTATATATACTAGGCCTATATTTCATTGTTTATATGATTATAATAATAATAATAATAATTATTATTATACATCTATATTATTTATATGCTATTATCATTATTATAATTTACAAACTGTTTTTATGAGCACACACGGTTGACCTACAATTAATTAGAAGCACCTCACAAAAACGCACTTAAATTTGAGAGAACTGGACAGATTGCCCTGCATTTATCCAAGTGGGAAAAGACCGCAAATGTAAAAGTAAATACTAAAACAATATATATCACGCATGATACCGATTAAAAAAAAAATATATAAACAATCACTTATGCATGTTATGAGATCTGTTTACATATATATAGCCTACAGAAGGCTCTCTCTGCTGTATCATATTCCCCTCGCGCGCCACTCACCCCTGAAACACGCAACTGATCACAACAAAGACACCTTTTCACTGACACGAGCCCCGAACACTGGCCGCGCGCACCTGTAATGCATTTGCCACTTAAGCCCTTCATACAAAGTCAAATCGCCTCGGGCTGACCTTGCTATACGCACAGAGACTTGACGCTTGTTTCTCTCGTCATTTTCCCCTTCTCTCTTCCTCCGTTTCTGCTCATGTGTGGATTTACACTTGAGGCCTATTCAAACCGTGACTGTGAATTGGTCATGCACAAACCTTATTTAATCATAGCCTACCATAATCACAGAAACAACACATCAGTTCCTGCAGCAATTAAATGCAAGCGTTTCTGCTGCCGATTATTGCAAGAAGCTCGCCGTGCATGCGCGTTAAATATCGCTAAATATGTATCAGGACAACAAATCAAAACAAGAAAATCATCAATCTCATACACTAAAACTGATATTTGTTATTTGGATTGTGTCCGTATCTTAAAGTTGACAGCAAGATTTTGGCTCGAGTTAAACTTATTTACGTATAGGCCTATAATAGGCTATGATGTGTGTTTGTTTTACACTTAGGCCTATAGTG
The DNA here is from genome assembly GCF_949357685.1 of Gobio gobio. Classification (NCBI taxonomy): domain Eukaryota; kingdom Metazoa; phylum Chordata; class Actinopteri; order Cypriniformes; family Gobionidae; genus Gobio; species Gobio gobio. Next base: position 49,279,201 of record NC_137105.1, on the reverse strand, counting down.
AGTAAAAAGGCAATGAAGATAATATCAACACAGCACAGACCGAGGTCGAATGCTTTTGTTTGGAGGTTCTTGCTGAATTAATCATTTGATTTATCAAGGCCATATTTTACATGGCTGGCTCTGGCCTACAGCAATTCTTTCATCTGCTGTGTATCTGCTTTTTAATCTATTATGTGTTTACAAATGAAAACTTCTACCAAAGACAATGGTTTTCCACATTCCACAGGATTGCAAAAGAGCAGTTCGCTTCAGTCGAGCAAAAACGCTCAATTAAACTGCGAATAATAAAAAGACTGCAAGTTAAATCTCAGCAAAATTACCTTTTATGATATTAAAGCGTACAAATAAAACGTATGCATACCATACAAATCATATCCTTTTCTTGCTAGTATTAGTTTTGAAACAAATTAAATAGGAACACAAAGAACGTTTATAAAAATGTACGCGAGAGAAACGCGGACAAGAATCTGCCAATTAAAGTGCTCGATTATTCTCTTTACTTTGACATTATAGCGCTTAAGTTTGTTTTTCTTTGTAATTATAATTGTTATTATTATCAATAATTTGTTGGTGTGTTTTTATGGTTAGTAAATGCGTTTTTTTAAATGTTAGGAATAAGGATTCCTCGCACGCGTAAGTGAAATAAAAATGATTTCCAGATGTTTTTAAACCTTTGACCCGCACCCCCACCCCCTGTCCAAAGAGTGCCTTATTAAGAGCTAGATATTTTTAGGAGGAAGATTGACAAACATTTATCGTTTTGAAAATGTCCCGTGCTTTTGCTGGCCTCTAATCAATAACAAGCTTTGACAGTAAACAATGGACTCAACAGGCATTACAAATCGATAAATCACTCGAGAGTTTAACTCCAACAATTTATTAAACAAATAGTAACTTTAGATATTTTCAAAAAAGTATACGAAAAAACTGTAACTCAGTTGTACACTCGTTACCTTTCTATACTGAATTGATTATAAATACTTAAGACATTTCCTTGCGAAGTTGGTCCACCTGCTCTTACATGAAATAAATTAACACATTTTCTTTGAATCTCTCTTGATGGACGAGCAGGGAGAGAATGTTTATGTGCAGCGGGATTATCCTACTTACCAAACACAAACTCGCATATCAGCCCGAGTTCACTGAGCTAAATGCTTCCTTAAATTACAAACACATGGGAAATAATACGAATATATATATATATATTAAACAATTTTGAAATTCATAACGCTTTTTTGGGTCAGAACTTGCTGCAGTCGTATACAAAGGCTCCGGAAGCTCGGTAGAGTGGCTGACTGGACGGGAAAGCCATTTGACAGCTATTGCTTCCGGTCACCGGAGAGCTGTTCAGAGCTATCCGCTGCGTCTCGAACATCTCGCGCACCGCGTGGAAGTTCTGCTGCTGGCCGGGATAGCTCGCGCTCAGGTGTCCCAGCTCTCCGGACTGATTGAGGTACCAGGGTGCGAGTCGGTTCTGCTGCAAGTGCTGGCTCTCCTGGCTCGAGCTTTGGTGGGGGTGTGAGATAGAGGAGGCGCTTGTGTTTGTGTATTCCGGTAAAGTGTCATCCCCGTGGCCGCGGTCCCCAGTGTACAGGCTCGTCGCTTGCATGTTGCAGTGATAAGTGGCGGGCTGGCCGCAGGGGGGACTGTAGTGCGCGGGCTGCGGGGACGGCGAGTAGGTCAGAGACACCGAGCCCGGTAGAGCGGCGCGAGAGGCCGGCAGCTCTGCCGCGTGCTGCGGGGACCCTCGGAGTCCTGTCATGATTGTATCCATACTAAAGGCCTGTTGCGACTGTGGACTCCCGCTACACGCACTCCCGCCGCTCCTGTCTGGACTCTCCGTTTTGGGCACGGTGCTGAGGGGTGGAGTGCTGTCAAGCGGGGGCGTGCAGGCCCCGTTCTCAGTTTTTATATCCCGGAGCTTCACCGGCTGCTGGGCGTCTTGCTCGCACTCTTGCCCCGGGTCGTCCTTGCCCTTGTCCCGGTCCTCTCTATCCCTCATCACGTCCTTCTTCTTGAAGCGGCGCCTCCGTCGCAAGAAGCTGCCGTTCTCAAACATGTTATATGAGTCCGGGTCTAGAGTCCAGTAGCTGCCCTTACCTGGCTTCTTATCATCTCTTGGCACCTTGACAAAGCACTCATTGAGCGACAGGTTGTGCCGTATGCTGTTCTGCCAGCCTTGCTTATTGTCCCGGTAAAATGGAAAGCGCTCCATGATAAACTGATAGATTCCGTTCAGTGTGATCTTTTTGTCGGATGAGTTCTGGATCGCCATGGTGATGAGCGCGATGTAGCTATACGGCGGCTTCACCATGTCTTTGGGTTGTTGTGCAGGGGTGTACGGCCCGTATGCGCGGGCCATGCCGCCGGGGTACTGCTCGTGCGCTGCGTGAGAGTACATGCTCATCGGCGCGGGCATACCGGTATATCCACCTCCGGCCGCGGCTCGATAAAAGCCTTGATCCCCGGTGATATAAGGCACTACGCCTAGAGGGCTTTGGCTAGACACGGGGTAGCGCGCCTGCATCGTACCCCTCTCTCCAATGCGCTCCTAACGCGGATAGAAAAGGTTCAAAGAAAATAGGCAGACGTCTTGATTCACTTCGAGAGAAAAAAGCATTCCAAAGTCAAACTTTTCCTTCAGTTTCTTGTCTCAAGACTTTCATCCAAAGTTTTGATTTTCGGGTCTTTGCTGTGCAAGCAAATGTCGTACGAAGAGAAGTCAGTGGATAGGGAAAACCTGTGAACTTCCCGCATCCGTCACTTCACAGGGACTTTTTCACCGAATTACCAATTCTGCCTTTTGGCTGCGCTGAGCGCTCCTCCCATATCTCATCTCACGACCAATAAGCGCTCGAGAGCTGTGGAAAGACTGTACCCGAAGACCTCTTCCCTCTGGGTATAGGCATAGTCTACCCTTCAGTTAAGGATAAAGGAGACACAAACACACGGAAAGAGTAGAAATGTTGACAGAAAACGACAAAATTCACATTTATGAAGTGAAATGAATAGAATGGCTGATATCTACGGTCATGGAAATATGGTATAAAGGACAATTGTGTATAATACTATGGCCGGTATTAAATACATGAGATAAAAAATATTTAGAATAGGCCTTTTTGAGTTTTAGAATGAATTTTTACTGGGTTTCAGCCTGTCAGTCAAACAGGAATCCCTCTCTGTTTTCGTTCATGTATGTCAGGATTCATTTCAATCATTTGCCACTAATATGCGCTGGAGGGCTGAAGTAAAGCGATGTTTGTTTTTCAGAAACAACTGTACTACTGCATGGGAGCAAAGCAAAAGCTCTGCAGGCCGAAAGTTGTAAATCAACCAATGTGTCTTTCTTTTTTTGGTGGTAGGTCGACGAAAAGCCACCCAGACAGTGCTTTATAGTTATTCTTTGTCAGTGCGTGTCAGTGCGTTTGCTCACACTTCATTGCTGCTTTTAATTTCCCTCAAGTGTTAAAACATGTCTTCCCAGTTAATAATAGCTTTAGGTTACCATTGAGAAGTCGCACCGCTTGTGACATTTCAACGAAAATGAAGGGAAGCAAAGATTAAAAAGTGGCATTTTAATGACAATGCAACCGGCCGTTTAATATGTTCAACTTGAAATATGTTACATGCTTTTATGTTGTAAAGTATTAAGTAGGCCTATTATATAATTGTATCAACTTGCAGATAAATGGGGAAGACAGAATTGAAACAAAAGGAACGAAAAAATACTAAATAAAATTGTTATTCTCTTTGCCCAAATAATACAAATATTAAATCAAAATAGGCTACTATAATAAAATATTAAATTATACTAAAACATCTTTATCAATGACCGCAATATAAAACAATGAGTAATAATTAGTATGACATGTTTATATGATCAACAATAATAATTATAATAACAAAGTTGAAGCGTTTTTTATTGATTTCTATTTAATTTTTTATTTTCTCTTGCTGTTTGTTTAATGACTTTACTCTTTATGAAAGACTCTAATTGACAAATAGACCTCGGTATCAAATAAAACAATTAAATTTAGTAAAGCAGCAAAACAATTTGTCTAAATAAATTACTGATTAATTAAAATCCTTGCCTAATGTTATGGTTACTCGGTTAAAATTACAATTTGGTTACAATTTCCTGGCTCATATTTTCCACTTGGAAGTTATTCTACTTTTTTAAGCTCATTTAAAAAGCGAGCAATTCAATGCGATGAGGAGCAACAAGCAAAACAAGGAGCGCGTCAGTTGTAGGTTGGCAAAATTCACCTGCTAAATGTGTTTCTGTCTTTGATCGCCCCCTTGTGGACATTTTGTACAAGCACCCATTTTGGTTTCTAATAACAGCCATACCCAGCATACCTATGGCTTAGGTTATAACCGGTTTCACCATTTTCACAATGGTGAAACATTTTTTTTATATATATTGGTTCGTTTTAAATGATCTAGCGGTGTAACTACCAATATTCCATGTTGTAGTTCATATCAACTACCCATATATATTTAACCTAGCTAAACATTTAAATATTGTAGGCTATTTTGTAAAGGCTATGTTTTAACTGAAATACTTAAATGGTACAAATGGTGTGTATATTAATTTCATGGTCCATTCATAAGGTCAGCCGTTTGCATAATGGTGCCAAATGAAGCATTGAATGAGGAATGAATCTCTGGTGCTCCTTTCGCGTTTGAAGGATAGTAGGACGGGACGCTGCGCTGGTCCACAGATGTCCGGCTGCACGCGAACAGGCAAGACCACACACTAACTTCTTCAAACAATGCGGTTAACTACAGCGAATGGGTTAGGGATGCAATCAGCTAATGCACCGAGAGGAATGTTCCGTCGCCAGCTGCATATAGGAGCTTTATTCTCTAGCATGAGGTGTATGAAGCCCCTCGTGAGCGTGTCACAGCAGTTGTTGTTTTGTAAAACTACAGTTTGAAGTCAAAGTGTCAAATGCGAGCTATCACATTGTGATGATCACACGCCGATCTCCGTGCAGTGAGATGAAGTGTTTAGCCATAGCCAATCAGAGAGCCTTTGATGCCTTTGCTGTCTGTCAATCATGATTCTGCTCGTTCGCTGTCATAGCGTGCAGTCCATATATGGAGAGATCCGGAAGTTGCGACTTGGCCAAGAAAATAAAGCGCGTGAACGATAGCAAGAGAGAGAACGACGGTGAAGATTTTGGAAGGAGCCGCTGAGAGCTTCGGTCAGATCAGGGGTCAGACGCAGGTACAAATACCACGATTACGCCAAAACGGAGAGTGTGTAGGAAAAGGGGGTGTGTTTACTTTGTTGGCTAAGTTTGGCGGAAGCTCCAAACTGATAACATCGCAACATTAACCTCCTGGGTGCCACGGACGAGGACATTATATTATTTTAGTGAATTTCTCTTGTCAGTTTTAAGTCTGGATGTCCTGTAAAAAGCACCAGAGATACCATTTGTTTTGATGTTTTAATACAACAACAACAACAACTCCTTGGTCTTTAAAAATGACTTTAGCACTCTTATGGAAATATGATCATAGGCTATTTTGTAATTATTTAAATCTGACTACTTTTCAAATTGTTCACATCTCAGGAAATTTTTGGGGGTTCTAATCAAAATATGACTTTTTGTTTTAAAAAAAATCCTCAATAGTGGACACTGGGACTTACATCATGTTTATCAGGCATTTTGGGAGACACAAGAAGTCAATAGGGAAATAAATTACATATCAATGTTCCTATAAAATATTAGATATTATTATGTAAATGTTGCCAACAATTACTCCTATTATTACACTTGTTTGTTCATTACATGTTGCTCCAAGAACACATTAATATGCAAGACGGTGTTTAGATACATTGCATTGAATGGGAATATTCGTGAATGGCCATTTTACCCACATATGCATAAAATAAAATGGTATATCAAATCATTCTGTTATATCTTTCATAACATAGTTGAGAATCATCTTTAAACCTTAAATGCATGACTGTTTCGCCAAACATTCTTACATATTCGGGTCTTTAGCTACCTGGATCTACATATAACATGGATAGAGCTCTTCCTGTTGCGATAATACAACTCCTGATATTAGAGTAACAATTACAGAAGAATAAAATAAAACATATTTCGTTACCTTTTGGAGCTTGGAAGGGTTCAGTTTGAGCAGATGTTTTATACCATCACCACTGTCCTCGTCAGAGCTCATTTTTCAGTACATTCAGCATCTGGATCATATTCGCCATCTCACGCATATTCTTAAAACTCATTTTCAACGTCTTCAAAATAAATATTTTGATCACTGACAGCTTCCTTCACCAGATCCATCATCACGTGATAGTGACACTAATATTTGAATGTGTTCAGTACTTGCTCTGCAGTAAATCGCTCAGCCATTTCAAGTTTTGCAGATTATAATTATTATTGTTTCGTTTTCTGTCTGAGGTAACGATGAGTGAAACGTCACTTCATCTTTGTGTATCAGACATTGCCACCTTGTGGAATAAAGCTGAATTGCACTTATTTCGTCATTATAGATTAATTTGTCATTGTGCAGAGAAAAAAAATACGTACACTCTTACACACCTCGGGTCGTTAGCGACCCTATACAATTTTGACAAAAAACTAGTGGAAAAACAGGCATTCAATTATATTTGTATATTTTTTTTTCTTGTTATACTGTTTAAAATGGATTGATTGAGGAATACTAAGAAGGTTGATGTCTAACTTTAAAAAATGAATGTGGAGGAGGGTAGTGAATGACATCTCGGGTCGCTAAAGACCAGAGGTATGCATTTAAGGATTAAACAAAGTTTGGTTAAATTCTGAAGCCTAAAACTTCCTTGGTGAATAAAAAAAATCCCATTGTTTTTGCCTATAAGTGTCATTTAACATAATTTTTTTTTTTTTTAACTGAGAACTGGTGTCCACTTATGAGGACATAGCATAACATGTGAAATAAAATATCATTTTTCAACAACAAAAAATGTAATGACATGAAAAAATACTAAATATTCATACAAAAAAAAACTTAATTAAAATAGGAGGATAATATGCTTTATTGATAGGCTACTTGTTGGGTAAAAAATATTGTTTATTTTTCTGTCTTCATTTAGACATTTAAGACATGCGTTTTAAAACCGTAATCAGATTAGATAGCAATAATAATAATACAATTATGTTTTTTGTTTAATTCCCACTAAAGTCTTTATATATGACACACTCATTTAGAGTGCATTGCTCATGACAAATGCGTTTTAAAATAGGCCTAATCAGAAATTAATATCAGTAAAATAATGTTTTTGTTTGATTTACATGCAAAAAATGTAATGCATAATATAAAAATAACGATGACGCGATTTCGACTGAGACCGCTAGGGGGAGCACACCCTCTTTATTAAAAAGCACAGGCATGGAAAACAATCCCATGGCTTGTATTTGCCCTTAATATTACTTTACATTATAACAATAGATAATATTATTATAATGTTCGTTTCTTAGTCTGAGCTCATCAAATATGTGAATTTTAGTAAATGTTTTGCCAATGGTAATAAACGCATTGCTGGTTTGTCATCATTTGAACTTTTTGTTCTGCTCACCATCCACCACCACAACAGCAGATTCTGTCTCGTATGAGGCCTTTGAACAAAATATGCAAGAGCTAAAACACATGCGCTGACTATAATGCGGCGACTGTAATTCATCTCTTTAATGAAAGTCATTCTACTCATCCCAGATTATGGTTTCTCTCCATCAACAGAAATCCTTGTACATGTCCTTTAAATCTGTTGCACATTAGATAAAAAGTTCTGCGCACATTGTTAGTTCATAAAACACGTATAGTGGGGGGAAAAACTGAGCTAACAATGCACTGTTACGAGAGAGAAAGAATAACCCCTGAAAGCTGATTTGTTAAATTTAATTTTGATTGTATTGTGCAAGGCACATCATTTACAAAATGCCCAGAGTCCAGAGGACTTTAAATGTGTCTTTGTTTAACAGTCAATCAGCAATGAACTCTTTGCTCTGCACAGACACACATCTGGTGCTCAGTTTTCCTGTAGGAAAGAGAGCATGAAACTCTGCAAGACCAAATGAATTCGGCAATCATTTGGTTTCTCTCTTTGATTGAGCTGCATGACATGTTGCTCTCTCTCTGTCAGTAGCTGGATCTTCTAGACACTTTCGGTTCTGCTAAAGCCAAAGGTAATGTTGCTCGGTGCATTTCGCTGAGTGCTCACTGATGTGTCACTGTATTTCGTCCAATTACATTTTATGTTACTAATTATAATATACAAGATTGATTGAATGGGCTACAATCTATTCTATAAAGAATGTCTTGGGGTTTTTTATTAGATGTGTGCACTCCAGATCTGCTGTAACCCCCAGATAACAAATCACTCAACAACAAAAAAAAATTAAGTGCAATCAACTTGGATGTTAAAGTCCTTTCAACTTAAATTACATTAAACTGACTTTAAAAAATGAGTTGAATATTGTATAAAAATGTTGAAATGTGCTTAACTTGTTTTGATGAGTTAAATCAACATAAAAACGTATGTTGTCACAACTTATTGATCATATATATATTTTTTACAGTAGTTATCCCAAGTTTTCATATATAGGCCTAATTGGCAAAATGATGCATTGAGAGTAACTTTAGTGATTCTTTCAATCGATGTTTACATCGTCGTTGCAGGTAATTTTACTTTTCTAGCCTACACTCTAAAAAAAAAAAAGGTTCTATATGGCACCAAAAATGGTTCTTGGCTCGTAATCATAGGGGAACCTTTTTTAGTGCTTTATAGCACCAATTTTGGTTCTTCAGCGGTTCTTTGACTAAGGTGCTATATAGCACCTCTGAAGAACAGCTGAAGAACCACTGAAGCACCAAAATTGGTGCTATAAAGCACTAAAAAAGGTTCCCCTATGATTACGAGCCAAGAACCATTTTTGGTGCCATATAGAACCTTTTTTTTAGAGTGTATATAAATAGCCTACCTCCAGTGTGCTTCAATAATGAGGCTTTGTGTTTTTTGGGAAGATAGCTGTTTTGAAGACGTGTGCGATTGATGTAAAATTATGAATCCGTGTTTATTAGTAACTATAAATGTCTCATTGTTATCCTCCAAATATTCGCTCAGGTATGTCGCTTTGTTTATTCAATCAGGAAGAACACTGAAAGTCATCGCGTGTATTTATCAGGCGTCGAGTGAAGGTAGTTTCATCTACTCACCGAAAGATGGCGGGAGATGACCGTCTAAAAGCTCCGACTGCCCGCGCCACCAACTATCACACAAATAGCAGGCTATCTGAAATGAGTTGAACTTGCTTTTGAAATTCTCACAGTAATACTTGTGTCTTTTGCTTTTGAAGGTCAAGAAAATACAGCATTTGTTCAGTTGTATGTTTCGTTTACATTCCTTGTGGCACTGCTGCGGTAGAGCTAGGCTAAACGACGAATTATGTCCGTTTCTTTGCGGCGGGAAAAAAATCAAATGAAACATTTTAAGTGTCATCACAATGTTTTACGGGAAATATCCTTGTTGGGTATATTTATCATACTGGTCAAGTGGAAGATTAATTTTCTAAATTAGAAATGAAGATATAGGCTAGTCTATTTAAACAGTGAGACAAACAAAAACGGCAAAGCCATGTTTCCCCCAAAACATGTAAATGTGTCGTAAATGGACTTGTAAACTAAGCTATTTTAAATGATCGTGGTAACGCTTTACAATAGGCTATAACGTCTCGTTTGTTAACATTAAGACATTAATTAACATAAATAAGAAATATATTCTTGCAGCATTTCGTAACCTTTGTTTATGTTTATGTTAGTTCACAGTGCATTAACTACTGTTAATAGAGACCACTTTTGATCTTAAAATGTTAAGATTTTAAATGTTAAAATTGACATTAGGCTAATTAATAAATGCTATAGCCTAGTTGATCATTGTTAGTTCATGTTAACTAGCTAACAGTGTTAACAAATTAAACCTTATTGAAAAGTGGAAGGCCACCATTATCGTCTTACACAATGTCCTTCCTAATTTCATTTTTATGTAGCTATTCCCAATTGTAGATTAAATATTTTACATCATTAGATACTTCACCATATTGCCATATTTCAATTGATCTTTTTGGTAATGCATTTGATCTTTATAATGTGGGGATGCCGAGGCTGTCACACTTAGTGAATATTTCAAGTTTATTTTTAACAGCCATTTTCTGTAGAGGCACATAAAGTCTGCGCAACAAAATAGCTGTTTTTTTTTTGCATTACAAAACGTAATTGGCTATGAAATTATGAGACGCAAAAAAAAAAAAAAAACATTGAACCGCAAAGATGTAAAAAATACTAAATATCTTTACTTATTTTGCCTATTTATTTTGTTGTGATAAAAATGTGACAACATCTCGCGAATTTATTTATGAAAAATATAGGCTTACCTTTGTTTAAAATTAGGCTGTCTTGATTATATAACTGATTTATTGTGTATTTAGCTTGTTTAGACAACCACTATTGCAAAATATGATGGAGGAATTTAAGTTTGGAAGACAGAATTCACAACAATTATTCTAATGTTGGTGTTTTTGAGGGAGAAAAACATACATTTGGACTTTTAACTCAAAATGTCCTATACACTGTAAATGATAGATAGATAGATAGATAGATAGATAGATAGATAGATAGATAGATAGATAGATAGATAGATAGATAGATAGATAGATAGATAGATAGATAGATAGACTATTTGTCAGGCAAAAAACACACTGCTTTCCTTGACATGTTTTATTTCTAACTTCCACACATCACATTGCACTGTACAGATTAAGTGAATATATACTCAAATGTGCTTAATTCAACCTCTACTGAAATGTAACACGACACATAAAATGGCCCGTCCATGACTGCATGAGTTGAACTGTTTCATATGCGCTCGGTGCAGTGAGGTCAGCTCGTGCTGCTTTTGGAAAATAGGCCTGTTTCCAAGCGTTTTGTGAGTGCAAAATAATGAATCCTTCATTTATATTTTTTTACCTCACAGTCATCCAAGTGCTTATCTTTGTGCAACTTGCTCCGCGAAAAGCGGACTACATCACGCAAGGTTTGACGTCTTGATGCATACTCTGATGGTGATGATGATGATGGTGATGGTGATGATAATATCCACCAGCTGAAGGATGGAAAGACGTAATTCCGTTCAAATTCAACATGAAGTCCTTCCGTTCTCCGACTGGGGAAGAATGTGTCGGATAGCGCGATATTCCCACTGGGGACAGATCATATGCACAATGAGAAACACAAACACATAATGACAGTACATAAAATCTAATATTATGTATTGTTTATGTTATATTTATCAGCTCATATGTAGAGCTTTTACCCCCACATTTCGAGTAAAACGTTCCACCTCTGCCTTTAAATGTTTTGTAATCAAAACATTTTTCTTTTACCATTCTTTTCTAATTATGTTTCTCCATCAACATTCAATTCAATTAATATTTTTTCGATTTAATTTTGTTAATGACATTTTTCTTCATATTTTACATTTACGTGAAAATATAATTTTTATAATTTTATAGATTCTTGAACCGTAGATGGTAATAATAATAAATATTATTATAAACGTATTTTGCTGTTTCCTACCCTACAATGTGGTCGGACTTGGTCGGGCAAAAGATGTCAAGTATTTGAGCCATTGCTGCACAGATCAAGATTAATCCAATAGCTAATTCAAAACATTTTGTTCAGTTTATAATAATCTTAAACCTTTTGGCATTCTGGGAGGATCTTTTTTAATCATGATTTTGGCTACAGAAATGTAATGCATATATTTCAAAGTAGGGGTCAACATTATTTTAAAGTGTCCTTGTTACAGTGTAATTAATATTAATTAGCAATGTGTAGTTTACTTATTATAGGGTTGAGGCTATGGATTAGGGCTTAGTTACATAATTAACTTGGCTTGAGAGAGCCAATTTACTGAAATGCTATATTTAAACTTAATATTATTATTATTATTCTGAGACTAAAATGTATATACGCTACTCCTCCTAGAGCTTTAAAGAACTGCCAAATTCAGACTAGAGTGTTTTGACTCGGGTTGCTATATCTTTTCTAACTGATCAGACTTAAGGTTTTCCTAAAATGACTAATAAAACTCGGAAAAATGCCAAAGACTTGCTCTGACGGAATGTTCAAATGAGCCGAGACTGTTTAAACTCCAACTGTCAAAATTCAAATTTAAACTGCCAGAAGCCCATTAGACTCAATTAAACTGCCATTGTATACTATTAAAGTCATTGAGATTAATTTATACTAATTATATCTATCATATTTTAAAACTACAAAACTTTCTGACTAGGCTTTCTCAAGATAACTTAAGGTTTGTCTACAAACTTTTTAATCTAGTTGTTACTGTAAGGAGTCTATGTAACGTGTAACAACCCCACTGTAAAATAAAGTGTTACCCAAAGAAGTCTGAAAATTGTGGCATCTAAATGTTTCGGAGATCGCATGTTTTTTTTTGCTGTTACCTGACATGTCTGTGTTGTCTCTCGCATTTTGCTGCATGTATCCCTGCTCCAGAGAGTAGGTGAATATGCCGGGATGCTGCCCTGTGGACGGCGAGTTGCTCGAGACGGTAGTCGGCTGTTTTAGGTATGGAGAGTTTGAAGAAGCCCATAGTGCCGTGCTCTCTGAATACGACGAGTGACCCTCGAGTGCTGCCGCTATTGCTGGAGAAGACGGAACTGGGCTGGTGTTGCTCTCCGCGCCATAGTCTCCGTTCCCGGGCACTGGACAGCTAGCCATATAACCATGTCTGGAGCTGGGGGACATGTGACCGTGGTGCCCGCTGCTTATTGACTCGTAACCATTACCAGACAGGTCCATGTTGTAGCCACTGCTATGGCACGCAATTGCGCCGGTGGGAGGTTGGTAATCGAAGCTCTGAGGTAAAATGGAGGATCCGAACCCAAGGCCGTTCATCATTCTGTACATTGGCTTCATGGCCTGACATTTTCTCCTAAAACCTCGCGGTCTTCGCCGAAATGACCCTTCCTCGAACATAAACTCACTAGTGGGGTCTATGGTCCAGTAATGTCCTTTACCCGGCCGCCCAAGGCCTTTTGGTAACTTAATGAAGCACTCGTTCAGAGACAAGTTGTGCCGAACAGAGTTTTTCCAGCCCTGATAAGAGCCTCGGAAAAAAGGGAAGCGTGTTTGTAAGAACTGGTATATCTCACTAAGCGTGAGTCGCTTCGTCGGTGCGCTCTGAATCGCCATCACAATGAGCGCGATATAAGAGTAGGGCGGTTTCTCCGGGCGTCGCAGTCCTGAATTGGTCTTTTTGCTTTTGGACACGGCGCCATGGTCCTCCAAGCTACCTGTGGAGGTCATCAGTCCTGGATGCAGCGCGGTGGACGCTGGACTGGTCCTCATCGGGGGCGTTGACCGCAGTGGTCCGTGGGAGCTCTCAGTCGTCATCTGTCCCGCTCTGACGCACGAACACAACTCGTTGACAGACGTTGACGTTGACAGAAGAAAAAGATACAGCAAAACCCCAAAAGATTGAGATACTCAACAACAAAAAACCAACAATAACGAGGATCAAGAAAACAACCGTGAATAAACGCAAACACGTATGTTGATTTATTCAAGCATTCTATGTAAAGGAAACTGTCCGATTTTCCTTGCGCTAAAAGTTGTGGTCAAAATATCCAAGAAATATCCAAGTAATACGCGCCTTCGTGGTCGTTCTCGACGTTTTTCCGCGCGGCTCTTTTCCTGTCACTATCTCCGCGCTGATCCGGGTGGCTGTAATCCCTTTTTGAGAACGAAATGGAAAGTCTTGAGTTCGTGCAGCGCCTCAACTAAACAAAACTCGACAGCCAATCACTCAATAACTCTCTCCGGCTTTCTCTACTCAAATCGCTCCTCCTTCCTCGCCTCACCCACCCCCTCAAACCCCCAGACAGCAAACTCAACTCTTTCTCTCTTTCCAGAGCCTCATGCACACTGTCCAGCAAAACCAACTGACCCTCGATCTATTACTACTATGCGACTACAAACATCTCGTCTCTCAGCATTATCATTATCATCTTTCTGGCGTCGGCCTGCTTACAAAATATGTTTATGTTATGTCATTTCGCCATTTGAATGAGTCAGTCAGTATTGTATGCTTTATGAGAATAATCTTGGGCCTACCTATAATAGAATTATATATATTTTTAATAAAGATAATCTTATCTTATCAAGTGAGTGAAAAGCTAGTGGAATTTTCATTTGCAACTCGAATTTTAATTGGATGGATTCCTCTAATGGCTTTGGAAGGCAGTCAATACAATCAAGAACTCAATGAGCGTGAGAGGCCTTGATAAACGTAGCAGCAGGACTAAAATAAATAAATCATACCATCAAATGAGGAGACCGTGATCAGTGAGAGGCGAGGGGAATGACTTTGGCTCGAGTGGAAGCAGACTGTCTCTGTCGAGAGCTTTGGATACCACACACAGCGCTCCAGTATCAGCTTACGGGCCCGGGGCTACAGCACATCCCTCGAGTCCAGCGCTCATTAACTAAAGAAAAAGCCAATTAGCCATTTGGACGTCCACAGCTTCCGCTAGCAAAGAAGAGTCGCAGCAGTCTTCTTATAGACCAGTATAGATATACATGTCTGTAAACAAACGTAAACATCTAATGCATAAATATATATTAATGTTATACTATGGCTACACTCTAAAAAAAAAAAGGCTCGTAATCATAGGGGAACCTTTTTTAGTGCTATATAGCACCAATTTTGGTGCTTCAGTGATTCTTCAGCGGTTCTTCAGAGGTGCTATATAGCACCTTAGTCAAAGAACCGGTGAAGAACCTCTGAAGAACCGCTGAAGAACCACTGAAGCACCAAAATTGGTGCTATATAGCACTAAAAAAGGTTCCCCTATGATTACGAGCCAAGAACCATTTTTGGTGCCATATAGAACCTTTTTTTTTTAGAGTGTATTTGTGATATTTTAGCCTATATGTGAGAAAAAATGAGACCACATTTCTTTCTCTCTCTCTTTCTCTTATTCACGCAAATGCTTTTAAAGCATCCAAGCGTGACAAGGCAAAAAAGAGCGCGCTGTCTGTGAATGTCCTGACTAGGACACACACATCATCGTGCTTTGCTTAAACAAACAATAACACACAATTATGGCCAAAATGTCAACTTTTGTCAAGTATTCTCATAATAGCAGTCTTAAATTAGTTAAATAAATTCTTAAATGTAAAGAGTTACGAGAAAATGAGATTTTTTCATGTTCAAACCAGTTGCTGATGTCATTAATGTTAATCAAAGAACAAAGGTAACAGAGATTGTAGCTTTAATAAGAACTTTAATGTAGCCTATAATTTATGCAGTTAAGACTGTAACTGTTTGATAGCTTTATTTATTTTCTGTATACTAATTATGAAGGTCACAGGTAGCCTAAATATGACATTTATTATAATCTGTTTATGTGAAGATTCTTTTAAATTCCCTTAAATAATAAAAAATAAAAAAAAACTAATAAATGTTGAAGCTTTCATGTATAGGCTACTGTAATTTTTAATGTGTATCATTAATGTTTTACACAAAATCAATTCAATAGAAAGCATCAATCATTTACAAAAAGATTTTAAAATATACTGTCTTTAAGTTGTTTCTTCATTAATATGGGCATTAACTATGAAATATAGCCTATATGTGTGTGTAATCGAGTTGTGCCCCTCTGTTGGACATTTTATTAGCCTACAAATGTTTAAAATCTTATATTATTGAATAATGAATATTATTTGTTTGCTCTTTGTTGTAAATAATGTGGCATAAGAGAAAACAAAAACAGCATTATGGCTCTTGACGTCTTTTTTTTTACTTAAATAGCACGGATATGTTATCTCTCGGGCTCTCTTTCTCCCCTCCCCTTTTAATCACCCAACTCTTGAAAGTGTTCTTTTGAACAAAGCGAATCAACAATGCCCTAGTTTAGCTAACCGTGAGGATGTGGATAAAAACATGTTCCCGCGCTATATAAGCAGCATTTCGCCGGGTTTCCCCCGCCCGCTGAGCGCCTGACCCCCGCCGAGTCCCGGATACCCGCGGCTGCTCTGGAGGAAACCGAGCTCTGCACGAGACTTTGAACACAGGCCATCGCTATGATGAGTGTGTATGTGCGTAAGGACGCGCAAATACATTCACTGAACTATTTTCATTACAGACTTGAGTCACTGTAAACAAGATTTATGACTTATTCTTTGTCAGACGAAAGGGTCCGGTCAACCTTTGATCTGAGACATCAGATTTTGTGCCTGATGTGAAGTCTCAAACCATTTTAAGTGTCCCGTTAATAGCCTATAAGACTTGCATCGGACACATGAAATATTTTTGTCCTCTGAATTGCTATTACAGAAAAGGGGCGTTAACGATTTATAAATGATTGGAATAATAGAATAAGAATATTAATGAATTATCAGAGACACTAAGAACGTTTTTCTTTTTAAATCTAGGCATATTGATTGCTTTATTTGTCATGTATTTTATATTTATTTAGTTATCCGCCTCTGCATATATCATTCTGAGGAAAAAAATCATCCCACGAAAGTTTATTTGATCCCTGCTGTTCTATTTTTAAGCGAGTTGGAAACGACTGATCTTGTTTGATGAAAGCATTTACGCACTGTTCCTGTTTGGATGTCAGTGTTTACTGCTCGAGCGACTTAGAAGTGTAGGCCTATTCTAATCTACTTAATAAAATACATTGTGTTGCGTAGCCTATATTTTCATTTGTAATTATGTTTTGTTTGAAAGGTGCTCTTGTTGCCCTGATTTATTTTCTGTAGATAACACCGCTGTAGGCCCGTGTGTTTCTCTGATAAGCCTGTGTGTTTATAGCCCGAATGAGGGCTTCACTGCAGCCGAAATGCGCAAGCCATGATAGATTAGGTTCATTCTCAGCTAACGGTCTTTCCATAAGCAGGTGTGTCATTCCGCGAGTTCACCTGCAGGCTGCAGCATCGCACTTAAATGGTAAGCATTTAAAAGAGTAAGCATTTACAGTCTGCCAGCCAAACCCCAATGCATTATTTGCGAGTTATACACGTGCCATAATAACCACAAAAATACACCAAATTGTGAACTTATAGCTACTATTTAATCTTATAGCTATTAGTGCAATAAAATACAATCAACATCGAGCGTCTCGATTTCTCACCTTTATCATTTTGTAGGCCTGCTGATTGTCGGCTTTGGCGCTGTTTACAACAAAACATTCTCTTCATTCGTTAATGACTTAATTGATTATTAATTATTCGTTTATTCGTTCATCCATTCATTGAGGAGTAAGTGGAAAATATATATAGGTCGCCTAAGAGAAAAAAGACGAGTCCTCGCTCCCTGACCAGAAAATGACAGGCTGTCAACCCAAAGAGATGCCGTGACCGAGGACGAAACCTGAACAGAAGCGGTGTCCCTCCTTCAGTACCGCGGACAGCGCAAAACATCTTTACGTTTCAGACGAGCTAAATTAAAAATCCAAATGTCGTGTTAAAAAACTAACATATACACAAGAATGAAATGGTTAATAATTAATGTAAAAATAAAATAGTTTAGGCCCATTTCATTATAGTCATTCTATTGATCTATATGATTTCTATCTTATAGCTACGTGACGTTTAGCCTAAAACGTATAATTCGTCCCATTTGTCTTTTTGTTGTAGACTTCAGGATACAGGTTTGAGATTAGAGTCAGTATTTGTGTGATTTTAAATGGAATTCAATTAATCTGCAAGCATTTGTATTTGATTCATTTCTGTAAACTTCCAGCAAATATATAAATGGGGAAAACTGGTTCTGATCATTTAAATTCTGCATTTTTTTACTATGATCAAAACGTTTTAGCTCCTCATGATATTCTAAATAGATTAAGCGCCCTATACTATACAGATTTTTTTTTTAAAGAAAGAAACATTAAAAACAGGACGGATGAGTCTTCCTCAAATAGAAATGTATGTCTAAATTTGAGACTTTAGTTCGTGCAGTGGTTTTGATTCATAGAGGCATATTTTCGGTCTATTGTTCAAAACGTTGACTTGTGTTTGTGTCAGACCCGTTGATGTCGACTGTCGAGTTTATTTTGAATTGCCGGATGCATTTCCATTAGCTTTGATTAGAACTACTTGGCCTATAATTCAACCGAATTTAGAATAACGATATTATCTATATATTAATTTATTAGGCTCTATTAATTATATGCTATCATAATGTCGATATTATTTTATTATATTAATTATATTATCGATATGAATTTGTTATATTAATTATATTATCGATATTAAACTGGACGCAGAGAAAATGGAATGGCAAGGAATGCGTTCTCATTTATTCCAACTTTGACAACATTCGACCTTTATTTTGGGGGGGGCGCGTGCGTGGCGGCAGAGTCAGTGACTCGTGCTTGAGGACGTTTGTTTATTTTTTCATTTGAAGAGAAATTGTTTTGGAATCACGAGTTTTCTGAAACCTATAGGATATTTTGATCCGTTAACAGGCCTTGTAATTTTACATTATGAGAAAATATTGTATAACCTACTTCTCTTTATGAGAAACTTAAGCAGTGTGAGAACTGAATAGAATTTGTATTTTCATCGGGGCCTCATATGGTTTTAAATAAACATTTTTGTGATTATGCGAGTGCATAATGCATGCGTGTGCATATGCATGTGAATCAGTAATAAAGTTATGAATTATAATAATAATAGGGCTTTTTTGGCATTTGTTTGTTTTGATACTGATTCTAAATATGTGAGCGGCGGTTGCCATGGCTACTTCCACAGGTGACCGCGATTTCTATTCGCTATTCTTTTTGTCGTGACCATGTGTTTTTCCCTGCTTTATTATTTAAATTTTAATTAACTATTTAATATTCTACATCAAAAATAAATCAAAATTCAAACACTTTTTTTATTGTTTGCATGTGCCTCTGGTAGCACAGGTTTCATTGTAAGAAAAGCATGTTGGTGATGAAAACAGGATCTTATGACAAGAGCCGGTGGCGTGTCTAATGACCACAGCGAGCAACAGCCGTCCTTTCACCGTCTCGATGTAGTCCGTCTAGCCAAAATGACCTTGAATTTGATTTTCGTTTTTATGATATTCCATCATGTAAGCAAAGTCAAGAGTGGTTGCAAAGTGTTTGGTTTAATTTCTTTGACATGTTCATGTTCTTAATGACAAGTCTATTCTTAGACGACTATTACATTTTCACCAAATTTTGCCATTTTTTAGCCTAGACGTCAGGGCCGTGTTTGGACGGCTATTAGACATCTTTTAAACACAAAAATTGCTTGCTGGGAAAGTGACACTGAAGATATGGTTTCAGAAATTTTTCAGAAATGCTTAATTTCTCTCCTTTTCTTTTATTGACAAAAGTCATAAACTGCATTGACTGAGCACAGCTCTGAACAAACCATCACACATTTACATCAAACACGGTACACTTACAACCCAACACAGTTTTACAAAGAAGCAAACTACATTTAAATACACATTCTGTCTATAATTATTGACACGGTTATGCCATCGTTTACAAGAAATGAAACTGGAATCAGTAAACACTGAGCACTGGCGAGGCTTTAACAGATCTAAACCGCAAACATGCAGCATTGGGTTTTCTCCGTGCATGCTGGGCTTACAAATCACGAAATAAAAGCACACACATAGGCCTAAAACACACAACAGAGAAAAGTGCACATGACTGGTGTGTCAAACACCAACGAAATTGCGTTTAAGCGTGCGAATGTCTGTCATTTGCTTGTTGACTTGTCATGACAGCAGAGAGTCTATTCTGAAGGGGTGATATCCAGTCTCTTGGACAGTAGTAGTGTGAGAATGTGCCAAACCCGGAAGGGAATTCGATATGTTGACGTTGGTAATGTCCACCGTGTTACACCTGTAGATTGGAAAGGCACTCGACCCCTCAGAACTGACCTGGAATCCGGTCTGAGGCGCGTGAGCCGGATAGCCCATGACGACCGGCAGAAAGTGCGGAGCCGCTGTCAACGCTGTCAGCCTGGTCCCAAAACACGTGTCCTCTGGGCTGTGCTCCCTCCGCAGGAACGGTTTGCTGAGGATGCTGTCTATGGCGAACGAGCTGGAGAACTTGGACCGTTCGTCGCGCGCCGTGAGCCGGCTGTCATCCCCGGGCGCGCGCTCGTGAGATTCCGAGGTCTTCTTACTGATGCGCTTCCTCCTCCGGCGGAAAACGCCGTCTGCGAATGTGTATTCACTGTGTGGGTTCAACATCCAATAATTGTCTTTTCCCCACGGACGCGAGGGATCTCGCAGCACTTTTAAAAAGCAGTCGTTCAGTGACAAGTTGTGCCGCACGGAGTTTCGCCACCCCGTGTAGCTGCCCCGAAAAAACGGGAATTTTTTCATCAAGTACTCGTTTATTTCGGCAAGTGTGAGGCGGCCGGTGTTGGAGTCGCGAATGGCCATAGCAATGAGCGCGATGTAGGAGTATGGTGGTTTGGGTCTACGAGTATATGGTTTCGCCTTCCCGTCCGAAACGGGGGCACTTGGTCCTGGGCTGTTGGCTGAACAGTCTCCATCCGAGCCCAATTCCTCCTCCGTGGACAGCGGGGAAGACACGTTCACATCCATGTCGCTGCACAGGTCCAGAGTCTTCTCCACAAGGCGACTCGCAGAGAAAACCTCCAACTTCATCGCCTCTGTCACTTTAAACTGAGTAGCTTTTAATTAAAGTCTTCTGCTGTTTGTCTCTTACTGCTCAATGCCAGAGTCTGAGAGAAATGAGAATTATCACTTCCAATCGCTTAAAAAGTCCTCATGGGAGAATCCAGTGCACCGGCGGCGTTAATATAATCGCCCCGCAAGGACGGCCCACGAGGGCGGGGCTTACAGGCCAGACCTATCAATCACGAGCACATTCACGCGAGTTAAGGGTTTAGAGATGCTCACCTGCCCCCGTGAGCCTGAGGGCTTTTCTTTTCTTAATATTGAAAAGGCTCGTTCATATTGAAATCTAAAACAATACCATTTAAATCTTATTTCATTCTACATGAAAGTCTATACTCTGAGAATTTGTCGTCTTAATTGAACCCATCCAAGTTAGTGTTATTAGTCACATTAGGAGTAGTGAACACACACACACACACACACACACAGAGAGAGAGAGAGAGAGAGAGAGAGAGAGAGAGAGAGAGAGAGAGAGAGAGAGAGAGAGAGAGAGAGAGAGAGAGAGAGAGAGAGAGAGAGAGAGAGAGAGAGAGAGAGAGAGAGAGAGAGAGAGAGAGAGAGAGAGAGAGAGAGAGAGAGAGAGAGAGAGAGAGAGAGAGAGGTTTCACTATATTTGTGAGGATATTTACCCCTAACCAAAAATTGTGTGTGTGCCTACTTAACCATATTTTGGGAACAAATTTGTACCCAGAAGGGAGCAAAACCTGACAAAATCTTCAAAACATTCCTTTAGGGACGTCCACATTTGTAAAAACAATAAAATAAAGTCATTTAAGTTTTTTGTAATTAGTAATTAACGTTTTCTGTGATCGGTAGGTTTAGGTGTGGGTTAGGGTTAGGTTATAAAATGCACAATTATCTGTATATAAAAACAATAGAAGTCTATGCAATTTCCCCATTTAGTAAACGTGCGTACGTGCGTGCGCGCGCGTGTGTGTGTGTGTGTGTGTGTGTGTGTGTGTGTACATTATGAAATGACTCATCAAAAATGACTTGTGACGAAATTTGAAGTATTCCCCACAAGGAAAACATCTTAATAAACATGCTAAATATAGTGTATGTCAATGTGAAAGGTTTAGTAAAATTAGTATAAACATATAAAGTAAACGTTTGGCTATATTTGTGAGGATCATGTACATATTTAAAAGTCCTCACAAATATAGTGATAACCAACTTCTCTGTTTATTATGGCCCTTGATGATTCTATCATCAGTTAAAAAACATTGATTAATAGATATGATGAGCAGTTATTGCTGGGCTTGGAGTTGATTTTCCCATTCGTCTTCTTCGTTGTGTACAGGCATAAATACACTAAACCCAGTGAGCATGCCTGCCTAATTCATTTGAACTGTTAAATGTGCAAGGTGACCTTGCCACGGTATGTGGAATGTCACACCTGATTCTGACGCGCCCAATACCTGACATCAACGTGTCACTCACGATCACTCTTTGTAAACTGAGTTTACATGTTTAATGAAACAATTTGCTCTTGGCATTTACTGACTTTTGAAAGAATGGGGAAGTTTAACGCACGTATGATGAGCTTGGACGAGGGCCACGTATATGAGAAGCACCCCGGTCAAAAAGAAAAAGTAAAAGTAAAAGAAAAAGAAAGGCAACAAACAACACCTGTGATTTAAAAAAAATCCTCTCTTATTCTCTCAGCAGAGGTGAAGGCACAGTGAAAGGTCGTGAAGTTTCATAAGGTCCTAACGTGCCCTGTAGGTGAGTGATAATCATTTAACTGTCTTTTGAACCACACCTACATAAAGCCTTTGGGATATTTTTTCATTGAGTGAATCCAAAACATTCTCTTGTGCACCGATGGTGTGTGTAATTTTCTGGGTTCATGGGGCAGGCAAGCAAGCCTGTGCGACTTGTGGTGTGTGTGTCTATAAACACACACACACACACACATGATTATATAGTCTTCCATGGAGACAGTATAAGCATGTGTTACTGTTGGGTTCTCGGTAACCATAACTTTATTTTCCACAACAAATGAGATATTAAAAAAACACACACAAGGGTCCAAAACAACATAGGACCCCATTGATTTTTTTTTTAAATTGTGTGAACAAAAACACAAAATAGCTTTTGATTAGTTTGGCTGGGGTTTAAAATAAGTTCTAATATCTTGCACTATAAAACTTGTACACTTATTATACGGATAAACTCATCCATGCATTGAAAAGGCTCCAGACCTCCAACTATTGTCATATGTAAACCATACTTGTGCAAAATCATAAGGACTTGCTAAATCCACTCGCATAAACCACACACGAAACACAGATCTACTTCATGTGTAAACAACAAAGCCTTTCACTGTGATGAGTCGTCTTGGAATAAATCACGTCCTGATGTATGATGCTGGCCACATTTCTTTTAAGAGACTTGGAGTATCCCTGGATACATTCAAAAGCCTTGAATGCTTCAACGGTCAGAAACTCAAATAAATATGAATTTAGCAGTTTGGCACCGTGTGTCAGATTGAGTTTCGGCCCTGCGCTTATTCCTCTGCCTCACCGTTCCAAGACCAAATGATTTCCAGCAGGCTGAACACTTGAGCAGACCTAAAGCTGGCGTTTAAAGGGCATGGCAACCAATCTTTCTCCTTTTTAGGAATGTAATCGAACACTAATAGAAAGAGAACGTGTTAAATGGTTGGCACTTTGATTCTGTGGACAGCCGATCATTCTCCTCATTCCTGTTGTGTTCAGCTTCAGTGGCCATCTGATAACTTTAAGTTCAGGCCTTCTGTCTGCGATGCGATGTGTGTGTGCACAGGTGTGCGTGTGGTTTATCTTTTTTTTTTTTTTTTGAAATGCAGGTGTCATGATCTTTTTCTCAACACAAAAAGTTCAAAGTCATCTATTTATCTTCTGTCTGCGTTCAGATGGCATCCAGCACTTGATCTAAACTGCGCTTATCTCTTCGGCTTTAAATACTGACGAAGCCATCAAGCATTTCAAGAATTTGTTTGGTCGTCTGTGTTTTTTTTTTGTTGCAAAAACAAAAAACATTTGGGTGTTAAATACAAGATTTAGAAATGATGCACAATACACTCACCTAAAGGATTATTAGGAACACCTGTTCAATTTCTCATTAATACAATTATCTAATCAACCAATCACATGGCAGTTGCTTCAATGCATTTAGGGGTGTGGTCCTGGTCAAGACAATCTCCTGAACTCCAAACTGAATGTCAGAATGGGAAAGAAAGGTGAAGCAATTTTCTGCTCAGTTACTTTCTCAGTTAAGAAAGAAAGCAATTTTCTGCTCAGTTACTGGGATTTTCACGCACAACCATTTCTAGGGTTTACAAAGAATGGTGTGAAAAGGGAAAAACATCCAGTATGCGGCAGTCCTGTGGGCGAAAATGCCTTGTTGATGCTAGAGGTCAGAGGAGAATGGGCCGACTGATTCAAGCTGATAGAAGAGCAACTTTGACTGAAATAACCACTCGTTACAACCGAGGTATTCAGCAAAGCATTTGTGAAGCCACAACACACACAACCTTGAGGCGGATGGGCTACAACAGCAGAAGACCCCACCGGGTACCACTCATCTCCACTACAAATAGGAAAAAGAGGCTACAATTTGCACGAGCTCACCAAAATTGGACAGTTGAAGACTGGAAAAATGTTGCCTGGTCTGATGAGTCTCGATTTCTGTTGAGACATTCAGATGGTAGAGTCAGAATTTGGCGTAAACAGAATGAGAACATGGATCCATCATGCCTTGTTACCACTGTGCAGGCTGGTGGTGGTGGTGTAATGGTGTGGGGGATGTTTTCTTGGCACACTTTAGGCCCCTTAGTGCCAATTGGGCATCGTTTAAATGCCACGGCCCACCTGAGCATTGTTTCTGACCATGTCCATCCCTTTATGACCACCATGTCCCCATCCTCTGATGGCTACTTCCAGCAGGATAATGCACCATGTCACAAAGCTCCAATCATTTCAAATTGTTTTTTTGAACATGACAATGAGTTCACTGGACTAAAATGGCCCCCACAGTCACCAGATCTCAACCCAATAGAGCATCTTTGGGATGTGGTGGAACGGGAGCTTCGTGCCCTGGATGTGCATCCCACAAATCTCCATCAACTGCAAGATGCTCTCCTATCAATATGGGCCAACATTTCTAAAGAATGCTTTCAGCACCTTGTTGAATCAATGCCACGTAGAATTAAGGCAGTTCTGAAGGCGAAAGGGGGTCAAACACAGTATTAGTATGTGTTCCTAATAATCCTTTAGGTGAGTGTTTATCAGTACCAATATCTGTCTTTTCTTCATTTTTTCAGTATTGATCGATATTGAATATTTGATTGTGGTGCTCAGTTCCTATATTTTTACATTTTACAACTAACGTACAATTAAAGTTAATCTAGCAAAATGCCTATTTTTCACACAAATATACACCGATCAGGCATAACATTATGATGAATAACACTGATTATACCTGTTAGTGGGTGGGATATATTAGGCAGCAAGTGAACATTTTGTCCTCAGAGTTGATGTGTTAGAAGCAGGAAAAATGGGCAAGCGTAAGGATTTGAGCGAGTTTGACAAGGACCAGATTGTGACGGCTCGACGACTGGGTCAGAGCATCTCCAAAACTGCAGCTCTTGTGGGGTGTTCCCGGTCTGCAGTGGTCAGTCTCTATCAAAAGTGCTCCAACAGTGAGCAGAACTGGACCACGGAGCAATGGAAGAAGGCCTGGTCTGATGAATCACGTGTTCTTTTACATCACGTGGATGGCCGTTTGTGTGTGTGTGGCTTACCTGGGGAACACATGGCACCAGGTGCACTATGGGAAGAAGGCAAGCCGGCGGAGGCAGTGATGCTTTGGGCAATGTTCTGCTGGGAAACCTTGGGTCCTCCATCATGTGGATGTTCCTTTGACTCGTCCCACCTACCTAAGCATTGTTGAGACCATGTCCAGCCTTTCATGGAAACGGTTTTCCCTGGTGGCTGTGGCTCTTTCAGCAGATAATGCGCCGCCACAAAGCACAAATGCTTCAGGAATGGTTTGAGGAGCACAAGTTTGAGGCGTTGACTTGGCCTCCAAATTCCCCAGATCTCAATCCAATTGAGCATCTGTGGGATGAGTTGAACAAACAAGTCTAATCCGTAGAGGCCCCACCTCACAACTTACAGGACTTAAAGGATCTGCTGCTGACATCTTGGTGCCAGATACCACAGCACACCTTCAGGGGTCTAGTGGAGTCCATGCCTCGACGGGTCAGGGCTGTTTTTGGGGACCAACACAATATTACAACATTTTAAATGTGTGTCTCTAGTATTACAGCATGCCTTACAATATGCTTTTAATCACCCCACAAAAGTCAACACAGTCAGGCTGACACTGCGCATGTTGGTGAGGTTTGTATTTTAGCAGTGACTTGCATCACTCTTACCACATATTTTACAGATACAGATGATAAATAAATGGGATTGAGTGCTTAGACAAGGTCACAGAGTGGATAGAGGCCGTGTCAGTGGGTGATGCCACTCATGGATCATCACTTAAGATTTGGATTACCATTTAACCACCACCAGATGCTATGATTACTACAGCATTCTAGCTTTGGCACACACAATGACAGTAAGTTAGCGCACCGCTGAGCTAACAGCCGAGAGAAATGATACTGCAGCCGAGTCTACACGCTCATTATCACAGAGGCTTTGGCTCGTATAGCAGTGTGGCAGCACCGGTGTTTGTATGTGTGTGAAAAGTATTTCATATTTGATTACATCCCAAAGACACCCCTTTACAGAGCTGTCATGAGAGAACACGCACCTGTTTCATGCCTCGTTTGGTTCATGCTGTAGCCTACGCTAGCATTTCCCTTTCTTTTTTTTTTAATGAATTCCTTACATTTTCTCCCTTCCTCCCACTTAGGTTTTGTTTTTGTTATCTTTGTTCCAAGTGTGTAATTTGATACAATGAGTAGTTGTGTGTTTGTTGTTGAGTGGATATGTGTTTACATCTGCAGGCGCGAGAGGCGTTTTATCGCTATGAAGTGTGAAACCTAATTCTGTTTTAGAGAGCGTTTCTAACTCTTTGCGTGACAGAAGGCATAACGTGACAGAGTTGCAAGGACTGCAGGTGCATGGTGTCATGTTAGAAGCTGGTCTCTGAATGAGTCTCTGACAATAAAACATCCACCGTTTATTTCAGTTTATGAGAGAATCAACAAGTGAGAAACTTAACCCTTGGTGTTATCGAGTACTTGCTGGTATTAAACATGTTGTTTCCAGAGCTTAAAAGTCTGTAAGGACTGAATTAGAAACTATGTTGGTGTTCTGGACCTGCTTTTAATGTAAGTGTAGTCGTTGTCATCATTAAACTCCTTACCAAACTTTTCAATTATAAAGTGATCTTATGTTTAGTTGTTTGTTGTGGTTGATCATTTATGCCCAGAATGAGCCTGGAGGCCTATTGCATGAAGCTAGTTGTGAGTTTCAGAGTTGGTTTAGAGTCGACAAATCCAGATAAATCCTGGTTTAGATCAGGTTTAGTGGTCTCACAAAGCTCGGTATAAACGTTCTCTGTCAACTCAGGTTTATTCCAAAGTTTGCACACCAAAACAACCAATCACACAGAACATGGAGAGCCTCAGTTGGATTCACTTCTCACGAGAGAGCCATGCAATTCACATCTCTTCTGAAGATTAAAGCTGCAGTCCGTAACTTTTGAGTAAAAATGATCCAAAATCTATTTTTGAGCAAGTACATAACCAGCCAGTGTTCAAAACTATCTCCTTAACTAAGCCCGATTCACAATGGTAAGCTTGTAATAATGCAAAATGTCCTCCAACCAATACGCCTATAAAGGTTGTTTGTCACTTCCCTGAAATACGACCCATAGCGTTTACTAAAGTTGCGCCCCTATCGACAACAGGACACTTTCATTTTAATTCTTGAAATACGACCCATTGGAGCGTTTACTAAAGTTGCGCCCCTATCGACAACAGGACACTTTCATTTTAATTCTTGAAATATGACCCATAGGAGCGTTTACTAAAGTTGCGCCCCTATCGACAACAGGACACTTTCATTTTAATTCTTGAAATATGACCCATAGGAGCGTTTACTAAAGTTGCGCCCCTATCAACAACAGGACACTTTCATTTTAATTCTTGAAATATGACCCATTGGAGCGTTTACTAAAGTTGCGCCCCTATCGACAACAGGACACTTTCATTTTAATTCTTGAAATATGACCCATTGGAGCGTTTACTGAAGTTGCACCCCTATCGACAACAGGACATTTTAATTTTAATTCTTGAAATACGACCCATTGGAGCGTTTACTAAAGTTGCGCCCCTATCGACAACAGGACACTTTTATTTTAATTCATGAAATATGACCCATAGGAGCGTTTACTAAAGTTGCGCCCCTATCGACAACAGGACACTTTCATTTTAATTCTTGAAATATGACCCATAGGAGCGTTTACTAAAGTTGCGCCCCTATCAACAACAGGACACTTTCATTTTAATTCTTGAAATATGACCCATTGGAGCGTTTACTGAAGTTGCGCCCCTATCGACAACAGGACACTTTCATTTTAATTCTTGAAATACGACCCATAGGAGCATTTACTAAACTTGCGCCCCTATCGACAACAGGACACTTTCATTTTAATTCTTGAAATATGACCCATAGGAGCGTTTACTAAAGTTGCGCCCCTATCGACAACAGGACACTTTTATTTTAATTCATGAAATATGACCCATAGGAGCGTTTACTAAAGTTGCGCCCCTATCGACAACAGGACACTTTTATTTTAATTCTTGAAATATGACCCATTGGAGCGTTTACTAAAGTTGCGCCCCTATCGACAACAGGACATTTTCATTTTAATTCTTGAAATATGACCCATTGGAGCGTTTACTAAAATTGCGCCCCTATCGACAACAGGACACTTTCATTTTAATTCTTGAAATATGACCCATTGGAGCGTTTACTGAAGTTGCGCCCCTATCGACAACAGGACACTTTCATTTTAATTCTTGAAATACGACCCATAGGAGCATTTACTAAACTTGCGCCCCTATCGACAACAGGACACTTTCATTTTAATTCTTGAAATATGACCCATAGGAGCGTTTACTAAAGTTGCGCCCCTATCGACAACAGGACACTTTCATTTTAATTCTTGAAATATGACCCATTGGAGCGTTTACTAAAGATGCACCCCTATCGACAACAGGACACCTTCATTTTAATTCTTGAAATATGACCCATAGGAGCGTTTACTAAAGTTGCGCCCCTATCGACAACAGGACACTTTCATTTTAATTCTTGAAATATGACCCATAGGAGCGTTTACTAAAGTTGCGCCCCTATCGACAACAGGACACTTTCATTTTAATTCTTGAAATATGACCCATTGGAGCGTTTACTAAAGTTGCGCCCCTATCGACAACAGGACGCTTTCATTTTAATTCTTGAAATATGACCCATAGGAGCGTTTACTAAAGTTGCGCCCCTATCGACTACAGGAAGCTTTAATTTTAATTCTTGAAATATGACCCATAGGAGCGTTTACTAAAGTTGCGCCCCTATCGACAACAGGACACTTTCATTTTAATTCTTGAAATATGACCCATTGGAGCGTTTACTAAAGTTGCGCCCCTATCGACAACAGGACACTTTCATTTTAATTCTTGAAATATGACCCATTGGAGCGTTTACTAAAGTTGCGCCCCTATCGACAACAGGACACTTTCATTTTAATTCTTGAAATATGACCCATTGGAGCGTTTACTAAAGTTGCGCCCCTATCGACAAGAGGACACTTTCATTTTAATTCTTGAAATATGACCCATTGGAGCGTTTACTAAAGATGCACCCCTATCGACAACAGGACACCTTCATTTTAATTCTTGAAATATGACCCATAGGAGCGTTTACTAAAGTTGCGCCCCTATCGACAACAGGACACTTTCATTTTAATTCTTGAAATATGACCCATAGGAGCGTTTACTAAAGTTGCGCCCCTATCGACAACAGGACACTTTCATTTTAATTCTTAAAATATGACCCATTGGAGCGTTTACTAAAGTTGCGCCCCTATCGACAACAGGACGCTTTCATTTTAATTCTTGAAATATGACCCATAGGAGCGTTTACTAAAGTTGCGCCCCTATCGACAACAG
The DNA here is from genome assembly GCF_949357685.1 of Gobio gobio. Classification (NCBI taxonomy): domain Eukaryota; kingdom Metazoa; phylum Chordata; class Actinopteri; order Cypriniformes; family Gobionidae; genus Gobio; species Gobio gobio. The sequence continues at coordinate 49,249,256 of NC_137105.1, read as the reverse complement.
GAAGCTTTCATTTTAATTCTTGAAATATGACCCATAGGAGAGTTTACTAAAGTTGCGCCCCTATCGACAACAGGACACTTTTATTTTAATTCTTGAAATATGACCCATTGGAGCGTTTACTAAAGTTGCGCCCCTATCGACAACAGGACATTTTCATTTTAATTCTTGAAATATGACCCATTGGAGCGTTTACTAAAATTGCGCCCCTATCGACAACAGGACACTTTCATTTTAATTCTTGAAATATGACCCATTGGAGCGTTTACTAAAGTTGCGCCCCTATCGACAACAGGACACTTTCATTTTAATTCTTGAAATATGACCCATTGGAGCGTTTACTAAAGTTGCGCCCCTATCGACAACAGGACACCTTCATTTTAATTCTTGAAATATGACCCATAGGAGCGTTTACTAAAGTTGCGCCCCTATCGACAACAGGACACTTTCATTTTAATTCTTGAAATATGACCCATAGGAGCGTTTACTAAAGTTGCGCCCCTATCGACAACAGGACACTTTCATTTTAATTCTTGAAATATGACCCATTGGAGCGTTTACTAAAGTTGCGCCCCTATCGACAACAGGACGCTTTCATTTTAATTCTTGAAATATGACCCATAGGAGCGTTTACTAAAGTTGCGCCCCTATCGACAACAGGAAGCTTTCATTTTAATTCTTGAAATATGACCCATAGGAGAGTTTACTAAAGTTGCGCCCCTATCGACAACAGGACACTTTTATTTTAATTCATGAAATATGACCCATAGGAGCATTTACTAAAGTTGCGCCCCTATCGACAACAGGACACTTTTATTTTAATTCATGAAATATGACCCATAGGAGAGTTTACTAAAGTTGCGCCCCTATCGACAATAGGACACTTTTATTTTAATTCTTGAAATATGACCCATTGGAGCGTTTACTAAAGTTGCGCCCCTATCGACAACAGGACATTTTCATTTTAATTCTTGAAATATGACCCATTGGAGCGTTTACTAAAATTGCGCCCCTATCGACAACAGGACACTTTCATTTTAATTCTTGAAATATGACCCATTGGAGCGTTTACTAAAGTTGCGCCCCTATCGACAACAGGACACTTTCATTTTAATTCTTGAAATATGACCCATTGGAGCGTTTACTAAAGTTGCGCCCCTATCGACAACAGGACACTTTCATTTTAATTCTTGAAATATGACCCATTGGAGCGTTTACTAAAGTTGCGCCCCTATCGACAACAGGACACTTTCATTTTAATTCTTGGAATATGACCCATTGGAGCGTTTACTAAAGTTGCGCCCCTATCGACAACAGGACACTTTCATTTTAATTCTTGAAATATGACCCATTGGAGCGTTTACTAAACTTGCGCCCCTATCGACAACAGGACACTTTCATTTTAATTCTTGAAATACGACCCATATGAGCATTTACTAAACTTGCGCCCCTATCGACAACAGGACACTTTCATTTTAATTCTTGAAATATGACCCATAGGAGCATTTACTAAACTTGCGCCCCTATCGACAACAGGACACTTTCATTTTAATGCTTTGTTTCCTTTCATTTGTGTCATATTTCAGGTTTTGCGTAGCTCAATTGATAGAGCATTGCAAAATACAACATCATGTAATCATGCAATCGTGGGTTCGATCTAGGCCTGTCACGAAGACGCTGTTAATTAGTTGACGTCAATATTTTTAGTCGACTGGGTAAGTTGGGTACGATATGAAATTGTATTAGTAGGTACTTTAAAGGGGTGGTAAAACACATTCTTTTGAAGGCTTGACTGTGTTTGTGGGGTGCACTGTAACATGTGTTCATGCTTCGTTTAAAAAAAAAAATCATTATTTTTCATATATTTGACCTTTATTCTACACTGCTCTGTCCCTCCTTGTAAAACGGTCTGATGCTTTCCGGGTTGTATGAAGCCAGTCCCTCAAAAATACGCAATGGGCTCAGATTGGTTAGCTGGCCCAGTGTGTTGTGATTCGCTAACCGCCTAGTGCACGTTTGTCGGAAACGTCACGCCCCTTCCCTTCACCGGTAGACTGTGCTTTGGTCAGTATTAGAAACGATGGCGTCAATAAAACCACACCAATCTGAGCCCGAATCAGACCCAGAACATTTTAGTGAAGATGATCGAGCAGAACCTGTTCAGTCCTCAAGAGTAAAGACTGCGGATCTATAGTGATCGCTACTGAATGGCACTGTTACTTTTGTATTTTTAGAACGATTATAGCCAAATATCTGTCGCAAGAACTATTAACCCAAAACGAACACTAAACACTGGCTTTACTAGTAAGTTAGCCAAATCACACACAGAACCATGTTTAGCAAGCCTGTAGATAAACAACACATAAAAGCTCTAATCAAAGAATAATTTACACTAATGCCAGGTTCGCTGTTGAGATTTTAACGTTAGTGTTTGTAACGATAGGTGTTCGTCGGGTAACGTTAAGTATGAATGAGCATTTAACAGACTGGTTTGCATAACAGCGTTGTCATCTGTTTACTTCCTTGCTACAACCTATTACAGGAAAACACATCGATGAAAAATAAATCAGACTTACAGGTTGTGGCCCGTAAACAGCTTCTGTTTGTAAATCCAGCTTTCAGGACAAGCCGTTGTGCATATCCTGTATTGAACTCGCGAACATTGTGGAAGTTTGTGTTGTCCTCCGTGAAATGTGCAGCGGGAGGGAGTCCCGCGCGCGTCGTGCATTCACACACTGGCCGCGTTTGTCTTATGCAGCTGACGTTGTGCAAATCCGAAATTGAACTCGCGAATATGGAAGTTTTCCTCCGTGAGATGTGCTGCGGGAGCCCCGCACGCGCCTGTTCCCCTCTGTCTCAAACACACACGTGCATATAACATGCTGTGTGTTAAACGCTCTGCAACGCACCCCTGTCCCTATGAAGGCTGAACAAAGCAAGTACCCCAGACCTGCAATCCGGATGAATATAACAGCGTTTCCTCGGCATCGCGGCAACAACACTCCAGCCTAACTATACCACAACAGCGCCGCGATACAAAATGGCACCCCGACCCCCCTATTTAATATTCTCGGAGGAGGGGTTTATGTAAATATTGAGCCTGATGATGTCACCAACCCTGGAGGAATGTGTGTAGTCGCCTACTGGCCGTTTGCTGTAGTTCTTAGAAATGGATTTCTTTAAAAGCAAATATCTCCCTTTGCTTTAAACTTTGAACGTTGTAACTTTGCAGATGTTGTTTATGCTCAAGCAGCAACATTACATGCTAGCTAAAGTTAGAATAGTGAAATCGTGGTTTACCACCCCTTTAATATGACAGCACTCTAATAAGAGCAGTATTTCTTAATCTGTGTCGATGTGTGACAGCAGGAGTCAGGACGTGTGTGTGAGCTCTGCTTCCACCGAGAACAGTCAAATATATACGCGCACTCCGACCTGAAGCGCGCACACGTCTTTAACTCATACAACAGATCGCGACGCCAGTTTTGCGGATTATTGGGTTTGAATGATAAAAAATCTGTAAAAATGCACATCCTGGCGAGTAAACGCAGTCGGATATGATATTCGTTAACATATACAGAATTGAATGAGAAATCGGGTGTTACAATGAATTTGGTCCGTGCAGCTCTCAAAGGGCCGGACCTAATATTCTGTGGAGCAGGGCAGGAACATGCCGCCCAAGTGAGTTTTTAGGGGGTTTTTTTAACACTAAAACATTGAATAGTAAGTTCTGTCATTTTATTTAATTACTTTGACTGTTTTTTGCCATGGTATCGATTCAGTATGCGGTATTTTAGTCTGGTATCATATCGAAGTCATAATTTTAGTATCGTGACAACACTATTCTATATAAAAAGTATTTACTGATATTCTCTTTTTGTGTTATGTTGGTTTACAAATTGGTACCTTTTTTACATTTTTTACTCTTTTTATTGGGGACTGTATTTGAATATAGGTAGTCGAATGCTCATCCACTACGGGGCTCCGGTAAGAAGCGTGACAGGAGACAGGGAACTGTTCAACTCTTTATATAATGTATTCTCCACATACATTTTCATCATCCAGTTGTACACTCGTGATACAAGAGGTATTAAATGTGGTCTTTCTGAAATAAACAGAATAATAATACACATCAGCGTATGTCTAATAACTTTGATTTACATAAACATAAACACCAACTTAATACTGACATGTTATACATGTACCAACGTCACAGAGAGGGGATTAACAGCGGCGAACATATGCACGCGAATTACCGTATATAGCTCTCATATTATAACATAGCACAGGTCAAGTTCGATTGCACCAGCTGAATATTTGACACAACAATGTAATGAACATGCATCACTTATAACTGTGTATAATTAAATAAACTTACATTCAATCACGCACATTAACACCTGTAGAAATGGCGGAGCAAACGGCTGGTGAAAGTGAAAGTCAACACAATAGCGGAATAGCGGAAACTAACGTCACCTAGCGGCATACACATTTCATAATAAAAGTCCTTCCTGGATACCCATATAGGGAATTTAGAACAGCCGCCCCCAGATTAGCAAAGCTAATATGTATAAGGATAAATTCCCTAGTCCTTGGGCCCAGTGTCAACTCCATCCGGAAGTGCTGGAAGTCTGACCAGTTTAGCCACAGGTCGTAGGTATACGCGATCATTGACCTTGATTTGAGCTGACCTAATGTGTCCATCAGCACTGGGTATCAACTTGACAACCCTACCAGCTGGCCAATGGGCTCTGGGAAGCTGCGGATCCATAATCATCACCACCATGTCCTCAGTTAAATCTTGGGTTTCCCGCTGCCACTTCTGGCGAGTCTGGAGACTTGGGAGGTAATGCCGGATATAATATGCCCAGAAGTGGTCAACAATTGTTTGAGAATGACGCCAGCGGCGCTTGGATAGTGGTTCAGGAGTGTAGATTACCTGGGGGAGTGAGGCATCTCGCCGCCCCATAAGCAGCATGTTAGGGGTAACCGGGTCTATGTCTGCCACATCGGATGAGACATATCCCAATGGTTTGCTGTTGAGGATGCCCTCTACTTCAATCAGTACTGTGCGTAGTACTTCCTCTGAAACGGACTGGCTCCCAACAACTACCCGCAGGGCAGACTTTACTGATCTGATCTCCCTCTCCCATGCACCTCCGTAGTGTGGTGCGGCAGGAGGATTCCTCTTAAAGTTGATCTGATAACCAGCCAGCAACTCTTGCAGTTTGGGTTCCATTACTTTGAAGGCTTCCATTAGCTCGGTCTCAGCTCCTCGGAAATTGGTCCCCTGATCCGAGAAGACTTCGGATGGGGTTCCTCTGCGGGCTATAAAGCGTCTAAGAGCCAACAAAAATGCATCCGTATCAATGCTGTTGAGGAGGTCAAGGTGAATGCATCTGGTCGTCAAGCACTTGAAAATGACTCCCCATCGCTTTTCAGTGCGTCGGCCAATCTTCACAATGAAGGGACCAAAGCAGTCAACTCCAGTTGAGAAAAAAGGCGGTTGGTACAGTCGCAGGCGAGCTAAAGGCAAGTCAGCCATGATAGGCACAGTCGGCTTGGCTCTCCACTTCTGACACACCACGCACTCTCTCTGATGTTGCTTTACTGCTTGTCTGCCCCTCAGGATCCAGTAGTGGCGACGGAGTTCGGCGAAAACCCTGTCAGGTCCTGGATGGAGAAGGTGTTCATCAAAGTGCTTTATAAGAAGTTTAGTCACCTTATGCTGCGGGTGTAAAACTATTGGGTGGATCTCAGCTTGACTTAAGCCATCCAGTTTACGCAGTCTTCCTCCCACACGTATCACTCCCAGTGTGCGATCAAACTCTGGTGCAAGTGTGTTCAGCCGGCTGGATGTAGGCACAGGTTTCACTGCCTTCAAGGCCCTAAACTCTTCTGTGAAGGTCTCCTCCTGGCATTGACTCAATATGAGTGCTTCCGCACTTCGGTAATCAGGGTGTTGCGTGCTCATGTCTTGGGTAGCCGCCCCGTGAAGAAACTGGTAAGTAGCATCAACCAAGTCTTTCCAGGAAGTGTACTGGGATGCATCAGGATTTCCAGAACTTTGATCATTCCCAACTAGACCACAAAAGACAACTTTCCTTGTCTCCGAGATGTCATCTTGGGCCTCCATCAAGGGCATAACTGGCCATTGATCTGGTAGTTCATGAAGGAATTTTGGACCCTGACTCCACCTGCCTGGATTCGCCAGCTCTGTAAGCGTCTTCCCTCTCGTAATATCATCCGCCGGGTTATTGGAGGAATCCACATACCTCCATGAGTGAGGCTCGGTCAACTCTTGGATTTCCGCCACTCTTGTCCCAACAAAAACCTTATATCTACAAGACTCTGACTGTATCCAGGTCAGGACAGTGGTAGAGTCAGTCCATAATGTTACCTCCTCTATGGGGATGGTCAGTTCCTGGCTGAGGAGATTGGCGAGTTGGGCACTGGTCAGAGCCGCGCATAGTTCGAGACGTGGCACTGACAGCTGCCGTTTGGGGGCTACCCTAGAGCGGGCCATGACGAAGGAGGTATGGATCTCTCCGTGTTGCTCAATCAGGAGGTAAGCCACTGATCCGTAGGCCACCTCAGAAGCATCACCAAACACATGCAAGCTAAATTTCGATGTCTCCACATCAAAGTTCGAAGGCAAGTAGCATCTGGGAAGCTTGATCTTGCCGAGGTCAGGCAACTCCTCCTCCCATGTTTTCCACTTCTCTAGCAAGTCTTTGGGAAGGTTCGGATCATCCCAATTCCTTGGTTTGGCCCAGAGTTTTTGGACAAGAATCTTGGCCCGTGTGGTAAAGGGAATGATAAACCCTAGGGGGTCATATTGTGACGCCAAGACCCTATAGATGTTTCTCATCGTTGGGGGGTGCTCTCCCATTGCACGATGCCGGTAGCCCAGATGATCTTCTAGACAGTGCCACATCAAACCCAGAGCTGGTTCCAGAGGATCCGACTTGTACTGCTGCAACCACAGTTCGATGCTCTCTGATCGAGCAGTTGAAGGTAAGTGCTGGATGACTGAAGGGACATTAGAAGCCCACTGTCTTATTTCAAAGCCCCCTGAGGCTAGAAGAGGTCTCATCTTGTCGATCAGTTGCTTAGCTTCCATAGCAGTGGCAAGACTCTGTAGACAGTTGTCTACATAGAAGCTTCGCTCTATGGAATGCAGCACTTCTTCATTTCCTGGCTGCTGGCTGCGAACATGGGCCTGTAGAGCAAAGGTGGCGCAGCAGGGACTGCAGGTCGTCCCAAAAGGCAAGACTTGCCACTCGTAGATGTCAGGCGGATCCTCTCTACGCATATTCCTCCAAATAAACCTCAGCAGGTGTTTGTCTTCAGGTAGGAGTCTCACCTGGTGAAACATTCCGCGTATGTCCCCACTAACGGCAACCGTATGCTGCCGAAACCGAAGGAGAACTCCCAGCAATGAGGCACCAAGAGTGGGACCCGGAAGCAGCTGCTGGTTAAGGGAGACACCCAAATGCACGAAGGAGCAGTTAAAAACCAGCCGGTCTTTGCCATTGTGGTGTACAAGGTGATGTGGTATGAACCATGACTCCTCATTGGGCTGCAGATTCTCTGGTGGTACCTTGACAACGTACTCTGAATCGAGGAGTTTCTGTATCTCAGCTTCATACACTTTCGCCTTTTCTGCATCTTTGCTGAGACGCCTCTCAGTGTTCCTGAGGCTGGACAAGACTGATTCCTTGGTTCCTTTCAACGGTGGGCCATCCCGTGCACGAAGGAGTGGAGTAGCGTAACGACAGATACCATTAACTTCCACACGTTGTGTTCTGGTCTCCAGCATATTCACAGCCGCTTGATCCTGTTTTGATCGTGTTACCAGCTTTTCACTGCGGTATGGGAGGACATCCAGTTGCCACAGTCGCTCAACATGTTGGTAGACAGGATCTCGAATTGGGGTAAGGGAAGTGAATAAGCACTGTGGTGAAGGCACTTGATGTGGGAGAAGTCCATCTGGTCCCTGGAGAACCCAACCGAGCTGTGTACGTACAGCTGCTGGTCCACCAGCTGGTCCTAGTCTGATGGGCTCCTTACCTGTGATCAGGTTTGGGCAGTCAGACCCAATTAGTAGAAGGGGCTGCACCTTCTCAAAGGATGGAAGCGGAATCCCTCTGAGGTGGTGATAGCATCGCTGGAGCCTCTTGATGGGATAAGTTTGCTCGGTTAATGTAAGGAGAGGAGCAGTAAACACATTTCTGAGGCTGTACTTCTCTTGTGGACTTGACGGTGTGGAAAGCAGCAGATCGATTGACTGTCCCTTTAACTCAGTGACATCATGTCGGATGGTGCGAAGGGCCATAATCTCTTCCCTACCCGCAAGTCCTAGCTGCTGAACTGCTGCTGGAAGAACAATGCTCCGCTGGGCCCCATCATCCAGGATAGCATATGTAGGTACAGACCTCTGGCCCTTCCACAGTAACACTGGGACGACTTTCAGGTAAACGCGTCCTGTTGAACTAGGGGAAGTCAGATATGCTCGATCCTCAGATGTGGTAAGTAGCACAAGGTTGGGACCCTCCTTGGCGATGGAATGCAGGACACTGAGGTGTATACTGCCACATTCTCTGCAAGGTTTCTTTAGTGTGCATTCCTCACATTTATGACTTGTACGTCCACATTTCCAACATCTCTTGCTGTCCTTTATCCACTTAAGTATCTGTTCGGGTGAGCGCTCAGTGATTTCACTGCACTGCGACAAGTAGTGCTCTTGACTTTTACAGAACAGACACAGACGTTTCAGTTTCTTAAATGATTGCTGAGCATGAGCAGACTCTGTGTGGACATAATGTACGGTACTGACCTCTTTGGGTTGTTCGCTGCCATGATAAACTGCAGTGATTCGAGTTTGAGGTTTCGGAATGGGTTGGCGTTCTCTGCGTGGGATTTGAACTCTCTCAGTCTGGTAGCGCTGTACCATTTTAGATGACAAACGCTGTGCTTCTGCCTTCACTTTCAACCAGTCAGCGAGGTCATGGAGGTTATACGGGTTTAGGCTGTCAGTGCTCAGTCTGCCTCGCAACTGGAGATGTTCAATAAAACTATCCCTGTACTGCTTGGGTAGCTTACTGAGTAGTCTGTCGACATGGCCCGTGCAAGTGAGTTCTCGTCCCTGTGGCCCCTCTAGTGACATTAGCATGCCTACCAACAAGTCAACATTGAGTGCAAAACTCTGGAAAGCCTTTGCATCCCCAGCTCTAATATCAGGCGAATTCAACAGGGATGCAATTTCACTTTGTGCCAACTGATGTGGTTGGCCATACTGACGTTGCAATGCTGCCATGGCTACTGCATAGGGCGCAGGATGATGCCGGCATGCTTGGGCGATAAGCCTTGCTTCCTCCAGGACTAATTGTTCCATTAGCACCCTGTATTTATAATGTTCAGTAAGCTCAGTGTGAGGATTGAGGAGATTGTCCAAAGCCATCTTTAGATCCGTAAACTCTCTCTCACTATCATTCACAAGCTTAGGTAATGTTGGGATTGGAACTGGCTGGAGCGGAAGTGCTGCAGGTGTTGGCTGGTAAACAGGGGTTGGAGGTGATGGCGGGTACATCGCAGGAGAGCCATACCAGGTCTGTCCTGGAATATAAGTAGAAGGCTGTGTGACATAATGCCCTGTGACTGATGGTGGAGGGCGATAAGGGTCTGGCACAGTGAATGACTGTCGTTGTAGTTGGCGTGGCACAGTAGTCTGCAACTGATAGACAGATGGAACATGAGTTATGTGGGCTGTTGTAGTTAAAGGCAGCTTCACTGATGTAACAGTACGTGGCAATGATGAGGTAAGCTGACATGAAGGACGAAAATCTAGCGTACTAGATAAGGGTTGCTGATGCAGCGTTGCATGTGGGGCAGATAAAGGGGAGACACCAAGATATGGCGGAGTCGTACCATACGTGGCATTAGGCGTAGTTTGTGTCATGTGCCATGGCGCTGACTGTTGAGAAATGTCTCTGGTTGCCACAACAGCTGGGAATGGTTGTCCTGGATACAGGATTGGGATAGATGGCGCTGCAGTAGCTTTAAGTCTGACCACAGGTGGTGAGATAGCTCTAGCCTGTTCTTCCTCATGTAGTGAAGGTGAAACAGTGCCACTGCTGAGTGACCCACATTCGGATTGACTGTGATATTCTCGTTGAGCTATTGGTAAACTAGAATGACTATAAGATCTCTCTGCATCTAGCTGTTTGGCACGAACACCAGCTCCATTATCAATGTTGCCCAAATAACCTGTAGCTTGACCTGCTCCATACTGCACCAGAGATAACTCACTCATAGGAAGCTGCTCCACAGTCGAGACTGGCTCGGCCTGTCCACTGAGGTTTAGCTGTGCTGTTGGGTGATCCATCCTTCGTTGGTGGTATGAACTGTCATACAGCACAGGGTCTGGTATGAGAGATTTAGGTAATGCGTGGTCATAAGCTTGCAGACGTGTTGAAAGCTGACGTACTCTGGCCTGTGGTCGAACAGGATGTGTAGTATCAGGAGAGTAATGCTGGCTCTGTTGCTCCATATCACCGTAATGAGTGTAGCGATCCGGCTCGAAGGACCATCTATTGGGGACTGTATTTGAATATAGGTAGTCGAATGCTCATCCACTACGGGGCTCCGGTAAGAAGCGTGACAGGAGACAGGGAACTGTTCAACTCTTTATATAATGTATTCTCCACATACATTTTCATCATCCAGTTGTACACTCGTGATACAAGAGGTATTAAATGTGGTCTTTCTGAAATAAACAGAATAATAATACACATCAGCGTATGTCTAATAACTTTGATTTACATAAACATAAACACCAACTTAATACTGACATGTTATACATGTACCAACGTCACAGAGAGGGGATTAACAGCGGCGAACATATGCACGCGAATTACCGTATATAGCTCTCATATTATAACATAGCACAGGTCAAGTTCGATTGCACCAGCTGAATATTTGACACAACAATGTAATGAACATGCATCACTTATAACTGTGTATAATTAAATAAACTTACATTCAATCACGCACATTAACACCTGTAGAAATGGCGGAGCAAACGGCTGGTGAAAGTGAAAGTCAACACAATAGCGGAATAGCGGAAACTAACGTCACCTAGCGGCATACACATTTCATAATAAAAGTCCTTCCTGGATACCCATATAGGGAATTTAGAACACTTTTAGTTTTACATTTTGTCAAGGGCTTGTTTACATTTATACTTTTTTTATACTACACTGCTGAAGGCCAACGTTGCAAGTTAAATTAAATGTTTTTAAGTAAAATTGTTGAAAATTATTGCGATAAATTAGTCAATAAATTAGTCAATAGATTAATCTATATAAAATAGTCGTTAGTGGCAGCCCTAGTTCGATCCCAGGGAACGCGTGCACTCAAAGTGTATATTCACTGTAAAATCACTGGGTAGGTTTAGGGGTGGGGTGGGTGTAGTTGTACATAAAATTTTTTTTTGCTAAATGGAAATATGACAAATGGTGGTAAAAAGTCTACACATTGCATTTAAATGAAGACGCATTTTGATTGGTCAATACGAGTCATACATCATTTCATGACAGACGTAACACGACACTCATTATTTTTACGCCAGCTAGAGGGCGCATGACTTTAAAACGTAAATAAAGGTCGTAATAATGTGCTTGAAAAACGACCTAGAGTCGTTTTTTTTGGAGGACAGTCTGAATAATGTGTTATCATTTAAGTGGTAGTGGTGGATTTCCGCTGGAAATTCGAGCATGTCTTTGTGTCATTACGTCTGTGTACATAAAGGAGTCCGGCTAGTAGGCTATTGCATGTGAGGATGCTGCAGGTGGCGGATCTTTTACAGCCTTTTCTCACAGCAGTTGGAATAATTAAACGTATTATTTTGATGACGGATTGTAATCCAAAAATTCAAAATCATCTGGAGATTCACCCGTAGTCAAAAGTAAAAGATTAGACTGTACAGAAATTGCTAACTGCCGATTGGCCTACAAAGTGATCATACCTGCACCAGTCTATAAAAGGGGAGTGGCTTTATTGCATCAGACAGCTGATTGGTCCAGTTTGAGTTTGCAATCTCTAAGGCCCTGTCCACACGAACACGGGTATTATCAAAACCGCAGCTTTTTCTATGTGGTTTGACCGTTCGTCCACACGCAAACGCAGTATCCGGTCACTGAAACCAAGCTTTTTTTAAAACTCCTGCCAAGGTGAAGATTTTTAGAAACTCCGGTTGCAGGGTTGTTGTGTAGACGGTGAGACCTAAGATTTTATGACGTCGGAGTGCGCACTGTTATCTCCTTTGTTTGACATCAGATTGTGCGCCGCTATCTCCTTTGTTTATGTAACGGAGGCCAGCTAGTAATCGCTGTGTGAGTAAACCTCCCTCCTCTGACCTCAAGAGACGCTCTAGTGACTGACTCTAGAGGTTGCAGCCTTTAAGCCTCATTGTTAGAGCGTCCGACTCTCATGCCGCCGGACCCGGGTTCAAGCCCCGCTTGGAGTGGGCGGTTCGATCAGGAGGGGATAAATTGGTGCCGTGACCCGGATGGGAGTGAGATTTAGGGGGGTGAGCGTAACGGAGGCCAGCTAGTAGTCGCTGTGTGAGTAAACCTCACTCCTCTGATCTCAAGAGATGCTCTAGCGACTGACAATAGAGGTTGCAGCCTTTAGTCTCCTTGTTAGAGCGTCCGACTCTCATTCCGGCGGACCTGGGTTCGAGTCCTGCTTGGAGCGGGCGTTTCGAACAGGAGGGGTTATATTTACATGAGGCAAGTCTGTGCAATGGCGGACATCTGCAGGGCTTCTAACATGTATAGAGGCGTCAGAATGCAGTAGACGCAGGGCACTGACAATGTTTTGTTTTTTTACTTTGAATGAATAGGTCTCATTGTATTGTTCTGGCTTATGGCATTAATAATAATAATAATAATAATAAATGCTTATGACAATGTTGTTAGCTTACCGGAATTAACCTTATTTTCAGGCTTCTGATTGGCCAACATGGCTTTTGACATGTTTTTGCGTATTCAAGTGGACAGAGATTTTTAAAACCATGCTTGTGTTTTTTGAACGGAGGAAAAACTCAATTTAGGCCTAACCCAGAATAAAACCTGCTGTGGAGCAGGTTAGCCGTGTAGTGTAAGTTATCATGCTGATGAACACTGCTAAAAACCAACCCACCTTCTTGAGCCCGAAAAACCAGAGTTTGCTCAAACTTACCTGGGTAGCAACAGAAACAGAAACCAGCTTCGTGCAACAGGCCACAGTAGTCCAATGTTATTATTGATTTCTTTGTATGTTTCAGGATGGTTGAAGTGTGTTATGAAGCTGAAATGTCACTCTTACAACATTAGGCTGATTGACTATAAAATGTGTTTTGAGAACAGTCATAACTCGGGTTGGATTCCTCATGGGCTTGTGTGTATGTGTATGTGCATTCATGTGAGAGGAATCCGAAACATGTAAACTGTGTGATTCCCTGCGTCTGCTGAAACGTCTGCCCTCATTGTCTCTTCAGTGTGTGTGTGTGTGTGTGTGTGTGTGTGTGTGTGTGTGTGTGTGTGTGTGTGTGTGTGTCCTTTCATGCGCTTTTTTTTTTTAAAGCTCACAGAGGTTCAAGAAGGGCTTTCACCTGAGGTGATGTTACCTTGCCAAACCAGTAAAAGAAAAATAAACAAACATACAGAGGTAGGCAAGCACCGTCATTACAGAGAGGTTATGGAGAGGTGATGTGTGTGTGAGAGAGTAGACCTAACATTTATTAAAGTTGCACATCAGCAAGGTGAGGACTTGACATCCAATAGTTTGCGTATCAAGATGGTGGGATGACAAGTTTAGGATGTAGAAGAGAACATCGCTCTTTATCGCTGCTCCTCACACGCTACAGCAGCTCTGCTCGCATGCAGCCCGGAGAAAACATTACAAAAGGTATTTTCTTAAAAAAAAATCTGATATTGGATTATCTGATAGGAGTTGCACTCTATGCCACGTGTTGACAGCTTTAACTCCACTCTGTGCTGTGCAGGAGTCATTTTTGAAGAGAAATGTAAGCAACAGGCTCCCCCGCCCTCCACCCTTATGGTCTGCCGGTGGATCTGTGTTTACCTGGCGAGCGTAGCCGTTCTGCTGTCTTTGTCTAAACTTGAAAGGGGATCCAAACGCTCGCCCTCCTCACGCACTGTGCTTCGCACGACACACCCCGCCCTCGCTTTACTGCTGCACTGATTTACCGTAAAGGAAACCACGTCTGATATTCATATTTTGTAATATAGTCTAAATCGGTTTCGAAGCACAGCTGTGCGTGATTTACTTAAGTGGTGCAAAAATATGTGATTAAATGATAAACTATCCTTACTGGGATTTACATCACAACAATAAACCTTTTCTTTCTTAAAATAAACATGCTCTTTAAATTGTGGAATTGACTTTTTGTCCATACAGTGAAAGTCATCAGGATCCATTGTTGTTTTGGACCCCTTTGACTTTCATTGTATGAACAAAAAACAGGGTTGGAACACCAAATAAAGATGCGTAAATGATGACAGAATTTGCCTTTTCTTGGTTGAACTATCCCTTCAAGTGCACTCAATAAAGTATAATGGTCATTGGAGACATTGACGGAGTGGCAGATGCTATTGTTGGTCAATATAGTCCTGTATTGATCCAGTGTTACTCATTTATATTTGTCTGGGTTATTAATCAGAGGAAGTTACATTGGAACAAGCGGATCTCCAGATGCAGATTACAGAAAGAACAGGGTAATTCAACATCGATCTATTAACACACACACATGGATGCATTTGTGCCCTGCTGAAAATAATCACCATGAATGATTAAGTAAGTGCAAGATAACTGCTCTTTATGAATAATGTTTTCCATTCCTTTTGTGTACACTTTACTTTTGTCTAAAGTACAGGTTCTACCGCCAGTGTTTAGCAGCGGGTTAGACGGGGATCACTGGTCCCGCTAGTCAGGCCTATACCTGGGTTGAAGGGAGGGTGTTTACAGCATATTTAAATATACAACGATCCAGCATAACATTATAACCACTGACAGGTGAAGTGAATAACACTGATTATCTCTTCATCACCTGTTAGTGGGTGGGATATATTAGGCAGCAAGTGAACATTTTGTCCTCAGAGTTGTTGTGTTAGAAGCAGGAAAAATGGGCAAGCGTAAGGATTTGAGCGAGTTTGACAAGGTCCAGATTGTGACGGCTCGACGACTGGGTCAGAGCATCTCCAAAACTGCAGCTCTTGTGGGCTGTTCCCGGTCTGAAGAGGTCAGTCTCTATCAAAAGTGCTCAGAGGAAGGAACAGTGGAGAACTGGCCACAGGGTCATGAAGAACCAGTGGAGAACCGGCCACAGGGTCATGAAGGACCAGTGGAGAACCGGCCACAGGGTCATGGAGGACCAGTGGAGAACCGGCCACAGGGTCATGGAGGACCAGTGGAGAACCGGCCACAGGGTCATGGAGGACCAGTGGAGAACCGGCCACAGGGTCATGGAGGACCAGTGGAGAACCGGCCACAGGGTCATGAAGGACCAGTGGAGAACCGGCCACAGGGTCATGGAGGACCAGTGGAGAACCGGCCACAGGGTCATGAGGGACCAGTGGAGAACCGGCCACAGGGTCATGGAGGACCAGTGGAGAACCGGCCACAGGGTCATGAAGGACCAGTGGAGAACCGGCCACAGGGTCATGAAGGACCAGTGGAGAACCGGCCACAGGGTTATGGGCGGCCGAGGCTCATTGATGCACGTGGTGAGTGAAGGCTGGCCCGTGAGGTCCGATCAAACAGACGAGCTACTGGAGCTCAAAGTGCTCAAGAAGTTAATGCTGGTTCTGATAGAAAGCTGTCAGAATACACAGAGCATCTCAGTTTGTTGTGTATGGGGCGGCACAGCCGCTGACCAGTGCCCATGCTGACCCCTGACCTCCGCCCAAAGCACCAACAGTGGCACGTGAGCATCAGAACTGGACCACGGAGCAATGGGAGAAGGCCTGGTCTGATGATCACGTGTTCTTCTACATCTCGTGGATGGCCGGGTGTGTGTGCGTCGCTTACCTGAGAAACACAAGGCACCAGGTGCACTATGGGAAGAAGGCGTGGCGGCGGAGGCAGTGATGCTTTGGGCAATGTTCTGCTGGGAAACCTTGGGTGTTACTCTGACACGTCCCACCTACCTAAGCATTGTTCAGACCATGTCCAGCCTTTCATGGAAACGGTTTTCCCTGGTGGCTGTGGCTCTTTCAGCAGATAATGCGCCGCCACAAAGCACAAATGCTTCAGGAATGGTTTGAGGAGCACAACAACGAGTTTGAGGTGTTGACTTGGCCTCAAAATTCTGAAAAACAGGACTTAAAGGATCTGCTGCTAATATCTTGGTGCCAGACACCACAGCACACCTTCAGGGGTCTAGTGGAGTCCATGCCTCGACGGGTCAGGGCCGTTTTGGCAGCAAAAGGGGGACCAACACAATATTAGGAAGGTGGTCATAATGTAATGCCTGATCGGTGTAGTCTTTTATATACTTTATTCTACAGGACATTGGCGTGGAGACAGGAAAAGGGGAATGGAATCAGGACATAGCCCAGGCCAGGCTCAAACCAGGCTCTTCATGAGCCTTGTTATGCAAGTAAAAAGGTTCTATAGTCTGTGATTGTGTATAGCGTGTGTGTGTTTATGTGCGTGTGAAGAAGAGAGAAAGTGACGGTGGAATTCTTGGCTCATGTCAACACTTCATTACACAAAACAGTTCAGCTAAAGGTGAGACTAGATAATACAATCAAATGCCAACAGAAAATGTTTTGTCACCTGTTTTATTCTTCACTGTCTTGGCACTTTTTAGTTGACTTTACTTAAAGGGGTCATGAACTGCAGTGTTTTATAATGTTTCCTGTGAGGCACTTCATAAAATCATAATGTTGGTATGATTTTTACATACATACAAAAAAAAGTCATAATTTAGAAATAAAAGGCATTTTAGCAGATTTTAGCTTCTGATTTAAATGCTCTGTTTAAAGGGGTGTGTCTGCTGTGAGACTTCAGTGTAAACGCCCACTGCTGTGATTGGCTGCTGTGAGACTTCAGTGTAAACGCCCACTGCTGTGATTGGCCGCTGTGAGACTTCAGTGTAAACGCCCACTGCTGTGATTGGCCGCTGTGAGACTTCAGTGTAAACGCCCACTGCTGTGATTGGCTGCTGTGATACTTCAGTGCAAACGCCCACTGCTGTGATTGGCTGCTGTGAGACTTCAGTGTAAACGCCCACTGCTGTGATTGGCCGCTGTGAGACTTCAGTGTAAACGCCCACTGCTGTGATTGGCTGCTGTGAGACTTCAGTGTAAACGCCCACTGCTGTGATTGGCCGCTGTGAGACTTCAGTGTAAACGCCCACTGCTGTGATTGGCTGCTGTGAGACTTCAGTCTTAACGGCCACTGCTGTGATTGGCCGCTGTGAGACTTCAGTGTAAAGCCCACTGTTGTGATTGGCTGCTGTGAGACTTCAGTGTAAACGCCCACTGTTGTGATTGGCTGCTGTGAGACTTCAGTGTAAACGCCCACTGCTGTGATTGGCCGCTGTGAGACTTCAGTGTAAACGCCCACTGCTGTGATTGGCTGCTGTGAGACTTCAGTCTAAACGCCCACTGCTGTGATTGGCCGCTGTGAGACTACAGTGTAAACGCCCACTGTTGTGATTGGCTGCTGTGAGACTTCAGTGTAAACGCCCACTGCTGTGATTGGCCGCTGTGAGACTTCAGTGTAAACGCCCACTGCTGTGATTGGCCGCTGTGAGACTTCAGTGTAAACGCCACTGCTGTGATTGGCCGCTGTGAGACTTCAGTGTAAACGCCACTGCTGTGATTGGCCGCTGTGAGACTTCAGTGTAAACGCCACTGCTGTGATTGGCCGCTGTGAGACTTCAGTGTAAACGCCACTGCTGTGATTGGCCGCTGTGAGACTTCAGTGTAAAGCCCACTGTTGTGATTGGCTGCTGTGAGACTTCAGTGTAAACGCCCACTGTTGTGATTGGCTGCTGTGAGACTTCAGTGTAAACGCCCACTGCTGTGATTGGCCGCTGTGAGACTTCAGTGTAAACGCCCACTGCTGTGATTGGCCGCTGTGAGACTTCAGTGTAAACGCCACTGCTGTGATTGGCCGCTGTGAGACTTCAGTGTAAACGCCACTGCTGTGATTGGCCGCTGTGAGACTTCAGTGTAAACGCCACTGCTGTGATTGGCCGCTGTGAGACTTCAGTGTAAACGCCACTGCTGTGATTGGCCGCTGTGAGACTTCAGTGTAAACGCCCACTGCTGTTTGTGATGATGTAGACGTTGATCTTTGTAACGGGGTATTTAGAAATGGGAAGGAGGCGGGAACCAGCGAATGTTTAACAACTTTAATAAACAGAACACAAACTGAAAGTAAACAAAGAAAACACAACGTAAAATCCAGGCCTGGTCCTCTCTCGTCCTTCACTGTCGTCGCTCCTCCTTTTATGTGTCCGAGCTCCTCTGTGAGACAGGAGACACGCAGCTGGGGCTTATTATCACTCACCACCGGCCTTGCCCCGTTCTCACGGTCCCTCGGCCTCATGGCTTGCCCAATCTTCTTCTGCAGAGGCGTCTTTCTCCATCTATTACAGGCTCATTCCACAACGAGTCGCTCTCTGGGATTGGTCACAGTAAAAGCTGTTTCTGGACTAAAAAGGAAGTTTTCAGGATATTCTTATTGTATGATGACCTCTTATAAATCAGAAGTTCAAGGAAAATTTGATTTGAACAACAATTTGTTGAACTTAATTGTAAAATTCTGTACTATTTGCATACTATGCCTTTGTTTTCCAGAAAACCCTAATTAAGATAAATTTGTTTGAGTTTATGAGTAGTTTGTGAGGTGGGGAAATCTTAATATGATTTTCAAAAATTTTCACCACTTCTGCAGTTATCTTTCTCTTTAGTTTCACTCATTCCTTTTTCTGAAGTCAGAATGTTGTTAGATCATCAATACGAGGGAACATCACAGAAATTGACTTCATTAATTGATTATGTTTCCAGAAAATGGTTTTGTTTGAAGTCACTATTATGGTGAATTCGGCTGGGCACTTTGAGCTTCTTATCTACTTCTCTACCAGTGTGTCATAAGATATTAAAACTGGTTCTCAGTCAGCTACCCCGCTTGACATGACTCTGGGATTTGTTTGTAAAAGCATTTGTTTTTAAACACTAATTTCACCTTCACAAATAGGTCACTTTCATTATTCCCATCACTGCAGGAACACAGCCGATCGTGCCCCCTTGGGATCTTGGGACATTGCTACTTTTGTGTAGCCTGGTCTTACCAGACTCTCATACATTTCATTTGTACAGAGAGTCTGGCCGCTCTCCATTGACAAGCGTTAACTTCCTTGAAGGCGGGAACTCTGATGAAGTTTAAAACTATTGGATCTGCCATAAGCAATCGCTAACGTTTGGTCGTGACGTATGTCGTGCGCCGTTCGCCTCTGTTTCTCACATGGAAGTCCGTAAAAATAAATGTGCAGCCACCTCAGTGATAAAACCTAAACCTTGTGCATTCGGATTGTGATTTATTCACGTTTTGTGATCGGGAACACACTCTCACGTGCTCCATAACATGATTTTGCTGTAAATAAAATGTCATATGCTTGGTATGATAAGAATAATTGCTGCTGTAAATAACGGCCCAATTCAAATGTTTACGTGCTTTTCTTCTTTTTATTTTTTGAGCGGTGATTAAATATATTGCTCTTGTAAATACTCGCCAGCATTTAAAGAAATACAAGTCTAGAAATGCATCCAAACTACAGCGAAGCGCAACCGTACGGTGCTCTGCAGGGGTCAAAAAGGATATAAACAGTGAATTTTGAAGTGATATATTCTTGAAAACTCAGAGATGTGGATTCGGACAGATATTAAATGACCTGGTGTTTGTCTAAAACAGTCGGTCATTCGGCCGGGGATTTTTACGCGGGTGGTGGGAGACGGACGGCAATAAAATCACTGACTAGCCCCTGTAAATGATGACAATACCTTCCAACCGCACGAGAAACAATTACCGTCCCAATAGGGCTTCAGCAACTCTTTCACTACTAACGGAGCGAGCTGGAAAATCAAACTTTTCCTGGGTCACAACATCATGGCCACCAACAAAACTCAGCAAAGTTTGTTCTGGCTCCGGCTTTAACTTCTGGATATTCGGCAGCGGTGCCACAACGGAATGAATGGCTTCGCTCGCATCTTTCTCCATCGCCATTACTGGACTACAACTCAAACTAGCGCACGACATCAACGCCATCGTTCTCAGCCACTCCCTCTGTTCCCTGATTGGATCAGTAAAAATTTGTTCGGAGAAAACCTAAGAATATACCGCAATCCCAGACGGAGTACTGAAGGAAAATGAAAATTGAGCGGAAGTACGTAGGAGGGCGGAGCCAGGCTAACTTGAACTTATTTTTGCTTCACTTTTAGTAGTTTGTGTTGTTTGTTTATTTAGTAATGTTCAGAATTGATCTTTTTTATTATTATTTGTTGAGTTTCATTGTTGTGTTTTGTATGTCGAGTATTGATGTCTGTGCATCATTAGGTGATGGGAGAACAAAAAGTCTTGTGAAATATACATATACTAACAATAATAATTTGAAATAAGATGTTGATAGATCTTCATGCTGATGATAGTATAGTTTGACTAACATAAAAGCAGCCAATTAGCTTATTTTATAATCTAGCTCATTGTTTTAACAAATGTTTTAATTTGTCACACTTTTGACTGATTTGGCTAGATCAGAAATTTGAATATGAATATACAAGAACCCCAAGCTAATGAAACACTGATCCACATCATGGTGACTGTGGTGACAAAACAATACAATTTCTTACAGTGGTGGTTAAAGTCAACGTGATCATGTGAATTCACAGTAAAACTAGAGCAGCTGTGATGTCAGCATCATTCTGCTGTTGATTAACAGTAATTCTTAAGAAAATGACCCAGCATGCATTCATTTCACTGTGAATTTCAGACTATAGCAATTTATTGTAAAATAATACTCTTTAATCCTGTAAATTCAGTATCTTCAGATAACATTTAAAAAACAGTTTGAAACAAGATCACAAGATATGACATTTTGAATATAAGTGTAATTCGTCGGCAGATTTTTCCACTTGCTTTATGAAAAAGTTACCAACACGTAAAAAAGTGATTATTAAGAAGTCATTTTTTGCAGTGTATTCATTCCTATTAAGTGTCTGTTGACATTATCAGGTATGAGTAAATTTTTTTGTAAAGAGTCTGATATCCCATAAATGTGTCCTGTTTTCCCTCATTATGGGAACAGTTACATGTATATGTACACTAGTACTGTCAAAAGTTTGGAGGCGGCAAGATTTCTTTAAGACGTTTAAAGAAGTTTATGCATTTTTTAAAATCAAAAATACATTAAAATGTAATATTGTATATTATTACACTTTAACATATATCTATTTTAATATACACTCACCTAAAGGATTCTTAGGAACACCTGTTCAATTTCTCATTAATACAATTATCTAATCAACCAATCACATGGCAGTTGCTTCAATGCGTTTAGGGGTGTGGTCCTGGTCAAGACAATCTCCTGAACTCCAAACTGAATGTCAGAATGGGAAAGAAAGGTGATTTAAGCAATTTTCTGCTCAGTTACTGGGATTTTCACGCACAACCATTTCTAGGGTTTACAAAGAATGGTGTGAAAAGGGAAAAACATCCAGTATGCGGCAGTCCTGTGGGCGAAAATGCCTTGTTGATGCTAGAGGTCAGAGGAGAATGGGCCGACTGATTCAAGCTGATAGAAGAGCAACTTTGACTGAAATCACCACTCGTTACAACCGAGGTATGCAGCAAAGCATTTGTGAAGCCACAACACGCACAACCTTGAGGCGGATGGGCTACAACAGCAGAAGACCCCACCGGGTACCACTCATCTCCACTACAAATAGGAAAAAGAGGCTACAATTTGCACAAGCTCACCAAAATTGGACAGTTGAAGACTGGAAAAATGTTGCCTGGTCTGATGAGTCTCGATTTCTGTTGAGACATTCAGATGGTAGAGTCAGAATTTGGCGTAAACAGAATCAGAACATGGATCCATCATGCCGTGCAGGCTGGTGGTGGTGGTGTAATGGTGTGGGGGATGTTTTCTTGGCACACTTTGGGCCCCTTAGTGCCAATTGGGCATCGTTTAAATGCCACGGGCTACCTGAGCATTGTTTCTGACCATGTCCATCCCTTTATGACCACCATGTCCCCATCCTCTGATGGCTACTTCCAGCAGGATAATGCACCATGTCACAAAGCTCGAATCATTTCAAATTGTTTTTTTGAACATGAAAATGAGTTCACTGGACTAAAATGGCCCCCACAGTCTCCAGATCTCAACCCAATAGAGCATCTTTGGGATGTGGTGGAACGGGAGCTTCGTGCCCTGGATGTGCATCCCACAAATCTCCATCAACTGCAAGATGCTCTCCTATCAATATGGGCCAACATTTCTAAAGAATGCTTTCAGCACCTTGTTGAATCAATGCCACGTAGATTTAAGGCAGTTCTGAAGGCGAAAGGGGGTCAAACACAGTTTAGTCCTGTTACTCCAGTGTCATTATGATCCAACAGAGATCATTCTAATAAGCTTATATGCAAACTTTTCAGCAGTAGGCTAGTGTTTAACTTGATGTTATTACCCTTTTTTAAAACCCCTTTTGTAACCAGCTAACTTTAATAACGGATGTCCCTGTGGTATGAGGGCAATTGTGAGTCTTTTCCAGAGTAATATTTTGAGTAAAGAAGATGGTTACCAGGCAGTTACACCTGTTGAAACACTTCATTCTTTTGTTCTCTAACTCATTTTCATTCACTCTCTCTCTCTCAGACATACACAGATACACGCCTAGATCAAGACAACCCTACTTAATTGAACTCTCCAAACACACACAATGATCTATTAAATTTTCGTTGGAGAACAAGCAGAGTTAGCACTATATTGTCTCTGGTGTGGGCTGGTTTACCAATCGAGACATGCTGATTTTGCAGAGGAGAAAAGCCGCTCAGGAGAACCCTCACGCCTGGAGCGAGATTGCAATCTCCGTGGTTGCGCGAGAACTATTTAGGTTGTTTAACAAACACACTTCACAGCGCACAGGGACGAACAAAAGGGCGTCGCACGAAACCCTCAGAGAAGTCACAATGGTTTATAGTAGCATTGTTGATCAAGCAATCACACCATGATTCATCTTTCTCCAGAATTTCCAAACATCTCGTGCCGGAAATATTCCGGCAAACCTAGAAAAAACGTATTTTTGTGTGCCTTTTGCAAGGACTTGCACACTGTGTCAGCGAATTATGTTTTCAATTTAATGCTCTCCCTCTCAGACCTCTCTTACAAGGCACTCCATTCCCTCTTCATCTAAACAAATGCATGCCGGGCTCGCGCTGAGTTCCGGCAGCCCTGGCGCGTGCTACCATAAACAAAACTCCTAGGTGGCCTGTAGATTCTGCAGAGAGAACAACATTTGCACATATACAAAAGGCTCAGATATAGGCCAGATATATGCACAAAAACACTAAGATACTCTTCTCATCAGGTCTAAAGTATAGCGGCGAAATGTATTCATTCATAAACAGACCGAGCCTAAAGTAAATAAATCTGAGCTCTCTCTCAGTGAGTGGTTCTCGAGAAGGGGCCCGGGGCCCGCTAGGGGGCCTCAAGATGACTTCAAATTATATAAAATAAATCAAAATTGATTTATATATCTTAGTATTTGGTTATTTTTTATAATGAATATACATCTTTCTAGTTATGCCAGGCTGTAAAATCTATTATTGGATAGAAATTGTGAGTGGGAATAAGGTTGCTCATTGTTCGCTGAAACTCTTTTTGATTAGCAGGTACTGTGTACAGCAATATTTATGTAAAAAACATATTAAATGTAAACACCTAATACATACATGTACAATGCATATACTGTATACGTAAAAATAAATAATTAATCAAATGTGCTATTATCCAAAAATTGGAGGGGGAAAAAAGTGGTCCAATTGATCTGGATTCATCCTGCTTATTTTTCCTAGCACTGCAGTTGTTTACTGTGATATTCCTTCCACATGAAATAAACAAACATCTAAGACAACAATCAGGCTCTCAATTGAAGATCAGTGAAGAAATATGATTGAAGAGGCTGGACCTTCTTAAGAAAACAACTCTGAATATTAATGCAAATCTCTAAATCCCTGTTAGAAATAAAGAAATACTTTGAGGGATCAAAAGACTTCAAATGCATGCTTCTTCTTCAAGACAAATGTCAGAAACTTGTCACGTTTAGACTTTTATTTTGTGTGTGTGTGTGTGTGTGTGTGTGTGTGTGTGTGTGTGTGTGTGTGTGTGTGTGTGTGTGTGGGGTCATGTTTTTGTGAAATATCAGGACACAAATGTGTATAATGACATGGGTATGACATAGGCATTACAAAAAGAGGGTGAAATATGAGGACGTTCCCCATGTCCTCACTTTTCAAAATGCTTATAAATCACACAGAATGAGGTTTTTTTCACAGAAAGTAAACTGTGCAGTCTCCTGTGATGGTAGGTTTAGGGGCAGGGGCAGTGTGTGTGTGTGTGTGTGTGTGTGTGTGTGTGTGTGTGTGTGTGTGTGTGTGTGTGTGTGTGTGTGTGTGTGTGTGTGTGTGTGTGTGTGTGTGTGTGTGTGTGTGTGTGTGTGTGTGTGTGTGTGTGTGTGTGTGATGGGTAGGTTCAGGGGTAGGGGTAGTGTAGTGGGATAGAAAATACGGTTTGTACGGTATAAAAACCATTACGCCTATGGAATGTCCTCACATTTCACAAAAACAAACGTGTGTGTGTGTGTGTGTGTGTGTGTTTGTTTTGTATTGCTGAATGAGACTGTTAAGTACACCAATGTGAAAACTTAATTCTAACAAACTGTAAATTAAAACAGTAGTGTATTTAAATATTTAGTGTATTTTCAATATATAAATGAACGGAAATACAATTTTTATTATTTTTATTTTATACCTTCAAATGTCTGTGGCATGCATCCGAAAATAGCTGGTGCTACCTGCTGTTTTGTTAAAAATAAGGTGTAAAAAGTTTGAATCAGGTCTCCTCTGGAGGAGTACAGTTGGCTAGATGGAGCTGTCACAAAAAAAATGTGGGTCCTAGAAATGCAGTCCTGAAACTCCAGCGGTCTTAAAAGCGGTCCATGCCATTTTACCATGTCCAACGCTGTTGATACCAAGAGAGCAAGTTTACTGCATCGGAAAAGCAGTTGCCTATGGAGCTGGATATGCGATGGAAACGTTCAAATGTAGGCCTATTATTGATTTATAAATCATAACCCCTAAAGGGACATGGTGGCGGGAAAAAATCGGGATGCAAGGAAAATTATTTTTCAAATCTTTTGCGTTCTCTCACAAAACTTTTGCGAGAAAATTATGCAAAAGCGCATTTTATCAAACTAAGTGTTGTAATATGTCCAGTTGGCCACCACTGGTGTGCACACTGAATTTGGTGACACTACAGTGTGTAACTTTGAAGTTAATGATTATTTTTGCACATTTTGCACATTGCAGACGGTTCGGACGGGTTCTCAGCCACCTGCTCATACTGATCAATTTATATTGGCCCGTTTTGGGGACAATTAGGTTGTAGTTCATTGTCTACGTGACGATGATTGGCAAGAGGTTCACGAGTTATTGATCCGATATATTGGCAACTTTACTGAACGTATGCTGCTCTTGGAATTATCGAGTTTCCTGGCTGAAAAATGCTCATGAAGGCCCTCCCATTTGAATGCAATGAGCTCGTAATCACGACTTCAGAAGTGGGAATTATCACATTTCCGATAGCATGTGAACGCAGCATAAGCATTGGTTTCTTTATAGGCTACTTAAGTCCAAGTTCAAAATAAAAGTATCCATTGTTAACGGAACACTCCACTTAAAAAAAAAAAAAAAAAATAGGCTCATTTTCCAGCTCCCCTAGACTTAAACAGTTGAGTATTACCGTTTTTCAATCCATTCAGCCGATCTCTGGGTCTGGAGGTTAGCCTATTTTCAGGCGCTGTGTAATATCATTGCGCCGCTGCACTCATGGGGCGGCTCAAAGCTCTCGATTATTACACAGGAATGAGAGTATAGTTCCTGCCATATCGGCCTAGAAAATCACAACTTTTCATTTTCCGTCGGTCTTAGTACACGATGTAACTACAGAAGAGTCGAGTTTTAAAGAGGCAAAATTTGAGCGAGATGCTAACGGTCTAATTAGATTTAATGATCTATGCTAAGCTACGCTAAAAGTGCTACCGCCAGACCCGGAGATCGGCTGAATGGATTCGAAAATGGTCAAATTCAACTGTTTAACTCTAGGGGAGTTCGGAAATGAGCCTATTTTCAAAAATAGTGGCGTGTTCCTTCAACAATGGATAATCTTATTTTTAACTTGCACTTAAGTAGCCTATAAAGAAACCAATGCTTATGCTGCTCATGGATTTTGATAATTCCCACTTCTGAAGTCATGATTACGATTAACTTAATAATTCCTAGAGCAGCAAGTTCAGTAAAGTTGGCAATATATAATATAATTTAATAATATAACTTTCCGGATCAATAACTCGTGAGCTGTTAAAACACAAATGACACCTCTTGCCAATCGTAGACAACGAACTACAACCTAATTGTCCTGTCTGAAACACTGCCAACAGGTTTTGTGATAGAACGCAAAAGCTTTGTAAAATATTTTTTCCTGCCATCGTATATTTTTTTACACCACCTTATGTCCCTTTAGGTGCTCGTAAAACAATACAAAATATGTTTTGAGGTGGCAACATAGTAGGTATTATGCAAGCAATCATGAAAATTAGTCTTTATTAATTGATAATCTGCCCCTGCAATCATAATTTGCGTGAAAAGCCATAACAGTTTTACTTGGAAACGACAGCAAATAGGTATTTTTGGAGTTTTGGTAAAAAAGAGGTACGAGTTTGGGTGATTTTTTTTATGCATACTCAAAGCATACACCTCATTTGAAAATCTGGATTATCTTTTTTTAAACAAGTTAAAAAGATGACATCCTGATCATGTAGGCCTATTCCTTTTTGCTTTTGAGTTTAGCATATACTATAAAAACACGCTCATTTCAAGAACTCAAAACTTCTTTTCCTTTAAACTGTATCTTTTTGCAATTGCCACTGTAGAATTTGTGAAACTAACGTTAACAGGGCGGTCAAAAGGGCGTTTGCCTGATTAGCGCTTTCCTTCTGAACAGAAACACATGCTGGGCTTCCCTAGCGAAACCTGTAGCACGTGTGGACACACAGTACAATAGGCAATTGTATTTCAAGCCAAAAATACAAAATGATGTGATTTTCTGATGAGCTCTTTATTTTATCCTTCTCCTCCTTCCAGGTGAGAGCACAAGACACATCAGAAACATCTCCATTCCTGAGATGAGAGTGTCTGATCCGCAGGGTTTCTCTTGATGACAGATCTCAGAGTGGGAATGCCTTGTTCGAGATGTTGCTGATAGACATTTTTGACTGAAGATATCACCCCTGCCCAGTCACCTTTTAAGTTATCTTGACCTTTCCACAGGGCATTTCGCACATTGACACACTCTCCGAACACTAAATAATGTGTTGATGTCAATCAATTCCAGATCCTCTGATAAGTAAAACAATCTTTAAGGGCTCATTGTTAATGATTAAAACAGAGTTGACGGAAGAAAGTGCACTGACTTGTAATTTCCAGTTTGCTGTGGCAGCGTTTCGGGCCGCAGACCCCGGGCAGATGTGACGCATGTCTCTAACTGTTGTCCACTTTGACAGTATTCTGGACTTTCACTTTCATTTATTTCTCAATATGTCTCCTAATGACACTAATGGCATTGAACCATCAATGGCAATGACCTTGAACCTCTGCTTCACTTTGAATATCTGATGGTAGTGAATAAAGCTACAAAATCCTATAATTATCTTCCAGAATATTAAAGAACATTTTCCAGAAGTACATTAAAGTTGCAATGCTTGTATTTTAGTTTTTTTTAGACAATTTTGTTTTCTCTCAGCTAACTAAACAGTCATACATTTGCGTTGGAATTTATGCAGACACTGATCAGGCATAACATTATGATCCTAATATTGTGTTGGTCCCCCTTTTCCTGCCTGATCCGTCGAGACATGGACTCCACTTGACCCCTGAAGGTGTGCTGTGGTATCTGGCACCATGTTAGCAGCAGATCCTTTAAGTCCTTTAAATTGCGAGGTGGGGCCTCCATGGATCTGACTTTTTTGTTCAGCACATCCCGCAGATGCTCGATTGGATTGAGATCTGGGGAATTTGGAGGCCAAGTCAACCCAACAAACTGAGATGCTCTGTGTATTCTGACAGCTTTCTATCAGAACCAGCATTAACTTCTTGAGCAGTTTGAGCTCCAGTAGCTCGTCTGTTTGATCAGACCACACAGGCCAGCCTTCACTCACCACGGGCATCAATGAGCCTCGGCCGCCCATGACCCTGTGGCCGGTTCTCCACTGGTCCTCCATGACCCTGTGGCCGGTTCTCCACTGGTCCTTCATGACCCTGTGGCCGGTTCTCCACTGGTCCTCCATGACCCTGTGGCCGGTTCTCCACTGGTCCTCCATGACCCTGTGGCCGGTTCTCCACTGGTCCTCCATGACCCTGTGGCCGGTTCTCCACTGGTCCTCCATGACCCTGTGGCCGGTTCTCCACTGGTCCTTCATGACCCTGTGGCCGGTTCTCCACTGGTCCTTCATGACCCTGTGGCCGGTTCTCCACTGGTCCTCCATGACCCTGTGGCCGGTTCTCCACTGGTCCTTCATGACCCTGTGGCCGGTTCTCCACTGGTCCTTCATGACCCTGTGGCCGGTTCTCCACTGGTCCTTCATGACCCTGTGGCCGGTTCTCCACTGGTCCTTCATGACCCTGTGGCCGGTTCTCCACTGGTCCTCCATGACCCTGTGGCCGGTTCTCCACTGGTCCTTCATGACCCTGTGGCCGGTTCTCCACTGGTCCTCCATGACCCTGTGTTCTCCACTGGTCCTCCATGACCCTGTGGCCGGTTCTCCACTGGTCCTCCATGACCCTGTGGCCGGTTCTCCACTGGTCCTTCATGACCCTGTGGCCGGTTCTCCACTGGTCCTTCATGACCCTGTGGCCGGTTCTCCACTGGTCCTTCATGACCCTGTGGCCGGTTCTCCACTGGTCCTTCATGACCCTGTGGCCGGTTCTCCACTGGTCCTCTGAGCACTTTTGATAGAGACTGACCTCTTCAGACCGGGAACACCCCACAAGAGCTGCAGTTTTGGAGATGCTCTGACCCAGTCGTCTAGCCGTCACAATCTGGCCCTTGTCAAACTCACTCAAGTCCTTACGCTTGCCCATTTTTCCTGCTTCTAACACATCAACTCTGAGGACAAAATGTTCACTTGCTGCCTAATATATCCCACCCACTAACTGGTATAATCAGTGTTATTCACTTCACCTGTTATGCCTGATCGGTGTATATACAATGATATTATTTGCAAAATGATTAGCTTAAGCTGAATAAAAAATATTATTATATAGATTATATATTTTGCATTGATTTCCTCTTTTCATTACAGCATTTGGAGCTTGCATCTAATGCACCCACATATTAAAAAGACAAATGTGGAAAAAAATGTGTTTGCTTTATCAGAAACAAAAATGGACACTATTTGATATTAAACATTATTACTGATGGACTACCGTTCAAAACCTACCGTTTGTGGTCAGTAGAAATAAATTAATAATTTATTCAGTAAGGTTGCATTAAATTGATGTGACAGCAAAGACATTTATTATGTTACAAAATATTTCTATTTCCAGTAAATGCTGTTCTTTTGTACATTCTATTAATCAAGAAAATCCTGTAAAACTGGATCAGATGTATCAAAAAGAAAAAATCAAATCATGAAATTTTTTTTTATATCAGAATGATTTCTGAAGGATCATGTGACACTGAAGACTGGAGTAATGATGCTGAAAATTCAGCTTTGGATTTAAAATTGGATTTTAAAATATATTCAAATAGAAAAATTTTAATAATATATGACATTTACAAAAAAGATGAATTATAGTTTTAGTCTGAATGTGACATGTATGGCCTATAGATTCGGATTTGGCTGAATTAAGTTTAAGGGAATCGTTTAGTCAAAAGATAATTGTGAAATAAAAAAGGTGTAAATGCAAACATACTAAACTTTACTTTGTGTGAACATTCAGTGAAGCATTTTGCCCTGACATTTAAAGTTATGTAGCTAAGTGGATGTTCGTATTTGGGTTAAACTACTTTTTTCTAAATATGTTTTGGCAAAACACAAGCTTATACCCAGTAACGTAAACCTTTACACATACACACACACACACACACACACACACACACACACACACACACACACACACACACACACACACACACACACACACACACACACACACACACACACACACAGCATTGCTTTCTTGTCAAGCTTAACTCCAAATTGTTACATTTGTATATTTTGGCTGCTCCTGGATCAAATGCTGTTACAGAATAAAGTATTTACACAAAAGGCCCTGACTGCTTTATGAGCCGAAGTCCTTTGAACCACACACACACACACACACACACACACACACACACAGTCTTGTTGTAATGCAGCGATAGTGTTCTGAATGGCAGATTAGTCGTTCCGTTGGGCTTTCTGACTCGGGCGGTTTCTGTCTCTCTGTTTTTAAGTAAACTAATCTTTGGGCAAATGCCCCAACTGCGTCTGAGGTCTTAATGTATTTAAAGAGCAAAACCTTACACATGCAGGCAAGTTTGAGGAGATCAAAGCCAGAAACACAATGTGGCAGATTTAGAGTGAGTCTCGCTCTCGCCGGGCCGCTATTGTCTTGCTCTTTCTCTGCCAAAAGTTCTTTGAATTCCTCAGCAGTGTAAACCTCTCTTTGTTCAGCGCAGGTTAACAGATGATATGTGCTCTTGAACATTGCCCTGTGCTGTGTATCGCTCTCTCTCTCTCTCTCTCTCGCTTTCATTCGCTTCTCCTTTCTTTGCTCCGCTCTATTCAGAAAGACTTACACACCTACATCAAAGTCATAAATGGAAGCTGTTTTGAGGTTGTATTCTGCATGACAGAGCTTTCGCGGAGGCGATCCACCTGCAAACATCTCTTTTCTCTCATTCCATCTCTTCTCTATACTCACTTCTTGTCGTTTTGAAGTGGTTGTTGGGCCCTGTTGATGTGTGTAGGTGTGGCCCAGGTGTGTTTGCGTATATATGTGTGCCGAAGAATGTGGCTAAATGTAACCCGATAACGTAAAATATCAACTGCGCTGTAATGTTGAATGCAACATTAGCGTGTTGCTATGGCAGAGGCCTGTTTATTACCCTTGAAGGAAAGCTTTGAATGGGATTTGAGAGGTCTGTCAGCACTATATGTGCACGTGGGTGTATTTGTGTGCGAGACAGTTCATTTGTTTAACTTTGATTAATTAGAGAGACACTGACATTGAAACACTTCTGATGATAAGGTTGTAGGCCTACACACACAGTCAGCATTTCGAAATCTTTCCATTTCATCGCTGTATCAGTGGGTGAGAGGAGTATATTTGGTTAATAACACACCTGTGCAAAGTTATTCAGATTATCAGATAACGGCCTCATGATCCTGCCATCCCAGTTACAGGAACACCAGATTTGCAATTTGAGTATGAATTTTAACACACACAAACAAAAACAGATGCATCGTTTTTCAATGTTTTTCGAGATTAACTTGGCTTGAGAAAGCCTGGCCAGAAAGTTTGAAGTAATTTACAATTATTGAAATGTAATGGTCTTAAGTTTGAAGTATAAGAGCTTTAACAATTAAGGCCATGTAGTCTTTTAGACAAAGAGATTGTTATTTTGGTTGCTATGGTGTTCTGTGTGGTTGCTAGGGTGTACTGGGTACATGGATAGATAGATAGATAGATAGATAGATAGATAGATAGATAGATAGATAGATAGACAGACAGACAGACAGACAGACAGACAGACAGACAGACAGACAGACAGACAGACAGACAGACAGTCAGATAGATAGACAGATAGACAGACAGACAGACAGATGATAGATAGAGAGACAGACAGACAGACAGATAGACAGACAGACAGACAGATGATGATGATAGACAGACAGATAGACAGACAGACAGACAGACAACCAGATAGACAACCAGATAGATAGATAGATAGATAGATAGACAGACAGACAGACAGACAGACAGACAGACAGACAGACAGACAGACAGAGAGAGAGACAGACAGATAGATAGATAGATAGATAGATAGATAGATAGATAGATAGATAGATAGATAGATAGATAGATAGATAGATAGATAGATAGATAGATAGATAGATAGATAGATAGATAGATAGATAGATAGATAGATAGATCCCTTGCAAATGCAGATTGATATCTAAGTTTTCTCATTTTTCTTCTGTACATTAACATTTCGATATTTAAATAGAACTGGGTTGGTTAGCTGATTACTTCAAAAGTCCATAGATATCAACGTCACTGACAAGCGGATGCAATAAGCCCAGGGTTCCGGTTTGGTCATGCGATGTTCAACATATAAGCCTGTACTGGGAATGATATTGCAGCCCAAACCATCACTGATCCACCCAGTCCGGGTGTTCAGCCTCTTTGGGGCTTCTCCACACCAAAACTCCCACAGATGTGGGAAAGACAGTGAACCACATCAGAGAACAAAACGTCTTCCCCACATCTTCACATCTTCCACAGTCAAAGATTTGCACTTTTGGCACCAATGAAACCGTCATTTGGCATTGGCACGAGTGGAGTGACCAAAGGTTTGGCCCGACCATTAATATTTACTCTGTGGAGCTCCCGACAAAGTTTTGGTGGAAACATGAGAGTCGATGTGCGCGTTTAATTCTGAAATTAGACAGCTGTGGTTTAATGTGTTTTGGTTGCAATCCGGGTTAGTACCTGGACATCCCTTTCAGACAGCTTCCTCTTGCTTCAACAGATACTCCTGTTGGATGTGGTTCATCCTATGTCAACATTACCATAATACCAGGATACCATAGCACTCAATATACCACAAAGACTTCACACCAATAATTTGTTCTCTTCTGAACTCTCATGTCTCCTGTTATGTTGTGTGGATTGCAATATTGTATGTACTGCTGTGCTATTGCTCTGTTAATTCAACCTTCACACTCGGCTCTTACTGGTGGAATGTGAATCAGTGAAGATTGCCCACCACACGTGAAACCTCATATTGGCCAGTGTTTCAGTTTCTTTATCCAACCCCTGAAGATAGATAGATCAATCTTTTAACCATCAGTTCACCCACTTCATGCCTTATTTACAAGCCATTTAAGTGCCTCCAAATCAATAATAGGCCTATTCTTGTTTTGTTTTTTTTACATATCAAGTGCCATTTTATAGTCTTTTTTTAAGTGTTTTTCTCATTATTATAATCGCTGTATGTAAATTTGCTGGCAACCCTTGAAACGGTGCTTAACAAACCCTGAGCATTTACAAAGCTGTCGTTTTATCGCATCGTTCATGCTTGTTGTCTTTTAAAGGATTACAGGAGGGTATTAAAGAGAAAAAGTTTTCAGTCTTCTTTCTGTTTAAGCCCCTCAAGCAGAGTTTACTGATAAAATCCATGTTTGAAGGACGGTTGCCAAATCTTTTCTAATTGCAGGTTTTTTTTATGTTATTGCCATGTTGCAGAATATTTATTCTTCAATGTTAATTCAAAATAGGCTAAGCAAAAATATTATTCAAAAATCAAGATGCATTTTTAGGCCTATTGTATCAGCCTATTGTAGGCTATATCTTGGGTTATTTTTTCTACTCAAATCCTGAGTTAATTTTTTGGGTTATTTTTTTCAGTGTTTGGGTAGATTTGTGTTTCCCAGATTCTGAGTTATATCACGGCATTCGCAGGCTTTTTGCGGCCTCTTCATGGGAGAGCACTAATGCAGCTCCGTCAATTTGGGCACGTCTTCGGTAAAATACACGATTGTATACATTTTATTTTATCTATAAATTCGTTATTGTGCTGTATATCCTTTATTTTATGCAAAGCAACATGAACGCGATGAGAGCCGCCTAAACGAGTGTCGCGTCGATCGGTCTTTTCGCGTAATTGGAAACACCTGATGCCTTACATAAAATGTTAGTATTTTATTCAAAAAGATACGGAATATAATTACCTAGGGTGTTAAAATATATTCTCAGAACTGTTCCCTGTTTGTTTATGAACAGGTTATGGAGCCAGTCACAGCATATTTCGGCTACGGGAGAAACGAAGGGCGGCGGTCTAAAGTTAGAAGTTCCCCCGCTGAACACGACACAAGCTCCGGCACGAGATCCAGCGCCGTTACGGTGGAAACGGGACAACAGAGACCGGTCGATTACACTTGAATTACTTATAAATGTTTAATTTTTACTTCTAATATTTGTTAAATGTAGGCAATATGTATTAAAAACTATATTAAATATGCTATACTACTGTAAAATATGATCGAAAATTACAAGGAATTATTATGCAGGGAGTATTTTTGTGATTTTGATTTATGTTAATCCGTAAAAATTAATTATTGTATGAATTAAAAAAAAAAGTATTATAGTAAAAATGAATCAACCCATTATGCTAAGTAAAATGAACCCAACATGTGTTCTGTCCCATTTACCCAGCCCTATACCTATTGATGTAGGAGTCGATGTGTTAGAAATAAAATATAATCATGATACATTTTGAACATCAGACAAACATTTTCAAAATGCAGAAAATCTTCTGTTTCAATGCCGTTAAAAATAGCCAGCACTTTCCTAACACTACTGATAAGATAAAATACAGGAGTTTATGACTTACTGTAGGAAAAGGACATTTGTTATCGGCATACTTAAGATTCTCAGTTGTTTATTTGTTTATTCCATCCACTACTATGTTTAATAACTGAAGTTCAAGGCCAGTGAGAAACATGAAGCATGAAGATGATTGAATTACTGAGAAAAATAGGCCCCACAAATCTTTCCTGTAATAGACACACACACACACACACACACACACACACACACACACACACACACACACACACACACACACACACACACACACACACACACACACACACACGCCATACGCACACATCGCTACGCAAACACGGCTTGACAGACACAAGCCCTGACTGGTTTTATTATCAGTCAGCTGGCCACTGGCTGCCACTCATTTCCAGTGCATAAAGCTTCAGCATGAAGTCAGTCGTTATTATTCAAAGTCCTGTAAATGCAGCTAATCAGAGGGAAAGATAAACACACACAGTATAGCAGTGCGCTCGTAAAGTTATGTAAACATGCTGATTAGGGTAATGAGAGATAAGGATACGGGGGTTGAATTGATTTTGATTTCTTCGTATGATTTATATATTTATTACCAAAGAGCAGACTAATAAACCAAGCTTGCTTGAACCCATTTTCCTAAAAATATGTTTAAAGCCTTCTACACTGTAAAAAGAATATTCTTGGTTTAACTTAAAAAAGTCATTTTTACCCTTACATTTTGAGTTCATTCAAATAAAAAATTGGAGTTAATACAATGGAGATTGGTTTAATAAATAGAAAGTCTAAATGTTATGTTATCTGAACCACATTAATGATCTAAGTTCATTTGAAAAAAGATAAAGTTGTGATAACAAAGCATTTACAGTGTAGGCTAAATGTTACAAAAGTTGATCTAACGTAAAAATGTGAGGAAACCAGCTACCTTAGTTATTATGTAAAACATTGAATAATTGAAAGTTGATGGAATTGTCAAGTTCACATAACTTATTTTTTCCAATTACGCATGGTTTATTTACTTAATAATTTTGAGGCAACGGGTTTCCTCACTTTTTTAAAGTTGGGTCAACTGGTCGCTTTTTACCGTGTTCTTAGTTTTCTATAGTTTCAGTTCATCTCTAGACGTTTACTGAAAATGGGTGTGTTTTTGTTTTCTCTTGTTCATCACACTTTTGTCAGATTAATCATTTTATTAGTTGATTAATTGCGCACTTAATAAATCCGCCGCTGTAAACACAATCACATTAACCTGTTCTCCATTCTAAAGGTCTCACGTCTATCTGAACCCAAAGGTTATGAATTGCCTGATTCACCTCCAACCAGACTGATCTTAACCCCAGAGGTCTAAATGTCTAATTTCCATTCAGTTCAGACGCACATGAAACCGTCTAAGGAACTGGGTTTTCTTTGAAACATTTATTAGTTCTGTAATTTATGGTTAACGCCATTCACACCAGTGCCAGCAGTGCTCTGCCCCATTGGACTCAATGTTTTAGACAAGAGGTGGCAGTGATTGATGAGGGGAGATTTCAACATCGTATTTTATACTAATTATATCTCAACTTCAACGTCATTCTTTTAAATACATTGCTGTCAACTGACCAATGTTCAGACACGTCAACAACAACGAACACGAACCACTGTTCAAAATTTTAGTGTGAAATTACAGTATATTCCAGGTTAATATTTGCCACATTTGGATATATCTTATCTGCACTCTTGGAAATTTCTTGTAAAATCTACAATACCAAACTGTATTTCTACAGTACATATGTACCAGAGCCATAGAGAGAGAGAGTTGCGACAACTCCATAGACTCCAATGGAACGTTTTTTTTTTACAGCAATGGCGGCTCGTGGAGACTCTCAATAGTTCCCGGAAGTAGCAGCCGCGCCATAGAGTTACAGCAGAACAGACCGTTTGTGATGCACTTTTAAAAGGTAAGACGTTTAATCAGTAAGATTTTAAATTATCAGCACATCTTAATCAAAATATTAAAGCCTGCTTGTGTAGATTATTCATCATTAAATTGTTTTATATTTTAAAAACAACATCGCTGTAACTACATACTCATGCTACATACACATGTCGATTGTGTAATAAAATCACGGGCGTCAGAACCATTGTATATGGGTGGGACAAGACCCACCCACTTTTTACGATCATTGATATTGGACCCACTCACTTA
The DNA here is from genome assembly GCF_949357685.1 of Gobio gobio. NCBI lineage: Eukaryota > Metazoa > Chordata > Actinopteri > Cypriniformes > Gobionidae > Gobio > Gobio gobio. The sequence continues at coordinate 49,212,094 of NC_137105.1, read as the reverse complement.
TCGTCTCTAACATTCAGCACATGTCTGTTTACCTACCCCTAATCGATAAACACTTATTATTAAACACATATTAGACGCTTTATTTCCACTTTTCTAATATTTTCTTAATTTGTATTGAAAATAAATGCCTTTCCGATTTGATATGTGATGGGAAAACGGAGAAGATTAATTTCGGCGAAAGCAGGACTCGAACCGCGGGTCGATTTGTGTCAAAACTAGATGCCGTGCGTCTTACCCCTACACTACTATCGCTCTCAATGATATGGCGAATTTACGTAATTTTGTCTTTCCGACCTATACGTTTACCAAGTAAAGCTGTATATTTGTACTTAATGTAATTGGCATCTACTCCAGTAAAAAAATTCTGAGGACCCACCCACATTTTTTTGGCTTCCGACGCCCATGAATAAAATGATTGAAAATCAATGCATTTATTGACAATTAATGACCAAAAACCGCAGTCACTGTGACTATCAATTTGAATTGCCCGCCAAAGCACTTCCTGGAACTATTCGAGGTCTACATGAATCACGTGACTATCAAGCGTTTTGAACTTCCGTTGTCGCAACTCTCTCTCTCTATGGCTCTGATATGTACTATGAATGTACCCAGCATGCAGTGCGGCATGAATAGATTATGCTGTGGAGTTTCTTGACTCTTGTTGGTTTTATCTGTGCTACTGAACAAATTTTTGCTTCGTTTGTGTGGTTGGTTTATTTTGTAATGTTCAGAATTTATCTTTTTTATTATGATTATTTGTTGAGTGTCATTGTTGTGTTTTGTATGTCGAGTATTGATGTCTGTGTATCATCATCAAGATGATGATAAAGCTTAGCTTTACTATTAAATATCCATCTACAGACAATTATAAATTTGAAATAAGATATTGATGAATCTTCATGCTGATGATAGTATAGTTTGACTAACTTAAAATCAGCCAATTAGCTTATTTTATATTCTAGCTTGTTATTGTTTTAACAGAAATATGAATATACTAGGATCTAAGAGCTCAAGCTAATGAAACACTGATCACCATCATGGTGACCTCACATCAATTACAGCACTGAACAATATCATTTCTTACAGTGGCAGATTAAAGTCAACTTGATCATGTGAATTCACAGTAAAACAAGATTAGTTACTGTGATGCCAGCATCATTCTGCTGTTGATTAACAGTAATTCTTAAGAGAATGACCCAGCATGCATTCATTTCACTGTGAATTTCTCACTACAGTAATTTATTGTAAAATAATACTCTTTAATCCTGTAAATTCCTGGCCATTTTTACAGTGCACAAAAGCACAAAATCGGTGTTGGCTGTTTTGTCAGGTGCGGTTTGGTTTGGTTTGGTGGGCACATGTTTATGGAGCTGGGTGGCAGGATGGCTTAATGTGTGTGTTTGTGCTTACATGCAGGAATGAGCATTTACAGGAAGTTTATTGTCACTACATCTATTCCTTTTTGTGTATCTGGGATCGGCTCCTGTTTAGGTAATAACTTACTGTGTAATCCTGAAGGCAGATGATTTGGTGGAGCAGCCACACACACACACACAGACACACACACACACGTTCACTCTCCTTCTCTATCGCTTTCTCGTTCCTGTTCTCGAACACAAACACACTCACATTTCAGGATTAGACTGAACTGCTGCATAATCCACCGTTTTTCTTTTATTTGCTGTGTCTTTATCAAAATTCAAAAGAATTGACAGGCTGCATGCAAATGATGTGCGGTTGTCATATGAGTGATTCTGTAGGGGATCCATTTTGCATGTCAAAAAGTTGAGGGGAAAAAAACTGTTCACTAACAGAAAATCTTTTCAGTTTCGTATTGAAAATATATGTAATTTGAATAATTCAGTGCTTGCCAAACACAAGTTACTTCCTTATTTACTTTTAACAGAAACAAAACAGATTGATTTATATTATTGTTTGTCAACTCTGTTACTGTCAATTCTGTCAACATTGATACTCAAACAGTTTGACGGCAACAGAATTGACCATTTTAAACTTTTTAGCCAAAATCTCCAGATAAATGCTGAGCACATGGCACTAATAAAATCATGATTAAAAGACTTTTAAACAACCCATGCTGTGATCAGTGATAATCTCAATTTTGACGTTTTAGTAAATAACTCATGGTGTAAGAACTTTTTTAGATTAAAAATATTTTCACTCATACCTTCAGATCTTTTCTGTGAGTGAAAGTGTCATCCTTTCCTGAATCTTGCATAGTTTTGGGAGATAATTCACCAATTTAAAGGCAAAGTATAATACGGTAACAGAATTGACACAAGATTTATGGACGCACATTTTTTTAAGATAAAAGTTATTTATTTTTAAACAATTTAATGCTGTATGATTAGTAAAATTACTATTTAGGGCTTTTGTAACTAAAGTAAGTGAAATATTACTAAAAGTAAAATAAAATATTTTGATTACATGATGGAGAAAAATACACTCATTCGGACAACAAAAAAAATCATGATTTCCAGCTATATGACACTTTTTTACAGAAAATATTATATTGTTATGGCCTATAACATCCATGACAATGAGTAATAAATTATTAAAATAATCAAAAATAGAACCATTTGAAAAAAAAGCACCAAAAAAATATGACTTTGGACACCAAATGTACCTGCAATTATAGAATCACTCATGATATGCATTGGATAAGTCAGGTATAGGCAAGGTAATGTTATAATTTGAAATGAAGGCAATATTGTAATAGTATGTTAAGAAAAATTAATAATGTTACATATGAATATATACTATTTAATTAATATTAATGAAAGAGATCTGTTAATATAAAGCTATATTGTTTATTGTAAAAATGCTGCTGAATCTTTTTCATGAGATTTATGATTTAGTTCATGCCTCTCATTCTTAAACTGAAGTGCAATCAATATACTGTATATTCACACAAATATTGTATATACTGTAATCACCTTGAATGGCTCTTAGGTTATTTTGACTTCGAGATTACATGATCTTTCCCGCAGGACTGTGATTCATTGAAGCTTTCACTGCTGTTCATTATCAGCAATCACTTTCATCAAAAGTCAAGTAAGCAATGATGTCAGATCATTATGTACAGCCGGGAAAACACTTCCTCGTTTAAAACTGTGGTTACTTGACTCAAGACTTTTCCAATTAAAAGAGAAAGGAGACACTCGAGGTACAGTTAAATTTAGATTCAGCAACATTAGACGCCCTTTAACTGTAGCTCATAAAGGCAATCTAATGTAATGTAGTTAGTGCTGTCACACATTTTGTCACACATTCAGTTTTTGTAATAGTTTCACAGTTACTCTCCAAATTAATGTAGCAACAACTTAAAGACGGTATATTTTACATATTTGTTGTAATGTCATGTTTTTATGAATGAAGGCCAGAATCATTGATAATAATACAGATACTGATGTATCTATGAAACTGATTTATTTTTAAACATTAAAGTATTATTGAAAAGTATCATATTCAGCATTTATTAGGCTAAAAATAACAACTTTAATTTAAGTAAGCTTAAAACAATCTTCGAATAAACCTATTATAATAAATGTCATATGCTACAATTTTCTCTGTTCCCTTTGTTCTGTGATTAACATTAAGGGGGGGGGGGGGAAACACTCATTTTCAGTCAATCTCATGTCAATCTTGAGTATGTACCCATACTCGAAAAAAACTTTCCGAAACGTATGAGAAACCGGAAGGAGTATTTATGCTATTATTTTACTTCTTATCAGACGAACGTGATCATCTCTGAGCTCAGCCATAACTTCCGCTAAGTGAGGTCAAAAATACGAGCGTGGTCATAGATATATCGATCGTAGATGCCTTATTTTACTGATCCGTACAAGCACTTATGAGGCATCTACGTATACATCTATGACCACGCTCGTATTTTGACCTCACTTAGCGGAAGTTATGGCAGAGCTCAGAGAAGATCACGTTCGTCTGTTAGGAGCAGAGGTGGGTAGAGTAGCCAAAATCTGTACTCAAGTAAAAGTACAAGTACTTACGGAAATATTTACTCAAGTAAAAGTAAAAGTAACAATCGTAATATTTACTTGAGTAAGAGTAAAAAAGTATTCGATGAGAAAACTACTCAAGTAGTTAGTTACTAGTTACTTTCGATCTGATTGATAAGAAGCGAAAACCCTGAATTTCAGGCTACTTGGAGAGCTTTCACACCTCTCGGTAACACTTTACAATAAGGTTGTATTAGTTAACATTAGTTAATGTATTAGTTAACATGAACTAACCATGAACAACACCTCTGTTCAGCATTAGTTAATCTTTGCGTAGCAACCTCTCGCGAAGCAGCCTCTCCAACGTTTCGCGAGACTTGCGAAAGTCATATTTACTTATTTTAAAATATATAATATAATTATTACCATTTGACAGTAACGGAGGAACGCCACCGAATGTAACTAAGTAAAAGTACAGTTTTTTCACAAGAAATTTACTTGAGTAAGAGTAAAAGTACCCATCTTTAAATCTACTCTAAAAGTACAAGTTACCCCAAAAATGTACTCAAGTAAATGTAACGAAGTAAATGTAATTCGTTACTACCCACCTCTGGTTAGGAGGTAAAATAATAGCATAAATACTGCTTGGTTTCTCTCAGAAACTGATGGTTTGGCTAGATAAGACCCTTATTCATCGTCTGGTGTCGCTTAAAGCCCTTTGAAGCTGCACTGAAACTGTCATTTGGACCTTGAACCGTTTGGAGCCCATTGAAGTCCATTATATGGAGAAAAATCCTGGACTGTTTTCATCCAAAACCTTAATTTCTTTTCGACTGCAGAAAGAAAGACATGGACATCTTGGATGACAAGCGGGGGTGAGTAAATTATCAGCAAAAATTTATCTAAAAGTGAACTAATCCTTTAAAAGTAAATGAGAAGCTTTAACGCCGACGCCCTGTGTGAATGCACCATTAACTTCTCATTTACCTTGAATGGGTGATGCATTGTCGAACTGAATTGTGGGTTTTGCCGCGTTGCTTCACTCGCATTGCTTCACTTCACAGGCGTCATTTAATCAGATCATCCCCATGCAAATACCTTAGAGCAGATTCTAGCCAATTGCGTTCCTGCAACCCTAGAGTACACAAGGCAAGTAATGTGATTGGCTGTTGTCGGTCGCATCAGCTCCAGCTTCAGCCACGCCCTCCATCAAGCGTTAACGCCGACGCCCCGTGTGAATGCAGCTTCACGGTTGGAGTGTTTAAGGATATTAAAACCCAAGCCGTCAAACTGATGTCATCTGAGAAGGAACGCCTTTCCAGACGGGAAGTAACGTTTCAGATTTTGATTAAAGATTACAGCGACCAAAACAATTTATTTCTGTGTATTAACTTGCACGGATTACTTGTTCACCCTAAGACCAGTAATGTGTGCTAACAAAGTAAGATACATTTCATGAGGACTGTAATAATATATAAAAGATTTAGTACACTTTTTACATTTTATAGGCTATACAAAACACACAGATGATGCATATTTAAATATTTGAAACAGACAAAAAAGTAATAGATAATAAAAATATTTGTGAAGCACTGCCTGAAGAAACAATATATATATATATATATATATATATATATATATATATATATATATATATATATATATATATATATATTTATATATTTATATATTTATGTAGCAACTAGCAACATTTGAGTTTTTACAGATTTAGAGTAAAAAACGTATTTCATTAACTGATTATATACCTTTTTAATAGACTGACAACCACCAAAAACAGGTGAGAAAGTAGCATGAAGGATCAAAGATCATAGCTTTTCCACACGTTGAGAAGGTCAATACTAATACATAAAAGATGCCCAGTGTCATTCACACAAATACACTCTTCAAAATAAAGGTTCTTTGGCGGGGTGGATGGTTCCATGAAGAATCATTAAAGGTCCCGTTCTTCGTGTTTTTTTGAAGCTTTGATTGTGTTTACAGTGTGCACTATAACATGTGTTCATGTTTCGCGTGTAAAAAAACACAGTATTTTTCACACAATTTACTTATCTGTGTACCGCTGTTTCCACTGTCCTAAAAACGGCTGGTGATTTCCTCGTGCTATGAAGTCCCTCCTTCAGAAATACGTAACGAGTTCTGATTGTGCCAGCGGTTCCTGTGCTGTGATTCGACCACAGTTTAGCGCACGTGAAAGCAGTTCCTGTGTTGTAATTTGACAGCAGTTTAGTGCACGTTGGAAAGGTCACGCCTCTTAACGGAGAGATGTATGCGTTCAATAATCTCTACAGCGTCCCTGGGAAAGCCAAACAAAGGTGATTTGACTCCTGGATGAAAATAACAGCGTCTCGACGACATGGCGATAAACACACTCAACGCAGCACTTCCTTTTCTCCACGCGACGTCCTCTTCTTCTCCACGTGGGACAGCAACAAGACCGCGCCCCCTTTTTCGCGTTTCTTTGTGGGCGGAGGTTAGTCTGTTCTACTGCTCTACTGACGTAATTATAGAAGGAAGTACCAGGATGTAGTCCAAGCCAGCCGTTCGCTGTAGGCTTTGAAAGGGAACTTCTGTTAAATAAAATATCTCGCTTGGCTTTGAACTTTGAGCTTTATAATTTTACAGGTATTATTTATGCTCTAACAGCAACATTACACACTAACTAAAGTTTGAACAATGGAATCGTGAAGAAGGGGACCTTTAATATCCAAAGAACCCTTCCATTGCACAAAAGGTTCTTTATAGTGTAGAAAGGTTCTTTAGACTAAAATGGTTAGAAAAAATTGGTTCTTTAAAGAACCTTTCACAAAACGGTTCTTCAGGGAACCAAAAATGGTGAAAACCCCTTTTTGGTTCTTCCTGGCACCTTTATTTTTAAGAGTGTACTAAAGACACTACACTCAAAAAAATAATTTGTTGAATTTACTTAAAAAAGCTTATTAATTGTTAAATAAACAATTTAGTTATATGAACAAAAGAAAGTCAAGTAAAGCTGACAAAATGTCTTTAAGTAAATACAAACCATTTGAATTGATCACTCACTGAAAAAAATGATTCGTTGAATTTACTAATTTTTTTTATCATAAGTGGTCGCAATCAATTTATTTTTATCTCAATTTAAACAAAAACACATGCAATTCCCATAAACCAATTCATTTTTTAAATTAAAATAAAAAAACTAGGGCTGTCAAAAGATTAATCACGATTAATCGCATCCAAAATAAAAGTTTGTGTTTACATAATATATGTGTGTGTACTCTGTTAATTATTATTTATATATAAATACACACACAAGCATGTATATATTTAAAGGGTAACTAAACCCCTGCTCAGAGCTTAACTCCACCCACTGGCAATTTTCAAAAAATGCTGGAAAAGTGGGCAGAGCCCGGCGGACACAGAGGGGACGAACCGAGGGCGGAGCTGAGCGGAGGGTGTGCACCTGAGACCCGCAGGGACGGATTGACTGACAGCTGTCAGACTCGCGAGTTGCAAAGATGGAGAATCACTGGAGTGACGCCAGCTTTGCAACAGAGCGGTCATTTCTCCTACCTTGACCTGAAGTGGAGGAGGGTGGATTGTCTGTAACAGACACAAACCCGGAGCCTTATCAATGCGAGCCGCTGCTCAAACTGCGTTAACTCCCGATGCCGACGATGCTAGTGAAGCAGCCGCGCAAGAGAACTGACCTAATCTATCTGCGTCCGCGGCAACCACTTGCGTGTCAGGGTTTGAAAGCACGTCTCATGTATGAAAATTATCTGTACACATGACGGGCGGCAATAATATCGCAAGAAAAGCCTGACGTGTACTGACAACTGCATTATTTAACCGTATTTTCTTCAATACAATGTTAAAGCAAGTGTCAAGTGAGTTTCATTCATAATGTTTACTTCATGTAACATGACAGTTCATACTGGAGTGAAGCCGTTCTCATCGTGTGATTGGGGGAAACATTTCTGAGGGCGTGGTGAGCTCGTGCCAGGGGCGCGGATAGTGAGCCGTTGGAGGTACCATCCTACGTCACGATGACCCACAACGTCCAATAGGAAAATTCAACTGCAGTAGCCACCGTTCAACCTTAAGAGGGCAGCACTTTGGCGGTTTTACACCATATTTTATAGAATTAAAACACTTTATACTCAAATGTCAAAACATTTACTCGAATCAATGAACAGCATTAATAAAGCCCCATTATTACAGATCATTAACTAAAAAAAGTTGGTTTAGGGTTTAGTTACCCTTTAAGAAAAAAATTTTTTTTTATATATAAAACATTTATATTTATATATATTATAGATTATATAAATGTATATACAGTATATACATGCAAATATTTCTTAAATATATACATGAATGTGTGTGTATTTATATATAAATAATAATTAACAGAGTACACACACATATATTATGTAAACACAAACTTTTAATTTGGATGCGATTAATCGCGATTAATATTTTGACAGCCCTACAAAAAACTAAATTTAAATTATTTAAACGAACACAAATTAATTATGCTTAATTTAATCGGGCCATAATCATTTTTTTCAGTGATGTTACATAATATATATGTGCAGTTTAATGTTATGTTAAATTTATAAAAGTTTATTATGTTAGGTGAACACATTTATTGATTTAATTTACCTTGTTAAATGATACTTGCTCTACAAGTGTGAATGGAAAACTATTAAATATAACAAAAAGCATATTTTTAGAAACAAAATTCAAAAATAACTTAACTGAGAACAGGAAGTCCATCCAATAAATGAGTGATAAGTGGCCACAGCCTAAACACAGGCACTCTTCTGCATAATGGTAACCACAAAATGACAGAAACTCCTGTAAATGTCCAACATAACTGCACATAACACTAACATAAACTAACAACATCTTTCCCTTTACTGAAAAACATAAAATAACACTTTAATCCCTAAATTTACTCTCCTAATGCCGTCCCTTGCAAAGCATGCTTGGGAACTACAGATCCACTGCCCAGTTTGTTCGTTTCACTCAGCAATGTTAAGTTGACCGAACAAACATTTATTAAGTAAAACTGACAATACAAATTTTTAGTAAACAACTCAGTAAATCTTAGTAAATTTAGTTACATGAGTTTTTAAAGTAATGTGAACAAGGATGATTTGAGTGCAACTAACAACAGTGAAAGCTCATTTTTTTGAGTGTAAAGTAACGCAATAAAGTTTAAATGAACAAAATTAGATGGAACACAAACCCCTAGTGTACATAAATTGGAAAGAAACATGGGCTACTTAAACAAAAATACATCAAATGTGAAGTATCACGCAGGGAATTCTGGGAATTTCAATTTACCTTTTTTTTCACTGTAAATTATACTTGTTCTTGTCCAATTTTCAACTGTATTTTACTGTAAAATGACATTAAGTTATTCATCTAGTGAGGAAACATGCTGTTAACCAATAACAAGTTTATACTTTTTTCCAGTCTTTAGATATCAAGTTCAGCGTGACAGTGAGTCCAGGACAGAGATGGAATGAGACACACACACCTCTAACAAAGGGCTGGAGCTTCATATCAGTTAGAGACATCTTATCTCTGCATTCAAATGTGTGTTTCATGAGTAACGATTCATTTTAAGACACGCCACTGCAGCCCACGCTCCCTGTAATTACTGACGAGACGCTGGGAAACGAGAGAGGGAGGGAAAGAAGAGAAAGAGAGGTGGAATGAATAGGGGAAGAAAGACCTTCACAAATCCCTGAATAATTTGAGTTTGAATAAGACTGCAGATGTGTGTTGTGCCGCAGCTGATCATGCTGTCTTTGAAGTGGAACGAACTTGAAATGAGTGGCACTGAATTGAACTGACGTGCGTTTTGAGGGAGTGAATTAAACTGCATTTAGGAGAGAGAGAGAGAGAGAGAGAGAGAGAGAGAGAGAGAGAGAGAGAGAGAGAGGCTGTGTTGCGTGCATGACACACAGTGTTGGAATGTGGGCCGCAGGCTCTGTACAGCCTTCTTATGTGAACTTTTGTAAACAAACTTATAGCAGGAGAGCAACCAGACCACACACACACACACACACACACACACACACACACACACACACACACAGAGAGATATGAAAGCAGTGCTTTCAAGACATTTACAAAGACAAAAGAAGACTCCTCATATCCTCTAAAAATCTAAATATGTATAATTTGATGGTAATATTTGCACACAAACAATACTAGCTATCATAATATACAGTGCTGATGGACGTTTGGAGAATCTGTAAATAATTTTAACAAAACAAGAATGAAGATATTTCACCTAAAATATGTTTACATATAGACAAGACAAAAAAAATTGCTCAATTTATAAAAATGACCTGTTCAAAAAGTGTATGAACCTTTGATTCTTAATATTGTGTGTCGTTGTCTGAAGATCCATGGCTGTGTGTGTGTGTGTGTGTGTGTGTGTATATGTGTTTGAGTGTGTGTCGTTCCCTGATGATCCACGGCTGTGTGTGTGTGTGTGTGTATATATGTGTGTGAGTGTGTGTCGTTCCCTGATGATCCACGGCTGTGTGTTTGTGTGTGTGTCGTTC
>NC_137105.1:49189033-49196533 GCF_949357685.1 Gobio gobio | reverse complement strand
CACGCTCAACTGTTAGTAGTGTTATAACAAAGTGGAAGCAATTGGGAACAACAGCAACTCAGCCACGAAGTGAAATCACAGAGCGGGGTCAGCACATGCTGAGGGTCACAGAAGTCGCCAACTTTCTGCAGAGTCAAGAGCTCCAGACCTCCAAACTTCAGTGGCCTTCAGATGAGCTCAAGATCAGTGTGTGGAGCTTCATGGAATGGGTTTCCATGGACAAGCAGCTCATCCAAGCCTTACATCACCAAGTGTAATGCAAAGCGTGGGATGCAGTGGGGTAAAGCGCGCCGCCACTGGACTCTAGAGCAGTGGAGACGTGTTCTCTGGAGTGACCAATCACGCTTCTCTCTGGCAATCCCATGGACGAGTCTGGGTTTTGCGGTTGCCAGGAGAACGGGACTTGCCCGAATGCATTGTGCCAAGTGTAAAGTTTGGTGGAGAGGGGATTATGGGGTGGGGTTGTTCTTCAGGGGTTGGGCTTGACCCCTCAGTTCCAGTGAAAGGAACTCTTAATGCTTCAGCATACCAAGACATTTTGGACAATTTCATGTTCCCGACTTTGTGGGAAGAGTTTGGGGACGGCCCCTTCCTGTCCCAACATGACTGACCAGTGCACAAAGCGTCGCTCCATAAAGACATGGATGAGTGAGTTTGGTGTGGAGGAACTTGAGTCCTGACCTCAACCCGATAGAACAGCTTTGGGATGAATTAGAGCGGAGACTGAGAGCCAGGCCTTCTCGTCCAACATCAGTGCCTGACCTCACAAATGCGCTTCTAGAAGATTTCCCATAAACACACTCCTAAACCTTGTGGAAAGCCTTTAACAAAATGATGGCAATATAGTGTATATTAAAAGTGATGCAATAGGCCAATTTGTTAAATATGAACTTTCTTTTCATTTTTACTTCCTCATTTGACCTGATATAAAGCAGGCTTGTATTATGATAAACAAGGTCCATCGAGGCTGCATGTTAAGGTTAATCTTATAATATTAACATTTGTCCATTAGTTCACACGTTTCACATTGTCCCTGATTTGCATCCAGATCCTCTTAATAATGCTCCTATCTGCTCTCCCTCAGGTCACACACACAAAGTTGGAGAACAATGTGTCAAGCATTTCCATGTCCTGCTGTATGTTCCCATAACCTGCACCACAGGCGTCTTTGATACAGAGGGGCTAAAGACTGACGTCATTTCCACAGTTATTTATCCGTGTGTGTGTGTGTGTGTGTGTGTGTGTTGCAATGTGACGGTCTGCAGGTGAATCAAAGTTCAGATGTTGTCTCTGCGCTAGTGAATGTGTGAGAGGTATGAGTGGGTTGACACATCAATCAGGTTTATATTGGCATTAAAATACTAAGTGATTTACACAGAGTGGGTGGAGATCAAATCTGGCCGGGAGAAACGCTGCCACATGTACAGACAATGTATTAGGCAAGCAAATATTTATCAGAAGCTTTGCTGAGGTATCAGTGCACAATTACACATTCAAACAAAACATTTCAAATGATTTGTTCAGTAATAATCTATTATGCCATTTAGAGATTCAATTAGATGATATAGTTTAGATTATAAACAATATTATTATTACTGCTTATTATTATTGCAATAATAACAACAACAAAAAATGCTTATGTTGATGTTATACACCTATTTTTTTTCCACTGAGCAAAAAATAAATACAAATTGCTCCTCTATAATGTATAAACGAGTCTAAAAAACTCGATTTGTGCAATTTTGATTAGATGTTTTTCATGTCCACTAATAAACACCAGGACTGAAGCAACATAAAATCATATTTTAAGCAACTAGAGTTTAAACATGTATGAAGATTTTGAAAAGAACCCACACACTGTAACAACGAGCTGTGTGATTGTAGAAACAAGGCTGTTATATGATAAGATGAAGTCTCTAAAAAACTAGTGTGTGAGTTTGTATGTGTGTCTGTGGGTGTTTGTGTGTGTTTATGTGTACTTTCTGGTTGATTTGATATGATATGAGTATGTGCATTGTAGTATCAAGGCATCTGTGTGTGTATGTGTACACTCTAAAAAAAAAGGCTCGTAATCATAGGGGAACCTTTTTTAGTGCTATATAGCACCAATTTTGGTGCTTCAGTGGTTCTTCAGCGGTTCTTCAGAGGTGCTATATAGCACCTTAGTCAAAGAACCGGTGAAGAACCTCTGCTCTGAAGAACCACTGAAGAACCTCTGAAGAACCGCTGAAGAACCACTGAAGAACCGCTGAAGAACCACTGAAGAACCTCTGAAGAACCTCTGAAGAACCACTGAAGAACCTCTGAAGAACCGCTGAAGAACCACTGAAGCACCAAAATTGGTGCTATATAGCACTAAAAAAGGTTCCCCTATGATTACGAGCCAAGAACCATTTTTGGTGCAATATAGAACCTTTTTTTTTTTAGAGTGTACCTACTTAACTGTATTTTGGGAACAAATTACCCAGAAGTGAGCAAAACCTGACAAAATCTCCAAAAACCTCCTTTTGAGGACATCCTCATTTGTAAAACTGGTATAAAAAATAAAGTAATTTAAGTTTTTTTTTAAATGAAAAAATGCAGAATATGATGATCGGTAGGTTTAGGTGTGGGTTAGGGTTAGGTTATAAAATGTACAATTATCTGTATATAAAAACATTAGAATTATATGCAATGTCCCTATTTAGATAAGTAAACGTGTGTGTGTGTGTGTGTGTGTGTGTGTGTGTGTGTGTGTGTGTGTGTGTGTGTGTGTGTGTGTGTGTGTGTGTGTGTGTGTGTGTGTGTGTGTGTGTGTGTGTGTGTGTGTGTGTGTGTGTGTGTGTGTGTGTGTGTGTGTGTGTGTGTGTGTGTGTGTGTGTGTGTGTGTGTGTGTGTGTGTGTGTGTGTGTGTGTGTGTGTGTGTGTGTACCTACTGAACCGAATTTTGGGAACAAATTTGTACCCAGAAGTGAGCAAAACCTGACAAAATCTCCAAAAACGAGGACGTCCTCATTTGTAAAACTGGTATAAAAAATGCAGAAAGTTTTCTGTGATCGGTTTAGGTGTGTGTGTGTGTGCCTACTTAACCGTATTTTGGGAACAAATTTGTAAGTGAGGAAAACCTGAGAAAATCTCCAAAAACCTCCTTTTGGGGACGTCCTCATTTGTAAAACCGATATAAAAATAAAGTAATTAAATAAAGTCATTTGAGTTTTTTTTTTTTTTTTATGTAAAAATGCTGAAAGTTTTCTATGATGGGTTTAGGTGTGGGTTAGGGTTAGGTTATAACATTTACAATTATCTGTATATAAAAACAATAGAAGTCTATGCAATGTCCCCATTTAGATAAGTGTGTTAAGTGTTAAAACGTCTGTCTGTCTGTGTGTGTGTGTGTGTGTGTGTGTGTGTGTGTGTGTGTGTGTGTGTGTGTGTGTGTGTGTGTGTGTGTGTGTGTGTGTGTGTGTGTGTGTGTGTGTGTGTGTGTGTGTGTGTGTGTCTCAAACCAATGACAAACTAAATGACAGTTTATAGTCACTTTGAAGACAAATCAAATCACATTAATAATATTAATAAACATTAATGTTCATAAAACATTATCAGTAGAATTTGTAGCTCGGTATTCACAACCTGGCACGAGGTTCCTGATACCCTCAAACACCGGATGTCCACTGTGATGGACATTTAAACAATCCTGTGTTCTCTGAAAGATCTTCAAATTAACTTTTATTAATATTATCACTTAAGTTTATAATAGGTGCAAGTTGATGAAGCGCCCATGAACATGAATTAGCCCACTTCCTGTCTAGTTATGCCTATTTTATGTGATGCCTGAATCATAATCAGATTAAGTTATGGGTCCTATTTTCATTGTGATTGGCTGATCGGGGACCAATCAGTGACCAGGCAGTAAACACATAAAATTGTATTGGTTTAACCATGTGATGCAGGGTCTGAAGGGGATAATAGCAATAATAACTAATGACAAACCTTTAGAATATTAATAAATAACTACACAGGAGCAAATGAGTAACGCAATATTAACATTCTAACAAGAAACTCTGATTAACGAATTAGTAATAGCGCTCAGTTGAATGTGGTAGTGCACTAGTTTTTCAGAGGACTACTAAGAACTACAGGTTCATAATTAACATGAATAATGTATAATTAATTCTAAAGTGAAGGTAATGGTAACCCAATGACAGTATTCTAAAGTGAAAAACATAACTCTATAGTAATGACTGAAATCATTTTGTATTGTAACACTTGAGTAATCACTATAGTGAGTTACCATGATCTTAACTTTAGAATACTGATCCAAATAACTCATTCCTATGCACTCAAAAAAAAATACTTGTTGAATTTACAAAAAAAAGCAAGGTCAAGTGGTTCCACGCAACTATATTGAGTCATTTTTACAAATAACAATTTAGTTATATGAACAAAAGAAATTCAAGTAAAGCTGATAAAATTCCTTTGAGTAAATACAAACCATTTGAATTTGTCACTGTTACATAATATTTATATGTGGAGTTATAATGTTATGTCACTTTTAAGAAAGTTTATTATGTTAGGTGAACACATTTAGCAATTTAATTTATCTTATTAAATTAACTATTTGCTCTACAAGTGTAAGTGGAAAACTATTAATTAACAAGCATATTGTTAGATGCAAAAATAACTAATTGGACAAACTTAAATTAATTGAAGGCAGGAATTCCATCCAATAAATGAGTGTATAAGTGCCCACAGCCTAAACACAGGCACTCTTCTGCATAATGGTTACCACAAAATGACAGAAACTCTAAATGAAACTCTAAACTATATCTATTAAACACTAACATAAACTAACAACATCTTTCCCTTTACTGAAAAACATAAAATAACACTTTAATCCCTAAATTTACTCTCCTAACGCCGTCCCTTGCAAAGCATGCTGGGAACTACAGATCCACTGCCCAGTTTGTTCGTTTCACTCAGCAATGTTAAGTTGACCGAACAAACATGTATTAAGTAAAACTGACGATACTCATTTTTAGTAGGAACAACTCAGTAAATGTAAGTTCATGTTACATGAGTTTTTGTTTAATGTGAACAAGGATGATGCAACTAACAACAGTGAAAGTTCATTTTTTTGAGTGTAGAAGGAGTAACACTTGAGTCACTACTAACCAAAACCTTACAAAACCGTCAAAAGTTTACAATGACTTAATCATGCTTTACACTTTAGTAGTAATGTAACACTTGAGTCATTACTAGTGGGTTATCATTTTCACTTTACAATTAATTATATTATGCATTATTTACATGAATCTGTATACACTATCTGTATGCACTAAAAGTGGTATAGAACCACTTTAAGTGCTGTAGCTATAGCACAAAATCTTAGTTCTTCAGCGGTTCTTTGGGATGGCTAGGTGTTATATAGCACCGCTACCATATACAGAACCTGTTAAGATATGGTACTATCTAACACCAAAAGTGGTTCCCCATATGATTACGAGCCAAGAACCACTTTTAGTGCCATATAGCACCATTTGTATTTCTTAGTAGTTCTGTGAGGTATGAAACAAATAGTAGTTAGGCTATTGATCAGCTAATAGTGAACTACCAAGTTCAAATGAGCACTATTACTTACCAATTCATTAATCAGAGTTTCTTAGTTAAGCTCTGGGACCATTTTGGGGGATTTCCGTCTGGATTTGGTCCACCCAAATGTAAAAGCTTCCCATTCCCACATCTCTAATTACACAATTTTAAAGGAAAAGTTACATAAACCACTGCTAAACGCGATACACATGTATATGTTGTCTGAGGTTTAATAACCCACCGCCCTAAAAAAGAGGTGTTTTTTTATTTTATTTTTTGGTTATAAATTAATTGTTGAAAGTGTTTCCCTCATGCCCTGTGTGCTCTAGCACCCTGCAGACAGTTTGGGCTGTTTCCACTGGATTACAGAAAATACTGGAAAAAAAGATTTTTGTCTGTATCATATTGTATGCAAGATTTATTCAAATGGTTAATCCCAGAGTAATTTAAATAAGTTACTTTGTGTAAAACAAATGCCAAGACATTTAAAAAATGTAAGTACTTGATGATGTAATTCCGGACCCCTGATGAGGGTCCATGAGTTTAAGAGGCTAAATGTTATACTCACTTGTTCCTGTGTAGTTATTCATTAATGAGTATTTTACAGCGTTACTAACTACTTTAATAAATATTATTAGTGTTTATATTTTGTGTTTATATTTTATATACATTTAAAACGTTTCCAAAAGGAGCTCTTCACAGCAATGAACCATTTTGGGTTCCCCAAGGAAACTTTTAATGGAAGTTATGTTTTGTTTTTGAATAATCTGAAGAACTTTTTCCAGCTCTAGAACCTTTTGTGTAATGGGTTCTTCATAGGACGCAATAAAACCCTTTATTTTAAAATGGAGTGAGTTTGTTGAAGCAGTAATAGACGGAGATGATGGTGACCCCTCCTCTTTTCTTCCTCTGCATACAGGATGTCTTTCATCCACCCTTTCCAAGAGGATCAAAAGCCCGTTAAAACTGACCCCAGTGCATCACACACACACACACACACACACACACACACACACACACACACACACACACACACACACACACACACACACACACATGTAGTTCCCCTTTTATCCAGAATGAGCACCTATTTCCTTGTTTTAATTGTTTGCCCATTACTCACGCACACACTTATACATTAGGCCTAAGCCTATAGACCGCGTTTAGATGAATGTGCTGCCAGATTTCAGCGAAGCTTCCTCTAGCTCATAAATTCAGTGCAGCCACTGTAGCTCTGCTTAGGAAGAATTGTAAACAATCTGGTTTATAATAGCCTACTTACACATCTCAGTGTGATATTTCTCCGGCACACAGAAACCATACACTCATATTTTCTATATTTTAACAGGTTATACACGTCTTTAAGCAAGGCAAGCGTACTGTAGATGATTCAGTCAAATCCCGAGAGACTTCAGAGAGCAATCTCTGCTTCTGTAGCGCCCCCATCTGGCCATATCTGGAATAAACTATAAGTTGAACTATCACTTTTATGGTAATATGTGTATTTTGCTACTATTCATTTCTTAAGGTTTAAAATATATATTTTTAACGATCTGTTATTTTATTATGTTTTCTTAAATCATGCTTTTATATATATATATAACACTGATACAAATAATTCTGTGGTGAAGTAAATACTACAGAAAAAACTAATGTATAATCTTCATGAAAAAATTAAGTTCAGGCAAGAATTTTAAAAAGTAAGTAAATTCTACATTAGTACTCAATTCAAGCGTGTAGAAATTAAAGTGTAAATATCCGCATTATAAAATTAAGTAAAGCTACACTTTTCTGATACTGGTGTTCCCATCATGCACTGGGGTTTGAATAATAATGTGGACTTTCGCTGTTTTCCAGCTGTATTTACAGTTTTATCATTGCTTTTGTTGTTAGGTTAGTAACTTGATATTTTGTGACATTTGGAGTATATTT
>NC_137105.1:48884033-49184033 GCF_949357685.1 Gobio gobio | reverse complement strand
CCCCCCAAACTTTTAATTAAATCTTACTATGAATTTAAACATCAAAAATTGTCATAATTTAGAAATAAAAGGCATTTTAGCTTCTGATTTAAACGCTCTGTTTGAATGGGCGTGTCTTCTGTGAGACTTCAGTGTAAACGCCCACTGCTGTGATTGGCCGCTGTGAGACTTCAGTGTAAACGCCCACTGCTGTGATTGGCCGCTGTGAGACATCAGTGTAAACGCCCACTGCTGTGATTGGCCGCTGTGAGACATCAGTGTAAACGCCCACTGCTGTGATTGGCCGCTGTGAGACATCAGTGTAAACGCCCACTGCTGTGATTGGCCGCTGTGAGACATCAGTGTAAACGCCCACTGCTGTGATTGGCTGCTGTGAGACTTCAGTGTAAACGCCCACTGCTGTGATTGGCTCCTGTGAGACTTCAGTGTAAACGCCCACTGCTGTGATTGGCCGCTGTGAGACTTCAGTGTAAACGCCCACTGCTGTGATTGGCTGCTGTGAGACTTCAGTGTAAACGCCCACTGCTGTGATTGGCCGCTGTGAGGCTTCAGTGTAAACGCCCACTGCTGTGATTGGCCGCTGTGAGGCTTCAGTGTAAACGCCCACTGCTGTGATTGGCTGCTGTGAGGCTTCAGTGTAAACGCCCACTGCTGTGATTGGCCGCTGTGAGGCTTCAGTGTAAACGCCCACTGCTGTGATTGGCTGCTGTGAGGCTTCAGTGTAAACGCCCACTGCTGTGATTGGCTGCTGTGAGGCTTCAGTGTAAACGCCCACTGCTGTGATTGGCCGCTGTGAGGCTTCAGTGTAAACGCCCACTGCTGTGATTGGCTGCTGTGAGACTTCAGTGTAAACGCCCACTGCTGTGATTGGCTCCTGTGAGACTTCAGTGTAAACGCCCACTGCTGTGATTGGCTCCTATGAGACTTCAGTGTAAACGCCCACTGCTGTGATTGGCCGCTGTGAGACTTCAGTGTAAACGCCCACTGCTGTGATTGGCTCCTATGAGACTTCAGTGTAAACGCCCACTGCTGTGATTGGCGGCTGTGAGACTTCAGTGTAAACGCCCACTGCTGTGATTGGCTCCTATGAGACTTCAGTGTAAACGCCCACTGCTGTGATTGGCCGCTGTGAGACTTCAGTGTAAACGCCCACTGCTGTGATTGGCTCCTATGAGACTTCAGTGTAAACGCCCACTGCTGTGATTGGCTCCTGTGAGGCTTCAGTGTAAACGCCCACTGCTGTGATTGGCTGCTGTGAGACTTCAGTGTAAACGCCCACTGCTGTGATTGGCTCCTGTGAGGCTTCAGTGTAAACGCCCACTGCTGTGATTGGCTGCTGTGAGACTTCAGTGTAAACGCCCACTGCTGTGATTGGCTCCTGTGAGGCTTCAGTGTAAACGCCCACTGCTGTGATCGACTGACATCTTTTCATATAAAATGGCTAGTATTACATGTTTAACTCTTTCGAAAACTGTTAGAAGTTTTTACTGTTACAGTTCACAACTCGTGCTGTTTGATTGGCAGTTCCAGCGATTGTAAAGGGAACGTTCTTTATATACGGTATACGACTTACACAGGCACAATTTCACACTATTTCCAAAGCATTGGCATCACCATAAAAACCCTGCCATAATAATACACATGCCATACACCTCATTTATATCATACTAGAAGCGGCGAGACGTTTTCTGACTCTGAGGTCTGCTGGAGAACTCAACCATCACCCCTTCCCCTTTATCTCTCTCTCTGGCCCATGCCAGAGACCACACACACACACACACACACACACACCCAGACCACACAGAGTCAGCCACGGGGTCTTGCACGCACACCGCCCTGGAGCTGTCAGTCTTGAGCTCCGTCTGGGTGTGTGTATACGAGGGAAGGTTTGTGACAGTGCAAAAGCCTAGGGAAAAAATGCCATGATTGCTGAACAACTCGTAATATTGTATATGTTGAAATATCTGTGTTGCTCCCAACAGAACGTGTTTGCTCAGTGGGGATATTTGTTTACTCATGTCTAACGTGTTTAAATGCACTGAATGTTTTGATGTCTCTCTGTCAGCGGTGATGAGATCGTGCCGTGAGCTCAAACAAAACTAACGTTTGTCTCTTTTAGGTGTGTGAACAATGTCTCGTGGCCGCCTGCCTCCCTTGGTGACCGGCATCTCACCCAATGAGGGCGCGCCGTGGACCAAAGTCACCATTCGCGGAGAGAACCTGGGCACTGGACCCAATGATCTCATCGGTAATGATACACATGCACACAGACATTGTTACACTTACACATACAAACCCTCCTTTTTGAACAAACACTGCTGTTTATAAGTGTGGGGTCAGGAAGATTTTTTTTTAAAGACATTTTTCATCAAGGATCCATTAAATTGATCAAAAGTGACATTTACACTCTAAAAAATAAAAGGTTCTATATGGCACCAAAAATGGTTCTTGGCTCGTAATCATAGGGGAACCTTTTTTAGTGCTTTATAGCACCAATTTTGGTGCTTCAGTGGTTCT
This sequence comes from Gobio gobio, assembly GCF_949357685.1. Classification (NCBI taxonomy): domain Eukaryota; kingdom Metazoa; phylum Chordata; class Actinopteri; order Cypriniformes; family Gobionidae; genus Gobio; species Gobio gobio. The sequence goes on along the minus strand of NC_137105.1, from coordinate 49,181,516 downwards.
TAAGCGGTTCTTCAAAGGTGCTACACTCTAAAAAAAAAAAGGTTCTATATTGCACCAAAAATGGTTCTTGGCTCGTAATCATAGGGGAACCTTTTTTAGTGCTATATAGCACCAATTTTGGTGCTTCAGTGGTTCTTCAGTGGTTCTTCAGCGGTTCTTCAGCGGTTCTTCAGAGGTTCTTCACCGGTTCTTTGACTAAGGTGCTATATAGCACCTCTGAAGAACCGCTGAAGAACCACTGAAGCACCAAAATTGGTGCTATATAGCACTAAAAAAGGTTCCCCTATGATTACGAGCCTTTTTTTTTAGAGTGTATATAGCACCTTAGTCAAAGAACCGGTGAAGAACCACTGAAGAACCACTGAAGAACCGCTGAAGAACCGCTGAAGAACCACTGAAGAACCGCTGAAGAACCACTGAAGAACCGCTGAAGAACCACTGAAGAACCGCTGAAGAACCGCTGAAGAACCACTGAAGAACCGCTGAAGAACCACTGAAGAACCGCTGAAGAACCGCTGAAGAACCACTGAAGAACCACTGAAGAACCGCTGAAGAACCACTGAAGAACCACTGAAGAACCACTGAAGAACCACTGAAGAACCACTGAAGAACCGCTGAAGAACCACTGAAGAACCGCTGAAGAACCGCTGAAGAACCACTGAAGAACCACTGAAGAACCACTGAAGAACCGCTGAAGAACCACTGAAGAACCACTGAAGAACCACTGAAGAACTGAAGAACCACTGAAGAACTGAAGAACCGCTGAAGAACCGCTGAAGAACCGCTGAAGAACCGCTGAAGAACCGCTGAAGAACCGGCGAAGAACCGCTGAAGAACCGCTGAAGAACCACTGAAGAACCACTGAAGAACTGAAGAACCGCTGAAGAACCGCTGAAGAACCGCTGAAGAACCGGTGAAGAACCGCTGAAGAACCGCTGAAGAACCGCTGAAGAACCGCTGAAGAACCGGCGAAGAACCGCTGAAGAACCGCTGAAGAACCACTGAAGAACCGCTGAAGAACCGCTGAAGAACCGCTGAAGAACCGCTGAAGAACCGCTGAAGAACCGCTGAAGAACCACTGAAGAACCGCTGAAGAACCGCTGAAGAACCACTGAAGAACCACTGAAGAACCGCTGAAGAACCACTGAAGAACCGGCACTAAAAAAGGTTCTCCTATGATTACGAGCCAAGAACCATTTTTGGTGCCATATAGAACCTTTTTTTTTTAGAGTGTATAATATTACCAAAAAACATTCAATTTCCAATAAATACTGTATTGTTTAGTTTTTTTATTTCTATTTATCGAAGGATCCTGAAAAAATGTATCCCGTTCAGTGGCGGTTCTTGACCATGGTAACTAGGGGGCCTCCTCGTGTGGTTTTGCTTCTCTGCATTGGTTATTGGTTATGACAAAAAAAATAGTTTGGTGCTATATGATTCCAAATTTAGGGGGGCCAGAGGGGGGGCCAAGCTTGTTGACATTATCCCCCCTGGAACCGCCACTGATCACGTTTCCTCGATATGATTTCTGAAGGATCATGTGACACTGAAGACTGGAGTGATGATGCTGAAAACTCAGCTTTGCCATCATATTTTTTTAAATTGTAATATTTCCAAATAGGAGTGTAACGGTACACAAAACTGACGGTTTGGTACGTACCTCGGTTTTGAAGTCAAGGTTCGGTACAGCAGTTTTACAAAATTGCTTTTTATTGATTTTTATCCAACAGTGATTTACTGAAAAAATGTGTCTGTCCTTAAATTAATTCAATTATAACTAAAAGTTATAATAGACAACCCTCAGATGGTCCTGACCCAAGACCTATGTTCCCAAGTCTGCTACGATAAAAACTCAAATCTGATTAAAATGAAATGTTATTTTTTGAAACAGGCCTGGACAGATATATCATATCGGCATCATGATAGAAATGAGCTCAGGCTACATTGTCCATTTGACTGACTTCCTTTTCTCTTGGTCACTGTCCATCTCCCACTCCGCAGGTCTGTCAATCTGTGGTCATAACTGCTTGCTGACAGCAGAATGGATGTCTGCTAGCAAGATAGTGTGTCGCGTGGGTCCTGCTAAAGATGACAAGGGCGAGATCATCGTCACTACCAAGGGTGGAGGCCTAGGGACGTCCACTGTCTCCTTCAAACTGCTCAAACCCGAGAGGATCGGTGAGACACACACACACTCGCACTGCCGTCAAACTCGCGTACACACACTCAGTGAGCGTGTTTACACTGCCAATCTAACACCAATTATCCTTAATAGCCTGACATCTTGTAAGGTCATGTAAACACCTTAAACTGTGTCCTTTAATCGCCGGAAAGGGCTGATAATTGGCACACCTGGTTCACTTTATGTTTTTATTAGTGCCGTCAATCGATTAAAAAATTAACTAGATTAATAATCACAAGTTTTTCTGATTAATCGCAGTTAAAAGCAGTTTTTATATGCTTTAATATTTTATAATGCAATAATTTCACATTTACTCACCAAATTAATGTAGAAGCAACTTAAAGACTGTATATTTTAAATATTTGTTGAAATGTCATGTTTTTATGAATGAAGGCCAGTATCACTGATACTAATACTGATACTGAAACTGATTCCCCCCCTAATTTTAAACATTAATTATTGCCATTCAACTAGTGTTGTTTTTGGCGGCCTGTTTTAATTTTAGTTTTAGTCTAGTCTTTTTGTCAAGCTGTCATTTTAGTTTTTATTAGTTTTAGTTACGTTCATACTCTTTTTAGTTTAGTCAAGTTTCAGTCGACTAAAAGTCTAGACCATTTTAGTCTTATTTTAGTCAGAATTATCCGTGACAATTTTCGTCTAGTTTTAGTCGACGAAAACTGATGACATTTTAGTCTAGTTTTAGTCAGTGAAAATTGTATTTTAGTCTCTTTTTAGTGATGCAATTCTATTTAACCCAGTCAATATAGTATAGACTCAAGAATACATCCATTCCAGACACGGAAAAGACGCTCTGATTTGAATTTACAACATAATTATTTTACCAGCCAAACATGTTAGAAGTACACACACATACATTTAAATAAAATAAATAAAAACATTGAGATGTCTCTTAAAGCTACACTGTGATATTTTCCCCCATCTAGCGGTTAAAAGGTATATGACCATCCAGTAAATTTTAGTTTCTCTTCCTCTCAATTCCGATTTCGTTTTAACTCCTACGGTGGCCGATTTAGTCCAAGATTAATATGGCTGCCAGTTCGACCTCGTCCACATTCGACACGGTGCCATCGAGTGTTAAAACGCGAAAGGCGCAGCTTGAATTTACGGGTATGTCCCTCTTTGGCTAATGTACTTTCAAGATGGAGGGGCAACATGGCGACCGGCATTCGAACCCCTCACGTATGTATTTACAATGGCATATTATAAACTTACGAGAATACTTTATTACTTGAAAGAAGTAAATATACATTAATGAGCACATATATTTTTGAAAGAACTAAGTGTTTTTAGCTAAGAACAAACTAAAAAAGTTACACAGAGTAGCTTTAAGGTTCGTGGTGTTTTTTCCCGTGATTTTGTGGCCGCATTTCTCCCAAACTTTTTCCACAACACATTCCGTTTTATTTTCCTCTTCTATGTAATGAAAGTTTTTCCAAATGTCGTTTCTTCTTTTTTTCCTTTACGAACCCCAGCCTACCGGCCATCGGTTCCTTTCTCTGTGTTATGTTGCGTTCACACCGGACGCAAATAAATTGCGCTATTCGTGCGAAGTTGGACGCTTGAACATTTTGAGTTTACTCGCTTCATTCGCGTGTGACATTCACTTCACAACAGATGCGAATTCGCGTCATGGGAGGGGCTTCTGCCAGCGGCTCGTCTCGTTGAGAAATGGCTGACATGGGCTGTGTTTACACGTCTTTTTTGTTAAAATCTACTGTTAGTGTGTGACAAAACGTAGTTTTAAGACTTTTTCAGGTGATAATGTAGTTGTTTAAAGCTCAAATCTGTGGTTTATTTATATAAAGGAGTTGTGAGCTCCAGCGGATCAGCGGCGCTCATTAACCCCGGCGAGAGCAGCCTTTCCTCGGCCAGTCCTTCTGCCGTCTGCCGCTGGCTCTGATGTCTCTGTGGTCTCGAGCTATAATTCGTCTTGTAACGGGCGATCTTTGGTCTCATGGATCTATAATTTGTTCCCTGGCAAATCGTTTAGGCTGAGGGCAAAATTAAGTTTCATTACTTTTTTATTTTTAGGCTATAACTGTACGTTACAGTTGTAGCCTACTAGCACTGACTTTGAATGTTTGACTGAATTGTTTGCTTTATTTCATGTATAGCTTATTATACCTTTTACTTATATTTTTGTATTATTGATCATACATAAACTTGCATTTAACAAAAAGAGACTGGGTTGTGTTTCATGTCATTTAATGTTATCACAGTGATAATCATATTGTCTGAACCAGATATTAATATACAGATTTTCTCCTCATTGTTGTCACTACTAGAGCAAGCTCATGATTGGTTAACGCGGCGCGAATATCCGCCAAAGTTCAGATTTTTCAACTCGTGCGATTCGCAGCATTCGCGCGAATCACGCGTCAAACGCTCAATTAGCGCCGTGTCATTCGCACCGCAGAATGTCTATTCGCGTCTTTGCATTGACATGTAAATCACTCGCGCGAATCGCGTCATTCACGTCCGGTGTGAACGCACCATTAGACTTAAAGGGTTAGTTCACCCAAAAATGAAAATTCTGTCATTAATTACTCACCCTCATGTCGTTGGACACCCGTAAGTCCTCCGTTCATATTCGGAACACAAATGGAGATATTTTAGTTGAAATCTGATGGCTGAGAAAGGCTTCAATCAGGCCTCCATTGGCATTCAGTACATTGACACTTCCAAGATCCATAAAAGGCACTTAAAACGTCGTTACAAAGTCCATCTCACCACAGTGGCTCTACAATAATCTTACGATGCGACGACAATAGTTTTTGTGCGCAAAAAAAAATCAAAATAACACCTTTATCCAACTTGTTCTCGACTTCCGTGTGTGCCTCCACGACGCATGCGCGAGAATATGACGCAGATCCGGCGTTCGGACATATGACCCAGAAGCGATTTGTTTACGAGCAGAGGAAGACGCGCGTGTCTAAGCTGTTGGATTCTACATTGATCGTGCTTTAGGTCTCGGCGTAGTGCTCAAAATGGGGCTTAAGTGTGTATTTCATGGATTCCCGAACACCGGCGCTACGTCATATTCTCGCGCATGCGTCGTGGAGGCACACACGGAAGTCGAGAACAAGTTGGATAAAGGTGTTATTTTGATTTTTTTTTGCGCACAAAAACTATTGTCGTCGCATTGTATGATTATTGTAGAGCCACTGTGGTGAGATAGACTTTGTAACGACGTTTTAAGTGCCTTTCATGGATCTTGGAAGTGTCAATGTACTGAATGCCAATGGAGGCCTGTGTGAAGCCTTTCTCAGCCATCAGCTTTCAACAAAAATATCTCCATTTGTGTTCCGAATATGAACGGAGGTCTTACGGGTGTCCAACGACATGAGGGTGAGTAATTAATGACAGAATTTTCATTTTTGGGTGAACTAACCCTTTAACTTTGTTGTCGTTTACGCTAACTCACTACAGCTGCATCTTCTAAATAATGCAGTGAGTAGGGCTTGAGGAAGTGAAGTGACGTCGCCTGCGTCTGCGCAATGTGACCTGATGCAGCCCCTGAAGTGAGACACAGAAATACTGCAAAATAATAACAAAAACGCGACGAAATAACGTTATAACATTTCGTCTCGTTTTGGTCAATGAAAATTAAGAGACATTTTAGCATTGTTTTTATTTTGTAAACCACATTTAGTCTCGTTTTTATTCGTCAACAATATTGCATTATACATTCACTTCTAGTCATCGTCACATATTTACGTTGCGCCTCGTCTCATTTTCGACGGTTCGTTGACGACGATATTTAGTCATAATTTTCGTTGACGAAAGCAACACTATCAATTTTCTTTAACATTTATTATGCTTCAATTAACAACTTTTAATTTAAGTTGACTTAAAATAATCCTCACATAAATTAAAGCCATGAAGTCATATTTACCTGTGCCCTGTGAAATATACAGAAATTGAATAAAGTTATCAAACAAGTCTGCACTGCATAAATTATGAATTAAATATAGATGAATCCTTATTAAAGCTACAAACGTTCTTTAGTCGAGAGCAGTGAGGGATTTTCTCTGTTCTCTTTGTTCTTTGATGAACATTAATGACATCATTAGTGGCTGCTGTCACTTTAAGAGCCGCCGTGATCACATGACACTGATCTCACATCTCATTTTCTCACAACTCTTTAAGTTCATTTAAGACGTTATTTAACTCATTTAAGACTGCTCTAATGAGGATACTCGACAAAACGGGCACTTTGGCATAATTCTGTGTATTATTGTGTGTAAGAGAACTGGTGTGTCTTTGTTCTGTGTGTGTGTCATAGTCAGGACATTCACAGTCAGCTCGTTCTCTTTCGTCTGGTCGTGCTTGAATATTTTAAAAGCATTTGCATGAATAAGAGCGTGATCATATAATGTAACGCCAGCCAAAGGATGACAGAAAAAACAGATGCTGCATTAATTGCGTTAAATATTTTTAATGTGTTAAACTGAAACGCTAAATGTTAACGTTGACAGCACTAGTTTTTATGTCAAATCAAAGAAAATCCTGATAATTTTAGATCTCACATAAACATGGTTTTCTGGAGTTATCAACATAGTGTTGTGGACGTAAACACACTCGATTTACGTTATAGGCAAAATCACAACTTCGGTTTGATTGATTATACACTCTTTAAATGTACACACATGCTCTTTGAAGATGGCAATGGATTTTTAGTGCTCAACCAACGAGTATGTGTGTGTTTTTGTGTGTTTAGGCATTCTGGATCAGTCTGCGGTCTGGGTTGATGAGTTGAATTACTATGACATGAGGACTGATCGGAACAAAGGAATCTCTCCTCTCTCACTGAGGCCGGCCAACCCTTTGGGCATCGACATTGACAAGTACAGAAACATTCACAATTGAATTTGCGTTGCCCTCTTATGAACTTGCAAAGTATTAAATTTACACCTACAGTTGCAGAGGACACACAGAGTGCTCAACACACACACACACACGTGTGCTTCATTTTTGACTGTCTGATTAAAACACACTCTCACGTAGACCAAAACAAATGCATTTCCTCACACACTTCACCCAAAAAGCACTTCTCTGTGTTTATAGAAGTGGACTGCTGTGTTTATAAGGAAGGAGGTTCAGCAGAAAGTAGAAACAGCCCATTGTGTGTAATGTCTTCTACCTGGGTGATGTCATTGGTACACTATTTCCTTTGATAGGAAGTGAAAATCTTCCTTTCCCTGACCTCTGCACCAACCTCATTTATATCTATATATTCAGATGAGTACGCTACTGTTCAAAAGTTTGGGTCTGTAAGATTTTTTTATTGGTTTTTAAAATTCTCTTATGCTCACCAAGGCTGCATTTTTTAAACAAAATATACAGTACAAACAGCCATATAGTGAAATATTTGTACAAATTTAAAGGCATCATGAACTGCATTGTTTTATAATGTTTCCTTAGGTGCACTTATAATGTTAGTATTATTCTTACATCAAAAATTGTCATAACTTAGAAATAAAAGGCATTTTAGCTGATTTTAGCTTCTGATTTGAACGCTCTGTTTAAAGGGGAGTGTCTGCTGTGAGACTTCAGTGTAAACGCCCACTGCTATGATTGGCTGCTGTGAGACTTCAGTGTAAACGCCCACTGCTGTGATTGGCTGCTGTGAGACTTCAGTGTAAACGCCCACTGCTGTGATTGGCTGCTGTGAGACTTCAGTGTAAACGCCCACTGCTGTGATTGGCTGCTGTGAGACTTCAGTGTAAACGCCCACTGCTGTGATTGGCTGCTGTGAGACTTCACTCTCAACGCCCACTGACATCTATGGCATTATATTCAGATCGTGGCATGAAAGGTTGCAGTGATGAGCATTGTAGACGATCACAGACATGTTGAGCTCATGAATGCTGTGATCTGTGATCACCGCAACTCGATTGCGACTGATTTCCCAAAGAATCCGCGGTGAAATGTAGCGAACACAAATAAATAATGCTCAACTGAGACATTCACACGGATGAAAAGAAATAAGCACATTCCTAGCATTAGGATCCTTTGGAAGGGAATGTTATTTGTAGTCCATCCTGCATTGCTCTTCTCTCCTCGTCATCTCACTAACACTCCAGTGGGCGGGGCCAGAGTTGTGATGATGAAGTGGGCGTTTATCTTCTTCTGCAGAGGCGCTCTTTCTCCATCTATTACAGGCTCATTCCACAACGAGTCGCTCTCTGGGCTTGGTCACAATAAAAGCTGTTTCTGAACTTAGAGGATATTTTTATAGTAGGATGACCTCTTGTCAAAAGCTCAAGGAAATTTTGATTTCTCAGTTCATGACCCCTTTAAAGAAACTGTTTTCTTTTTTAATACATTTAAATTTGTAATTTATTCCTGCAATGGCAAAGCTGAATTTTAAGTAATTTTAATTTTACTGATTTGGTGCTCAAGAAACATTTCTTATTACCGATGTTGAAAACGGTTGTGCCGCTTAATATTTTTATGGAAACCGTAATATTTTTTTAGGATTCTTTGATAAATAGAAAGTTCCAAATAACAGCATCTGTTTTTTGTAACATTATAAATGTCTTTACTGCCACCTTTGGTTTATTAAATGTGTCCATGCCGAATTAAATGTACTTACTGAACCCAAACGCTTCAACAGATATTGCATATGAATCATATGCATTTCATCAGTGTATTCTGTGCCACATCACAAGACACAATGGGCTTATGTAATGCTGTTTATATCCGGACAGATCTGGTTTGTACCCTGTCTGGTTTTTCTCTATGATGAGTGGGTCTGTTTGGCATGATGGGTCTCTGTGTGTCTAACTCTGTCTTCTGTTCTTCAGAGGGAAGGTTCCTCTAAAGGATCTGGAGAACATGTTCCCTGGAATGAGTGGAGACTTCACCAGCGAGAATTTCTCTGCCACCTGGTATCTCATCGAGAACCATTCATCAACCGGGTTGGTCTATTTACCGTCCGTCTGTCCATCTTTTAATCTGCCAAAAGAGATTTGTGCGTAATGTGGTGTTAATGTGTGTTGCGGTTGTAGCTTTGATAATCTGCGTATGGCAGTGGGGAATCTTAAGAAACAAGCCAGTAAGAAGAACGAGGGCAGTCTGGCCTACGTGAAAGGAGGTCTCAGCACTTTCTTTGAGGCTCAGGATGCTCTTGCAGGTACGGATGCTGCGATGTGTATGTTTAAACGTGTATGAACACAACCTAGTAGGTCATTTCAAAGACAACATGAAATATTATTCATCCATTCGACTGAAGGAAACAAAAGCATTTCTGAAAGAAAAATAATATTCACTGGGAATTAATAAAGTGTGGGACTGGATTGTGTCAATGAGGAGTTTGTTGCCTTGGGTCATGCTGGAATTATTGTAATAAAATGACTCATCCCATAAACACGATATTGTAATGACTATAGCCCCTTTTTCAGTTAGTAAACATTGTGACGTTTTTTTGTGGGCGAAGCTTAGCTGGAGGCAGAACGATTTCCCTGATCGCTTCACTAACGCTAGCCAGCAAGTTTTTTTTAAGGTGGGCTTGTTTATAAACAATGACTGGAGTAATTGTATCTGAATATGTAAGGTCACTCTCTATCCGGGACCGTGACTGTTATTTTAAACAGTTAACCTTAACGGACGGAACCAGATTGACCGACCCGTGCACACTCACTCAATTGATCGATCTGAGAGCATTACCTCCGGTTGAGTGTCCTGGCATCCAGGGCCGGCCCGCGGCATAGGCAAATGCTTATTTTTACTTTAAACTTTATGCAAGCAGCTGTTCTGGGTAGGGATCGACCGATATGGATTTTTTAGTGCCGATGCCGATACCGATACCGATTTTTTTTCATCAGCCTTAGCCGATGACCGATACGGGCTACCGATTTTCTTGAGCCGATATTTGGAGCCGATACTACTTTTGCTCCCTCAATTTACAACATAAAAATGACACAATGATCATGATGATAACAATTTAAAATTTACAATTTAAAAAAGGAACATTTATTGAACTAAAAAAAACTATTTAACAAATAGTAAAAACAGGTGAGGTAGAACAAGAAAAAAAGAGTTCAGTGGTGAAAATAAATTCTGAAAATAAATATTTAAGCATAAATAAAATAATTATACTATTTGCACGCAGTATCAACAAGCAAGCAGCATAATAAAGTGCACACTGACTGTACTATACTTAATTTTAAAACTATTTACAACCTAGTCATTTAATGGTTACACTCTAAAAAATGCTGGGTTAAAAATAACCCAAGTTGGGTTGAATATGGACTAACCCAGCAATTGGGTTGTTTTGACCCAGCGGTTGGGTTAAATGTTTGCTTAAAACAACCCAATCGCTGGGTTAGTCCATATTCAACCCAAGTTGGGTTATTTTTAACCCAGCATTTTTTAGAGTGTAGGTGCACTTAACTTAATCTCTTGTAGATCAACACCAGCGGTAATTCAGGAAAAAATCTCCCAATGCTCCACGTGAAACTTCAGTCTTTCGACCTTTTACCATCGTGTCAATTCTCAATTGATTTTCATTAATATGCGCGAGGGAGGGAGAGCAAGAGAGTTTGAAGACGGTGAGAGCTGCCCTGTGGACGCCTGTCTGTAAATAATGCAGGGAAAAAAATATCGGCGAACGCAGCAACCATGTATCGGCCGATGCCGATACACGTAAAAATTGCAAATATCGGCCCGATATATCGGTCTAACACTAGTTCTGGGTACTCGGTGTGATTTTATAAAAAATCATGTCAGTTTTTTATAAACACATACCGCTTTTTTAATAGCCCAATGTTTTTACTCTACAGTTGTGCAGTTTTAAGGGGATATAGGGCATTTGTAAAATGTATTTGCCGAAATTAGTGTCATTTATATGCAGGTTTATTTGAAATAGCAACATTTTATGTAAAATTCACATTAAATATCTAAATTTCTCAGTTTAGGCTACTTCATGGTGAAAACATGAATGCGCATAGTTTAGATAGTTAGATGCCTATAACTATGTGCTAAATGGACACGTATAAGACTTAAAATACAAAGATTTAACAGATGAGTTTTATGTCGTACGATCCGAAGTTCTGCCTAGCCAGCGCCTGGCACACACACTCACTCCAGGCAACTCGTTTTATTGCGTTTAACCACAGCTGTCATCATTTTTTTGTCTGGCAGTAGTACAAATTTCAATTTGGAGCCTGTACTCCGTCGATTCCGGCACCCAAAATCACAACAAGATGACATTTTGAGCTCCGAGACTGTGCGGGTTTGTACTGGCCGCCTCCAGTTTTCCCTTTGTTTTGCCTCTAGCTAATGCCGTGGCGAAATTGTGACGTCGGTGCAAAAAGGGTCTATTGGGACCATTGAGTTGTGAATTAAAGAGCTCTAATGGAAACTAGGGGTGGGTGATATAGCGATTAACTAGTAGAAATGTGTCAACTGGTAGAGATCTCTCGTCTCTATCGTGGTTACGCTCATGTGGCGTTGCTGTGCTGCGCAGTCACGAAAGCTAATCGTAAGCATGTTTTTTTTAAGCATTGAGGTTTAAAAACAGGTGATTTTAAACCATTAAAGCACAATTAGCAGCGAAAGAGAACTAATTTCAGTATATAAGCGCTCTCTGAGAGACTGTTGCTCAGCAATGCATGACATGAAACCGCTGTTCATAGAGCGCATGAGAACTGAACTGAGGGCTTTTTGACGCCTTATTGGGCTTGGGCGGTTTCATACACACACCTGTGTGTCAAAGTGAGCATGTATTTGCAAGTAAACACAGTCATTTATGTATTAACGTTGAGTTGAGAAAGAAAACGCATGAGTATATTGGATCCGTGCAGTCGCTCTTAAAGTGACAGCGTCCAAATTTACCTGCTGTCATTATTAATGCTAATCAAACAACAAAAATAGGGAACAATCTCTCACTGCTCTTGACTGCATCACTTTTGTAACTTTAATAAGAATAAATGTATATTTAATTGACTTGGTAGAGACTAGCCATTGTTTTTTTTAATACATTTTATGTTGCATTTCTAGTGCTAGAGTTTTTTTAGGCTAGTATTAGTTTTTTTTAATGGTATTAAAATGGGGATAAGAATGATGAAATTTCAATGGTATCAATTTTGATATCATAACCTTTTTTAAAGCAAAAATAACTATATTGTGATATATATCGTTATCGTGATATAAGAGTTTGGTCATATCGCCCACCCCTAATGGAACCACATTAGTAGTTGACCATAATTGACATTTTATTTGTAAATATAGACTGCAGAGTATAGTTTTAACACATTTTATACTGAACATCAGTGTAAAATTATGATTCAAATTACTTTTTTCTTCTTCTCGGGTGCGCTGATAAATGTAATCCTATCCGGATAGAAATGTTCATCATAGTGATACGTTATTTTATTTCCACAACATGTATTATTTAACAGTTTTGACTTTCATCGAATACTGTAGCCTAAACAATTCCTTATTGAACTGTCTGGATTGAGACATTTTTGACATTTTAACACTCACATGCAGACAAATGCAACTCCTGATAATGGAATAAGTCCAAATATGTTATGGTAACTTGAATTACATAACGTGTAAATCCCATGATTTTACTTTCAGTAGCTAACTCACTGGGTTGATGCTTATGTATTGAGTATTAAAGGTAAAGCTCAAATAGACAATGTGTATACTAGATCTGACATTTAACAAAATTAGGTGCATGTGTGTTTAATTCAAGTTTCTTCACTTCTTGTGTCATTGTACACAGGTGTATGTGTCTTCTCAGACTGCTCTCATCAGAGGCAAAGGTCACAACATTTCTGTGTAGACTTGTCTCGGGTCAAACAGAAAAGCTATTCTTAGCACCGCGTATCCATATGATTGACAGGCATGGGGACGGATAACAAGGCGTGGTTGTCATAATGTTTAGATGAGGTTGTAATAAGGTTGTCATTGTGCTGAGAGGAAACGAGAGAGCAGCAAACGGAAGCTGCACTGATTCCCAGAGAAGACTCCCAAAACTTACCAGGCAGAAGTCAAAACATACCTCCGAGACAGAGGAAGCGTACCACACAGCATTCCGGACCCCGGGGGGGAGCCGGGGGTTAGTCCTGACGTCATTGTGTACAGAAGCTTCCCAAATCCAGATGTGGAGAGAGAAAATAGATTTTATTGTGTCTTCTAATTTAATAGCGGTCTATATACACATACATGCATATTAAATTTGTGCTTTAGGATTGACTATCTGCACTGTTATTATGCCAGTGATGAAAACCTATTAGTTTGCGGGTCCTTAAAATGTTCTGTCAAATGTAATTTCATAAAAAGTCTTGATTATCTGCATTTGGGGTGTAAAGACAGGAATCACGGCACAGTCTAATGTGATTATTAAACTTCAATAGGCTATGATTAAATTAAATGAATGCGAGCACAGCATGATCAAAGTCAAAACACACGCCGCTGGTGCACATTCAACAGTCTTGCGGTTTCAGAGCAGTTCGCAATTAATGAATACCGCACATTTACGCCAAGTGATTGCTTATGGTCTGCTGCTGATGAATTATGACAGTGTTTACATTATGGTGTTTATATTGTAAAATGTTATAGATGGTTGTAAGAGTGAATATTTGATCTCATTTTGTCATCTGAGCAGATTGAGTAGTAACGCATAGACATTTCTATACAAAATTAGTGTCTTGAAATGAAAATTCTACATTATTAACAAAATCTTCTTCCTTTTTCTTTTCTTTTGTGCAGGTCTTAAAGGGTTAGTTGACCCAAAAATGAAAATTCTGTCATTAATTCCTCACCCTCATGTCGTTCCAAACCCATAAGACGTTCATCTTCAGAACACAAATTGAGATATTTTGAGTAAATCCGAGAGCTTTCTGGACCACACATGGACACTTTCAAGGTCCAGAAAGGTAGTAAAGAAATCGTTAAAATAGTCCATGTGACTCCAGTGGCTCAACCTTAATGTTATGAAGCGACGAGAATACTTTTTGTGCGTAAAAACAAACAAAAATAACGACTTTATTCAACAATCTGTTCTCTTCAACGTCACTGTCTTGCGCTGTTTACATTGTAAAACAGTGCAGCACTTCCAGGTTCCAGACTGACACAGAAGAGAAGAGAAGAGATTGTTAAATAAAGTCGTTATTTTTGTTTGTTTTTACGCACAAAAAGTATTCTCGTCGCTTCATAACATTAAGGTTGAACCACTGGAGTCACATGGACTATTTTAACGATGTCTTTACTACCTTTCTCGACCTTGAATGTTGTGGTTCAGAAAGCTCTCGGATTTACTTAATATATCTTAACTTGTGTTCTGCAGATGAACGAAGGTCATACGGGTTTAGAACGACATGAGGGTGAGTGATTAATGAAAGAAATGTCATTTTTGGGTGAACTAACCCTTTAAAAAAGGTCTTAAAGGCTTAAATTTGCTTTTAAAAACAGCAGATTCTCTATAATAGAAAGTTTAAAAGAACAGCATTTTATTTTAATAGAGATGATTTTTAAAGGGATAGTTCTCCCAAAAATGAAAATTACCCCATGATTTACTCACCCTCAAGTCATTGTAGGTGTATATGACATTCTTCTTTCAGACAAACACAATCGGAGTAACATTAAAAAATATCCTGGCTAATCCAAGCATTATAATGGCAGTGAATGGCAGCCCAAAATTTGAAGCCCAAAAAAGTGCATCCATCCATTATAAAAGTACTCCACACGGCTCTGGGTGTTAATAAAGGCCTTCTGAAGTGAATCAATGGGTTTGTGTAAGAAAAATATCCATATTTAAAAGTTTACAAAATAAAATATCTAGCTTCCTGCGGACCGCCTTCCGTATTCAATTTACGGAAAAAGCGTAACAGAGCCGTGTGAAGTACGTTTATAATGGATGGATGCAATTTTTTGGGCTTCAAATTTTGGGCTGCCATTATAAAGCGTGGATTTGCCAGGACATTTTTTAATATAACTTTTGTATTCGTCTGAAAGAAGAAAGTCATATACACCTCGGGTGACTTGAGGGTGAGTTAATCATGGGCTAATTTTCATTTTTGGGTGAACTATCCCTTCAACATTTATAAAAGTCTTTACTGTCCTTTTTGATTATCTTAAAGGGTTAGTTCACCCAAAAATTCTGTCATTAATGACTTCCCCTCATGTCGTTGGACACCCGTCAGACCTCCGTTCATCTTCGGAACACAAATGAAGATATTTTAGTTGAAATCCGATGGCTCAGAAAGGCCTCCATTGGCACAATGGCACTTTACACTCTCAAGACCCTTAAAAGGCACTAAAGACGTCGTTAAAAAGTCCATCTCACTACAGTGGTTCTACAATAACTTTATGAAGCGACGAGAATAGTTTTTGTGCGCAAAAAAACCCCAAAATAACTGTATTCTACAAGTTCTCGTCTTCCGTCTGGGCCTATGACGTGAACTCACGAAGCACCACGACGCATTCGCAAGAATATGATGTACACTATCTGTTGAGTAAGTAAAGTTTGACAAATTTTTTTTTATTTTAATGAGGTATTGCACATGCTGCCTAGCTATTTACCATGCATTTGTTTTCTATACGCCAAGACCTAAAGCACAATCAATGTAGAATTAGATATGGCGCGTCATATTCTCGCGAATGTGTCGTGGTGCTTCGTGAGTTCACGTCATAGACCCAGACGGAAGACAAGAACTTGTCGAATAAAGTTATTTAGATTTCTTGTGCCGCACAAAAACTATTCTCGTCGCTTCATAAAGTTATTGTGGAACCACTGTAGTGAATTGGACGTCTTTAGTACTTTTTAAGGGTCTTGAGAGTGTAAAGTGCATTGTGCCAATGGAGGCCTTTCTGAGCCATCGGATTTCAACTAAAATATCTTCATTTCTGTTCTGAAGATGAACGGAGGTCTTACGGGTGTCGAACGACATGAGGGTAAGTAATTAATGACAGAATTTACATTTTTGGGTCAACTAACCCTTTAACGTGCTGAATGATATGATTAATTCCTATGTACTGACCCCACAGGTAGTTTAAACACTCTCAAACATTTCCCTTTTTTCTTCCTCCTCTCTTTAGCTATCCATCAGAAGCTTGAATCGGACGGCACGGAGAAGGTGGAGGGCTCTATGACCCAGCGACTGGAGAACGTCCTTAACAGTAAGACATAAAACCAAACACATGGTCAGAATCGCACACAATTACACAAAGCGGCTAAATTTAGGGCCAGCGTTGCATATGCATTCTCTTTAGACCATCAAAGACACACATTTCGAGCAGACCTCGGCGTGTTTCTGCGTGTGTTCGAGAGTGCTCATATCCCAATCATATCTCCATGTCAATTCTCTCATGTGATGGTGGGTCAATAAACACGCTCGTTTCCTGCGGCCCGCACAAATAAACCAGTCACACACTGACATGCTTTCATCGCCGACCCCTCCTCTTCTTCCTCACCACCCGTCTTTACATGTACATTTAGATGTATGTTCTTACCAAAGCCACTTATTGCCTTTGACTCATTGGTGGAAAAAAGGCTGGTCAGACTTTTGTAATGGTCAGAAGGCTGGTTCTTATTAAATCGGACAAAGGGAATCCAGAATAGCTCTGACCACCCAAGAAGAGGGAGCAGAAGAGATCTTGAATTTATTTGAAACCGAGCAAGGATGATTAAACCAGATTTTTTACACCCTTTTCTCATTTCTTTCCATTTGCTCATTCCTCTCAGGAGCGAGTGAAACTGCTGACACCCTGTTTCAAGAAGTGTTGGGCAGAAAGGACAAGGCCGACTCGACACGCAACGCTCTCAACGTTCTCCAGAGATTCAAATTTTTGTTTAACCTGCCGCTCTACATTGAACGCAACATCCAGAAGGTGGCATCTCCCATAGACAAACACACACACACTCTCTCTAACTCTCTTACACACACAGTTACACTACCGTGGGGTCAGTAGGACTTTTACTAAATGAATACCTTTATTCAGCAAGGATGCTCTAGCTTGATTAAAAGTGACAGTAAATCATTTCGATTTCAAATAATTGCTGTTCTATTTAACAAAGAATCTCAAAAAATGTTGCTTTCTACATATAATATTAAGCAGCACTAATGTTTTCAACACTGATAATAATCAGAAATGTTTCTTGAGCATCAAATCATCATATTAGAATGATTTCTGAAGGACACTGAAGACTGGAGTAATGATGCTGGTGACATTTTAAAATAGTATAGTATAATAGTATAATAGTAGTTTGAAATAGTAATAATATTTCTCAATTTCAATTTTTTTTTACTGTATTTTAGATCAAATAAATGCAGCCTTGGTGAACATAAGACTTATTTTTTTAAAATCTTACCGACCCCAAACTTTTGCCACTTTGACACGATATTGGAAAAAATCTTACATTGCGATATTTTGTTTTTCTGCAATATATGTTATTGTATATATTGTTTATATGCTATATAAACACAATTTCACCAGATGATTTGAATAGCTCTATTTGAAAAGAATGAATCATTCTAGAATAATTGGGCTGATTTTGTAGGGGAGAAGTGTTCATTTCATTGACAAATAATTTCCATCAGCAACCTTTTTTCACTGATGAAAACGAGACGATAACTAAATAAAAACCAGTTCTGGATGACCAAAACTATGACAAAAATCTACTGTCATTTTCGTCAACGAATAAAAACTAGACGAAAATATTAGGGAGGGACGATTAGGGAAGAGATCCAGTCCTGTAAATGCGCCCTTTTGAGTTGTAACGTGTTGATCTAACGGCGGGAAAACTGTTGAGCTTCTACAGGCTCACTCGACAACGCTTCAGAGCAGCTCAATCAAACAATAACACACATTTATGACAGGGAATGTTTATGAACTAATGCTGAGGAATAATCACAATGTTTACTTTACAATGTGTATATAGTAATATGATTCAGATGGTTGTAACAATGCATATTTAATCTCCCTCATCTGAACTGCAATAGTAAGGCGCACACATTTCAAAATAAGAGTCACTGTGTATTTCGAGCTTGTTTATAATTAAGGTCACGCATTATATATACGTTTATGGTTACACGATAAACTGTATTTAATTTCATTCCCATTTAATTCATAGTCAGGAGGAAAGACTAAGAACATTATTTGACATATTATTCAATAAAGTATCAGGATTATAATAGTTCACTAAAACCATTAAAACATATTCATTACTTGAAATTAAAAAAATAAATAAACTTAAACTTATTTGAATCTTTAGCTTAGCCTGATATACTAACTAAAACAGAAATAGAACATTATAAAAATATGTTTTTAAAAAACAAACAAAAAAAGTGAATTGAGCTCTTTTGTGTATTTTTTTATACACAAAAGTATAAAAAGTATTTTAAGTATTCAGTAACAGTCGGTTATGTAATGCTTAAATGCTCAATGAATGCATTACAATTGAACTAAACTCATTAGTTTTTAGTCGACTAAAACTGGACTACAACTAAAAACAATTCCGTGGACTAAAATATGACTAAAACTAAATGACATTTTAGTCATATGACTAAAACTAAATCAAAATTTGCTGTCAAAATTAACACTGTAGGGGAGTGAATCTGCATAGAAAATAAAAAACAAATTACAATAGAATTTTTGAATACAATAGAAGAAAGATGCGATTTGAAATAAGCAGTGCTTGATGTTTTTCAGGTAAATCTAACAGTTGAATAATCAAATGTTAAACAATAAACGAATAATCAAATGTTAAATAAATGCCTTCACTGTATAAATGAAATAACTAATACAATTAATAAATACATTTTATCTTTGATCACCATCGGTGTAGGTACATTAGGCGTCTGTCCCTTTAAGACGAATGCACAGATCTAATATAAATGACACATTGACACTCATCTGTTTTCTTTCTCTATTGTTTATAACCTACTGTGTTTACGAGGATACTCGCCGCGACGGCATTTCAACTCAAGAGAAAGAGAAATGAGTTCTGTGTTCACTGACTGTGCTTCTGTTTCCCATTCAGGGG
Source organism: Gobio gobio (assembly GCF_949357685.1). Classification (NCBI taxonomy): domain Eukaryota; kingdom Metazoa; phylum Chordata; class Actinopteri; order Cypriniformes; family Gobionidae; genus Gobio; species Gobio gobio. The sequence continues at coordinate 49,162,314 of NC_137105.1, read as the reverse complement.
GATTATGACGTGGTCATCAATGATTATGAGAAAGCCAAATCTTTGTTTGGGAACACGGAGGTCCCAGTCTTTAAGAAAGGTGATCTGATCTTCACTGATAATATCTGATAGCATATGTTAATGACACGCATCCTCTTATGTACATTCACATCAGCTGGAGTGTTGAAAGCTGGTCCTGCGTGTGTGTGTTTTTAGTGTATTCAGAGGTGGAGACTCGGATAGAAGCCCTGAGGAAACTGCTTATGGATAAACTTCTGGAGACACCATCCGTTCTACATGACCAGAAACGCTATATCAGGTGTGTGACAAGCGACTGCAGAGAACTGAAACACAATATTGAATTTACACAAATGAGCCACAATGCAAAGGCAGTGGAGTTTTCTTACTTTTGGATGCCAGGGACCCACAAATATGATATTCCCCTCCCAAAATATAAAGGCATGTATAAATACATATTTATACTGTGTGAAAAAGTCAACATAAAATAATTATTTTAATGATAAATATGAATTTCATTATAACATATACAGTACTGGTCATAAGTCTTAATGCTCTTATGATCAAATATATGGTAAAACAATAATATTGTCAAATGTTATTTCAATTAAAATGACCGTTTTCTGTTTTAATAATTCTTAAAATGTAATCAATGTTGAAAGCATTTTTGTGGAAATGCATTTTTCAGGATTCTTTGATAAATACAAATTTATTTTAAATGATTTTAGCCCTTAAAAGATCAGCAAAAAGGAATTTAATTTAACTTTTTATTTCATCTGGACTTAAGTAAAACCAATGGAATTTTTTAAATATTTGATGTAATTTTTATGAGATTTTATGAGTTGTAACTCCCAGGTTACATTGCCTGTTTAGGGAATAAAAAAAGGATCATCCACAGCATTGACTGTAAATGGTGTTTGAAGGTAAACTGGGCTCCCTGTTCTGGTCATTGCATTATTGCGAATTCCGGGGTGACGAGTGAGGGGTCAGTTGTGGGTGATGGAGGGCCTGTAGAAACCTCGTTCAATGACTGGGTCCGGGGCCCCTAGGGAAGACCCTTATAGACCCTCCAGGCCCACTGTACACAGTCCCCCTTCTCAATCTATGTATTTTGAGTTTTAAAAAAATGAGCAAATGTTAATATTCACATGCAAAACTGATTATTACTTTTTGTTGACTACATATTTGCAAAAATCTTTATGCCCAAAACAAGACACTAAAGAGTGTGTAACTCGTGTGTTACGTTGCCTGTTTTAGGGTTAAATCAATTTAATGCATTTTTTTACACTGAACAGTAGTGTCAATATTTTATATTGAATTATTGATTTTTAAGTAATTGCATTCCCTGCCTTTTTTATTATATTAGAAATATGGAAATATTGCAGAATATTATTGTTTTGTATTATATTTTTGTATATAACTGTCTATCCCATTTATGGTTTATTTATGCTGTATTTTTTGATCAGATAAATGCAGCCTTTGTGAGCAAAAGTTGAACAAAAATCCCTCCTTCGTACTTTTGTAAAAAAATCCTTCCCTCGCGAGTCAAATATGACCCAAAGCCCTAAAATTATACTTATTTTTATTTTGTCCAGAAAGCTTATTTTTATTTACTTTTGATAATATTTGCAATTGCAATTTGTTTGGAGATTTTTTAAATTGTATTTACCTTTAAATTACTAGATTTTATCAGTAAATAATACATACATATTAATTAGGGCTGTCAAAAGATTAATCGCGATTAATCGCATCCAAAATAAAAGTTTGTGTTTACATAATATATGTGTGTGTACTCGGTTAATTATTATTTATATATAAATACACACACATTCATGTATATATTTAAGAAATATTTGCATGTATATACTGTATATCCATTTATATAATCTATAATATATATAAATATAAATGTTTTATATATAAAAATGATATTTTTTTCTTAAATATATACATGCTTGTGTGTGTATTTATATATAAATATTAATTAACAGAGTACACACACATATATTATGTAAACAAACTTTTATTTTGGATGCGATTAATCGCGATTAATCTTTTGACAGCCCTAATATTAATTTAAGCACATTCTTCCTATTCTTTCAACTTTATTTCAAAATATATTTTAATGACCTTTTAATTCAGCTCAAAATATCTTACATTGGGTGTCTTTCCATTAACGGTCAGCGTTTCAAAGCTGTAATTAATGCGACCCCATAGCATTAAAGCATCCAGTCAGTGACTTGTTGACCGGTCATTGTGAGAGAGGCATTAAAGGGTGTCTCTTTCTCTTTTTATTCAGATATCTGTCGGATCTGCATGCTCCAGGTGACCCGGCGTGGCAGTGTATAGTCGCACAACACAAGTGGATCCTGCAGCTGATGCAAAACTGTAAAGAAGATTTTATCAAAGAGCAGAAAGGTACACACGCATAGATAGCTCGAAATGAATTGATGGTTTCTCCACCGCTCCGAAGAGTGAAAGCCGTGTGTGTGTTCTGCCCTCTGTGTGTGTGTGTTTAGATAGAGCGCAGCCCGTGTGTGGTCTGGTCATGACCCTATAGAGAACAGGAAGTCCACAGAGCTCTATAGTGTGGCAGAGCTGAGGGGGGTTTGCTGTAGAGAGAGGCAGACATCGGGGAATACAAGAAGAGAGAGGAGCATAGATAAACACAGGAGATGATTGGACACCTGGATCAACACCCGTACTCATTTTTTACATAGAAAGAGAGAGAGTAAACATCCAAGTGGCTGAATGGTATACATCTTTATCTGTGTGTGAGAGAGAAACATGACATGTGTACACTATCTGGACATATTGAGTGTTTCGGACTACATCAACAATTTAATCAAGGCCAGGAAAGACCTTTAGTGCCATCTATTGTCAGAGAAGAGGTACTGCGTGATCCCTACCTACGAAAGGTTGTAGATTTGAAACTTACCACAGGGTGATTGTCCCATGATGAGGATTCTGTAAGTCACTTTGGATAAAAGCATCCGTCTCATGCACTCAAATCACAAGGACGGAAAGAAATGATAACCCATTAAATCAATAATGGGTTATCATTTAATCACTTAAATTTAACTTAAGCGCGTCAAACCTTGATTGATTGTTAAAGGAACACTCCACTTTTTTTGAAAATAGGCTAATTTTACAAGTCCCCTAGAGTTAAATAGTTGAGTTTTAGCGTTTTTGAATCCATTCAGCCGATCTTTGTATCTGGCGGTAGCACTTTTAGCATAGCTTAGCATACATCATTGATTCTAAACAGTCCATTAGCATCTCATTCAAAAAATGACCAAAGACACTTTCAATATTTTTCCTATTTAAAACTTGACTCTTCTACAGTTACATCGTGTGCTAAAACCAACTGAAAATGAAAAGTTGCGATTTTCTACACCTACAGGGAGTGCAGAATTATTAGGCACGTTGATTTTCTGATCATATTTTTTTTCCAGGCACATTTGACCAATTCCAAACCACAGTAATCCTAATAACTACTATTGATTTAGTATTTAATAATGTATAAGTGATATATAATTGTTCATGAAGGCTGGAAATGAAAATTACCTTATATTCAGGTGTGCAGAATTATTAGGCATGTTTTCTTTTACAGATAAATTGAGCCAAAAAAGAGATTTAACTCAGACTGAAAAGCGAGCATTTCACTGTCCAATGGTCATGCCTTAACTGCAATGTCTAGTATTGCATTAGTATTGCATCCTTCTCATGGGCATTTAATACTTTTTGACTTTTCAGTCTGAGTTAAATCTCTTTTTTGGCTCAATTTATCTGTAAAAGAAAACATGCCTAATAATTCTGCACTCCCTGTATATGGCTAAGAACTACTTTCTCATACCTGCGTAATAGTCGCGGATCTTCGCGGCCGTACCATGGCTGCAGCGGCGCAATGATTCGTTGGTATTCTGTGAAACATGGTGGTAGTTACACCTTCAACTTACTATCACAGCCGTTTACAACACACAGAACCATGGCTAATCACACAGCTAAATCCACAACACAATTTGTCGTCTGCAAGCCTGAAACTTTCTCTGCAACTACACAAACTTAGTACCGGTCATACTGAAAGTTCCCTAGCTGGGCTACTTTCAGGCGCTGTAATATCATTGCGCCGCTGCAGCCATGGTACGGCCGCGAAGATCCGCGACTATTACGCAGGAATGAGAAAGTAGTTCCCAGCTATATAGGTGTAGAAAATCGCAACTTTTCATTTTCAGTTGGTTTTAGCACACGATGTAACTGTAGAAGAGTCAAGTTTTAAATAGGAAAAATATTGAAAGTGTCTTTGGTCATTTTTTGAATGAGATGCTAATGGACTGATTAGAATCAATGATGTATGCTAAGCTATGCTAAAAGTGCTACCGCCAGATACAAAGATCAGCTGAATGGATTCAAAAACGGTAAAACTCAACTATTTAACTCTAGGGGACTTGTAAAATTAGCCTATTTTCAAAAAAAGTGGAGTGTTCCTTTAAGTGCTGACGTATGCAGATGAGCATTGATGGTGTCCGTCTGTCTCAGTGGGTGGTGTGGGGTTAGAGCTGGATCGCTCCTCGGCTCTGAACAGGATCAGCCTCTCCGCTCCAGTGAAGAGAGGAGGCAGCTTCCAGACGCCTAAAGATGACTGTGAGTACAGTAACAGACAGATCAACATACACCACTGTTTGCAACATTTATGCCATCAAAAATGACTGTCTATTTCAATATTTTTATTCCTGTGATACAAAGAAAGCTGCTTTAACAGAGATGTTACTAGGCCTGTCGCAATAATCAATATATCGATATATCGCACAATATATGTACATGACCTCAATAGTTTTTTTGTGATGCAATATATCGCCCATTATGTTTACATGATAATGAATGTCACCAACATTTTACTCGATTGTGCTGACGTATGTTTTCCGTGACGGAGGCGAAAGTGGTTCTCGGGCAGTTCCTTCATACACAGAACGGTTATCGACAAAGGTGCCATTTGAGGCGTTATAGTGTTTTCCTGACAACGACTGACGGTTTGGAAGAATAAGCCCAAATGGACTCGGTTTCAAAGCCGCAATCACCTGTTCCGCTGCACATATAAATGTCAACGCAGAATGATGAGAAATTTTTATTTACTATTTATTCCATTTTTATTTATTTTTTATTTAGGATAATATTAGTGGTGGGCATAGATACATTTTTTTAATCTAGATTAATCTCACTGTAATCTTGGAATTAATCTAGATTAAAATGGCTCATTTGAATTCTTGAATTCAGAATATGTGTACTCGTAAGTGATCGTTTGTCTTTTTGTAGTTTGAATAATAAATAACTTCTATCCCTTTAAGACCTGACACACGCATGGATCCCACTGTTCCTGTGAGCTGGTTACGACTGTGTTTACGTTAAAACTCACCAAGATGGGCATTGAGAAAATGTTTGAGTGTATTTGACCATTAATAAGCTGGAAAAATAGCTAATTTTTGCACTTGTATGTCAGAGGTGGCTTTATTACGGTATGTGTGTGTGTGCGCTTCAGATGCGAGCGTGAAATCTGCGGGAATTAGTAGAATTAACGTTATGTGCAACCCTGCGCGAAATTCAGACCGGTCACACCCATACTAACACACTGTCATGAGGAAAAATCCAGCAGAACACGCATTCGCAATGTTCAGAGGGTTAACCGGATTGAATGAGAGGAGGCGGGTGTGTGTCAACTCACTGTCGGTCGGAGAGGAGAGGAGAGCGCAGCTGATATCGATACTGTAGAAAATGAGTATCGTATCGTTTCAGATATTTCAGTATCGATACATAGCGAAATATGGATATTTTTGACAACACTAGTAGGCATACACACAGGTTCCAAGACTCGTTCTCTCGCCCCTACAGTGCAATTCGGCTAGGTATACATCCGCGCTAAAATATCAAGATGAAAGTCATCATAGTTTGCGTAGTATAGACCCAGCTCCCAACCCAACTTTGAGAATAGATTAACGCCGATATTTTTTTTATCGCCCGATAAGAGTCTCACGTTAATGCAGCACGTTAACGCCGATAACGGCCCACCACTAGATAATATATTTTTACCCTTAATTTCCATGATCTAAAGAATTAAAAGGTTGTCATTTGAAAGTGTGTAGGTCTACTTGCATTATTATGCTGTTATATAAGGATTATATATTCAGTGGCATAAAATAGTCTTAAAATGACAATAATATATCGTTTAGCGCAATTATTTCTGGGACGATATATCGCAAAACAAAAAGTAGTTATCGTGACAGGCCTAGATGTTACAGAAGATTTCTATTTGCACTTTATGGTCGTTGATGAATCCTGAAAACAGTGTATCATGGTTTCCACAAAAATACTAAGCAGCAAATGTTTCCAACATATATATTAAACACACACACACATATATACATTTTCTTTTTTTTTCTTTTTTACATATACATTTTAAAATGTATTCAAATACAAAGCATTTATTTTAGGGCTGTCAAAAGATTAATCGCATCCAAAATAAAAGTTTGTGTTTACATAATATATGTGTGTGTACTCTGTTAATTATTATTTATATATAAATACACACACAAGCATGTATATATTTAAGAAAAAAATATTATTTTTATATATAAAACATTTATATTTATATATATTATAGATTATATAAATGTACAGTATATACATGCAAATATTTCTTAAATATATACATGAATGTGTGTGTATTCATATATAAATAATAATTAACAGAGTACACACACATATATTATGTAAACACAAACTTTTATTTTGGATGCGATTAATCGCGATTAATCTTTTGACAGCCCTAATTTATTTTAAAAAAAAATATTTCACAATATAATTGTTTCTGCTGTATTTTTTAAATAAATGCAGCCTTGGTGAGCATAAGATACTTATTTAAAGGCACAATATGTAAGATTTTTTTAATTAAAATATCCAAAAACCACTAAAACAGTGTTATTTTGTTGACTTGTGTACTTACATTATCCCAAATGTTTCCAAGAATGTTTAAATCCACAGAAATAAGCGATTTTAACCAGGACACGTAACGTGCGTCGCCTATCAGTAATCGTCCAGGGTTACCCTCGATTTCCTCTTTTATTTAGTAGAAACCATGGAAACACCAAAGCCGCTTTAATATCTGATGTGTTTTATTAGACAGGAGAGCAACTGTTTGTATCATTGATGGACAGAAACTGATCATTGTTCTCCAGCTCAACACAGTTAGTCTTATTGTTTAAATCTGGTGTTGTTGATTTACCGCACAGAGTGCCATGTTTTACCGCCTAATATCATCTCTCACTGCAGTGTGAACAAGTGTCTCATAGCAGCGCCGAGTGAACGCTCAGAGTAGCATTATAACATCACTCTCACACACTCAGATGTGTGTGATATGATAAAGCAGCGCTGCGTTACACACACACACACACATGAGCAGAAGAAGAGGAAGCGCTCGTCTGACAGAATAAAAGCTCAGCGAAATCCAGGCGTCATCAAGACACGCCTTTGTTTTGAAAAAGCGATTAAAAATAACATGTAAAACTTGACAGCCAAAAAGTTTGAACGTAGTGTATGTCCTTTATATACAATGACAGAAAATGTTCTGATATGCTGTGATTTTTGTCACTTTGTACAGAATTTCGCTTTCAGTTAGGACAGAAAAATGATGTGGTGTTTGAAACTGCTTTATGAAACTCACAGAGAGCTCATTGTCAGCCGTCATCATTTCATAAGCAGAAAGCAGAAATGTATGTCATACATATTTCCTCAGCGTGGCACTATAAGAGCCCTCAGCAGGTGAGGTTTGTGGAGAAGCTCTCAGATGTGGTCATCAGCCAGCTGCCCAACTTCTGGAAACTCTGGATCTCTTACGTCAACGGCAGCCTGTTTAGTGAGGTAGTTACACACACAAATATACCTTCAGAATGTATAGGCTAACAAAAGGCTAGTGTAATCACTCACTCACTTATTAACATTGTTGTCTTGGACAGACTGGAGAGAAGTCCGGTCAGGTGGAGAAGTTAAAGAAGAACGCTCGGCAAAGACAGAATGACTTTAAGGTCAGTAAAGTCACATGTAATCGCTTAAACAGTGTTTCACCCATGGACAGATATCAATAAAACAGCTTGTAAATAATGGCTCGTGGTGTTACATTTACGCCAGGAAAGCCATTCAGTGTCTAGCTTGTTAGACAGCTAGAAAAAAAAATAACAGTACGTGCACTATTTTACAGTGTCCTTCACCAATACTGGTAAATATGAGCAAAGGCGGCTGTGAAAATAAATCTGCATTGTCCTTTTGATCTTTCATTCAAAAAATTCACAAAATTCTAACCTTTCATTGAAGTAAAACAATTGAAAGTGGGGGAAACTCACATTATGAAATAAATGTCTTTCTCCAATTCATGTTGGTGAGATTAGTTGAGTCAGAAAGCCTAGAGAAATGTATCAAACAGCTCCAACATCACCACATTTTGTTTGGGAGGGTTTGAAGAAAAATCCTCCTCGCTCATCCAGAAACAAACTCCAGCATATTCAGTGTCAGACACGACTGGAGCTTCAGACGGGACCTGGTTCTGTGGTCAGATCTAACTAAAAAAAAGAGCTTTTTGGCACAAACACACCAGATGGCTTTGGTGCAAACAGGGATAAAAGTCCCCCATGCCCTCGGTTAAATACACCGCTGGATCTTTAATGTTGTGGGTCTGTTTTTTTGCTGGAGGTCCTGGACATCTTGTTCAGATTCATGGTATCATGGATTCTAGCAAATACCAACAGATCAAAAATCAAAACCTGACGCTTCTGCTAGAAATCTGATAATGGGCCGTGGTTGGATCTTCCATCAGGACAAAACAAACATCAAAATCAACACAAAAATGTGTGACTGAGCACAAAATGAAGCCGTCCCAGTTCCTGAGCTGAACCCTATAGAGAATGAGTGATGAGCTGAAGAGAAGAGCTGGAATCTGAAGGATCTGGAGAGATTCTGGATGAAGGAATGGGCTCTGATCTCCAAACTCATCAGGCGTTACAGAAGAAGACTCAGAGCTGGTCTCTTGGGGAAAGGGCGTTGCAATAATTGTGGCCAACATGAAGTAGAGACAGGGTTTCTACAAGGTGCTTGAAGTACTTAAATTTGACTTTTTGACATTTAAGTCTTGAAAAACCCTTGAAAACAGCCATATTTATGAAAAGGTACTTGAAAAGTGCTTGAATTATTGAAAGACAATATACGTGAAATTAGTGACAGTCTCAGTAGTAACACAAAGTAGTAACTAGTAACGAAGTTAACGCTGTAGCCCGTCTGATATAGAGGCATTTCACATGACTGTGAGCGTGATATTGCTCATATAAATATCCAAGTATATGATACAGCTTAAGGTGAATATACATGAATAAGGTGATAAGTGATATATTTGTCAGTATCCTTTTAATGGTTAAAATGTCCACAGTCATTGCATGCGGTGCACTTTATTTGTACCTTTTTGTATTAGTTTATTTTTATTTATCTATTTACCTTTTTTTAGAATTTGAAAGATAATAAATATATTGTTTGATAAGTGAAATCTCTGATTAAAGTCCTTGAAAACCAAAAAAGTAGTGCTTGAAAAGTCCTGGAATTTCATTTTACAGTATCTGTATTTCATAATGAGAGTTTCCCACACTTTCAGTTGTTTTACTTATGAATGAAAGATCAAAAGGATAAACAATACAGATTTACTTTCACAGCCACCATTGCTTATGTTTACCAAGTATGCCAATATTAGTGGAGGGCACTGTAACTATTCATTTTATTTTTACTTAACCTGTTGTCTTCATTATAAAATGTATGTTTGAATCAATCTGTCATGAAAACACATTTTTAAATGTTTATATTAGAAGAGAAGAATTGAATGTGCAATTTAAATCTTTATATACAACTAATTTTTTGTTTGTATTTTGATGATAAATAAATTGTATTAATTTATTATTAGAAACGTTATTTTCAGTTTCGGTTCTGTTTTTCGATTAAATAAAACGTTTAGTTTCGGTGTTCCTGCAAAAAATGCAAATATGTTGCATCACTATTTGAGGGAAGGTAAGGTTTTTTCCACTGTATAATGTGTTTGATTGACACATTTGTTGTTGTGTGTAGGGCATGATTGAGGAGGTGACCCGTCGTCTGGTGCAGTTAGTTCGAGGCGCTCTGTTACCCTCCTCTCTTACGGAGCAGCAGCTGCGCCAGTATGGCGGCTGGGACACCAAAACCCCTCTCAGTGGAGCCTGGCTTACACAGGTCATCCACACCGTCAGGTACATCTGTGCATTTATTTCTAGTAGGGATGTAGGAATTAGTCATGCGACAAAAATTTGTGGCCAAAACCAAATATTCACCCAAACATGAAAGTCCTGTCATCATTCACTCTTCTTTCTTCTGTGCAATATAAAAGAAGATATTCTGAGAAATGTCTTAGATGTTTGTTTTCTTTTTTTTTCTGTACAATGGACGTCAATGGGCACCAAATCTGTTTGGTTAACAGCATTCTTCATCTTCTTTTACATTCCAAAGAAGAAAGTCATTCAGTAGGGGTGGGTGATATACCGGTAGACACGATTAACCGGTAGAGATTTTGGACTATTGTCTCTATTGCGGTTACGCTCATGTGACGTTGCTGTGCTGCGCGGTCACAAAAGCTAATTGTTCGCATGTTTTTTTTAAAGGGTTAGTTCACCCAAAAATGAAAATTCTGTCATTAATTACTCACCCTCATGTCGTTCGACACCCGTCAGACCTCCGTTCATCTTCGGAACCCAAATGAAGATATTTTAGTGTAAAGCTGATGCTGAGAAAGGCCTCCATTGGCATTCAGTACATTTACACTCCCAAGACCCATAAAAGGCACTTAAAACGTTGTTACAAAGTCCATCTCACCACAGTGACTCTACAATAATTTTACGATGCGACGACAATAGTTTTTGTGCGCAAAAAAAAAATCTAAATAACGACTTTATTCAACCTCTTCTTGTCTTCCGTGTGTGCCTCCACGACGCATGCGCGAGAATATGACGTAGCGCCAGGGTTCGGGAATCCATGAAATGCGCACTTTAGCCCGATTTTGAGGAACTACGCCGAGACCTAAAGCACGATCAATGTAGAATTCAACAGCTTAGACACGCGCGTCTTCCTCTGCTTGTAAACAAATCGCTTCTGGGTCATGTGTCCGAACGCCGGATCTGCGTCATATTCTCACGCATGCGTCGTGGAGGCACACACGGAAGACAAGAACAAGTTGGATAAAGGCATTATTTAGATTTTTTTTTGCGCACAAAAACTATTGTCGTCACTTCATAAAGTTATTGTAGAACCACTGTAGTGAGATGGACTTTGTAACGACGTCTTTAGTACCTTTTAAGGGTCTTGAGAGTGTAAAGTGCCATTGAGCCAATGGAGGCCTTTCAGAGCCATCAGCTTTCAACAAAAATATCTTCATTTGTGTTCCGAAGATGAACAGAGGTCTTACGGGTGTCGAACGACATGAGGGTGAGTAATTAATGACAGAATTTTCATTTTTGGGTGAACTAACCCTTTAACATTGTGGTTTAAAAACAGGTGATTTTAAACCATTAAATCACAATTAACAGCGAAAGAGAACTCATTTCAGTATATGAGCGCTGTGTGAGAGACACGACATGAAGCCGCTGTTCATAGAGCGCATGAGAACTGAACTGAGGGCTTTTTGCCGCCTTATTGGGCTTGAACAGTTAAAACACACTCCTGTGTGTCAGTGACATGTTTTTTGCAAGTAAACACAGTCATTTATGTCTTAACGTTGAGTTGAGAAAGAAAATGCACGACTATATTGGATCCGTGCAGTCGCTCTTAAAGTGACAGCGTCCAAATTGACCTGCTGTCATTATTAATGCTAATCAAACAACAAAAAGAGAAATTCTCTCACTGAATCACTTTTGTAACTTTAATAAGAATGCATGTATATTTAATGTACATAGTAAACACTATGCATTGTTTCGTTAAACATTTGATTACTTTACACATATTATGTAGTATTTCTAGTGCTCAAAGTTTTTCAGGTCTGTGTCTTTGTTCTGTTATAGTTTTTCTTTGCTCTTTCTTTATCACAGTTTACTTGTCTTCAGTGAGCTTGAGAGTTTTTTTAGGCTAGTATTAGTTTTTTAATTATATTGAAAATGGTGATTAGAATTATGACATTTCAGTGGTATCAAACTTTTTGATATCATAACTTTATTTAAAGGGTTAGTTCACCCAAAAATGAAAATTCTGTCATTAATTACTTACCCTCATGTCGTTGGACACCCGTCAGACCTCCGTTCATCTTCAGAACACAAATGAAGATATTTTAGTTGAAATCTGATGGCTCTGAAAGGCCTCCATTGGCACAATGGCACGGTTCACTCTCAAGACCCATAAAAGACACTAAAGACGTCGTTACAAAGTCCATCTCACTACAGCGGTTCTACAATAACTTTATAAAGTGACGAGAATAGTTTTTGTGCGCAAAAAACCCCTAAATAACGACTTATATCATGATGACCGATTTCAAAACAAGGCATCATGAAGCTTCGAAGCGTTATGAATCAGTGAGTCGATTCAGCGGTTTGAATCGCCAAAGTCACGTAATTTCAGCAGTTTGGCGGTTTGACACGCAATCCGAATCATGATTCGACTCGCTGATTCATAACGCTTCGAAGCTTCATGATGCATTATTTTGAAATCGTCATCACTATGTAAGTCGTTATTTAGGGTTTTTTGCGCACAAAAACTATTCTCGTCGCTTTATAAAGTTATTGTAGAACCACTGTAGTGAGATGGACTTTGTAACGACGTCTTTAGTGCCTTTTAAGGGTTTTGAGAGTGTAAAGTGCCATTGTGCCAATGGAGGCCTTTCAGAGCCATCAGCTTTACACTAAAATATCTTCATTTCTGTTCCAAAGATGAACGGAGGTCTTACGGGTGTCGAACGACATGAGGGTAAGTAATTAATGACAGAATTTTCATTTTTGGGTGAACTAACCCTTTAAAGCAAAAATAACTATATTGTGATTTATATATCGTTCTCGTGAAATAGACTCGTCTCGCCCACCCCTAGCACAGGTTCGGAACAACATGGGAGAGAGTAAATGATGACAATGTTATTTTTTGGGTGAACTATCCCTTTAAGCAAGTTTGTTGTGCTGTTGTTTGTAGTTTGTTGTGCATCATCATCATCATCATCATCATCATCATCATCATTTGCCTTTACATTAGATCTAGTTAAACCAGAAGTATTGTACATGAAGGCTGCTGTTTTCTATTTCACAGATTCTGTTATTAGATGTTAAAATAATGTTTTATGTTGGCATTTTTAGCCCGTTTTTCCATTTCCCTTTGTAGGAATGACATTTGACCATCCCATCCTTTTATTATCATATAAAGCTCATTGGATGCTCTCTCTCTCTCTCTCAGGTTGAGTCACGAGGCTCTGTCAGCTCTGGAGATTCCTAATGACCTGCTGCAGGTGATTCAGGATTTACTGCAGGACCTGCGTGTGCACTGCCTGCTGACCACACTACAGCACACTGAAGAGGGTAAGACTACAGCCACTGAGCCTCTTCAAACGTCTCAGGCAAACAATGTGATTGCTGAAGTTATCTGCAGAATATTTGCTCAAAATCCACTGGAAAATGATTATTCATCAACAAGGCTTTCTGTAGAGTTTTAGAGATGGGAAGTATCCTTTTCTTGTAATTGGCCTTGCCGATAAGCTTATTGGTCAGCAATGATCATCTCAAGATGGACTGGATGATATACAGTCAAACCAACAATGATTCAAATGATCAAACCCAAAAATTCTTCATGCTGTGACTACCAGTAAAATTGATACAAATCTGGGACCAAAATGATTCAGACACTTTGCCCTGTGCATGTTTCGCTGAAGTGTTTTTTGACACCACAGACTGAGCAAAATGAAGCATTGCTTGGCCATTGGTTGACCTAAATTGGTATTATCTAATTGTGTACTGAAATTTAACAGCTGATTGGTTGATTGTAATCCATTACATCTCTTTCTATCAAGACATTATCAAGATGAATTTGTTCTGACACAGTTTAACTCTGAGTTCTTGTCATATTTTATTACCATTTTCTAAACTATAGCGAATAAACTGTGATAATGTGAGAAAATGTTGAAGATGTCTGAATAAATGTTGGTTTGACTGTATATCTGTCACTAGTGTTGAATTGTAACAGTAGAGGGAGCTCTAGAGCTCTCGTGTTCAGTATGAACAGCTCTGTAGTTTTAGTAAAACAGCTCTAGTGAACTAAAGTTTTCTTCACAGAGTTAACCATAGACTGGCAAACACATCTGGATCAGTATAACAATTGGGGCTCAGTCTCTTCGTCTTCTTTTTTTAGCACAATGTTTAGTTAAATTCTGCTAGATTTTTGTATCTAGATTTATACATACAGTGCTGCTTGAAAGTATGTGAACCCCTTGCAGAATCTGTGAAAATGTGAATAATTTTAACATAATAAGAGGGATCATACAAAATGCATGGAAAGATGATGACAATGCAAGGAAACACGACGCATTAAGAGCCGGGGGTGAAAACTTATGGTGTTTTATAGCTTTTTTTTGCTGGTCTAACTGACAACTAAGTACTTTTTTCAGAAGGCTAGATTTCCCAATTAAAGTAGCTTTCTAAACACTAATGCTGAGAGAATTGTTGAAGTAAGAAATACGTTTTTTTGTTTTGTACTGATTTGAACTAAACTTTGTGTTGTTTAGATGTAAAGAGACTTGCAGAAAAAGAAGACTGGGTTGTGGACAATGAGGGGATTACGTCACTGGTACATCTTTTATGCTTTTATTATATTCCATTCCAGTTGAATTCATTCTTATAACTTGCCGATTAAAAATGTACGGATAAACGGTGTGTGTGTTTCAGCCGGCCCAGTTTGAGCAGTGCACGGTTCAGATGCTGCAGTCTCTGAAGGAGCCCATGGAGTGTAAACCTGGAGAGATCAATGTACAAACCCTCACACTATACTCATCCCCAGCCGGCTGATTATATGGAGATTAATCTAGCAATGTGTGTGTGTCTCTCTCTTTATCTTTTAGATCTTAAATCTGGATGTGGTTCAAGACAAAGCTTGCGAACAGTGTGTTTCTATCATGAAGGTATTGTGTGCTGGTGTTTGTTGTTTCGTTGGGATTTGTAAATATAATTCCTGCTGATTTAAAGTATTGTTTATGTCTCTACCTGGTTTAGGTCTTTATTAAATGTCTCGAGCAGCTCAGCATCAAGACTGATGGAGACATCGACACCTCTCAGTGAGTTTTATTGTCACTTTAACCTCATCCTTCCCTCGCGGATCATAATGACCCGAAGTTTAAATTTTACAGGGTTTTTTTGTCTAGAAAGCTTATTTAATTTAATTCTGATTTTTTTTTTTTTATTATTTGCCTTTAAATTACTAGATTTTATCAATAAATAATAATTTAAGTACATTCTTTCAAATTGAATTCAAAATTACTCACAATTTCATGCATAACCCTTTTAATTCAGCTCAGAATATCTTACATTGGGTGTCTTTGCCGACCTCTTGCAGAAAAATTATAATATAAGATGATATTTCATGACTCTAATAGCTATATATGGAGCAAATGAGCTGCTCCGCTGGGTCCTAAAGTCAGTTTTGCTTCAGTATGCTTTCAGATACACATGTAGACATTATAAAATATTTTTTTTGGTGAAGCATTTTTAGGTTTTTCTATGTGTACTGAAGCATTCCTCACATTCCATTTATTCCTAAGGGGGTCAAATTGACCCGCGAGGGAAGGATTTGGTACTTTATTAAATTTTGGGCACAAAATCCTCCCAAAACCAATCCTCGAATCCAGTCAAAAAATTTTGTGCATTCATGGTTCAAGTGTGACAGAAGTCCTTGGGTCAAAATTACCCAGCTGAAGGATAAATATATATATATATATATATATATATATACAACAAATATAACAAAAAATTCATTTGATGGTCTGGTGTAACAATTATGTAGACATTTTTTAATCCTTACATTTGAGTGTACACATTTTAATCAAGTTTTTAAAGGTACAATTATTATTTTTTAAAAGGTCATATTTAAATCATAAATATCATTAAGAAGTCCTTTCTGTTTGAAAAACTTGGATCATTCAGGACAAAAATGAGCATGTAATGCACTGTAAAAATTGCCAGGGATTTACAGGATTAATGAGTATTATATTACAATAAATTACTGTAAATTACTGCGAAATGAATGCATGCTGGGTCATTTTCTTAAGAATTACAAAATGATGCTGACATCACAGTAACTGCTCTTGTTTTACTGTGAATTCACATGATAAAGTTGTCTTTAACCACCACTGTAA
Source organism: Gobio gobio (assembly GCF_949357685.1). NCBI lineage: Eukaryota > Metazoa > Chordata > Actinopteri > Cypriniformes > Gobionidae > Gobio > Gobio gobio. Next base: position 49,145,897 of record NC_137105.1, on the reverse strand, counting down.
GAAACGATATTGTTCAGTGCTGTAATTGTTTTGAAGTCGCCATGATGGTGATCGGTGTTTCATTAGCTTGGGATCTTGGACCTTGTAAATTTATATTCAAATTTCTGTTAAAACAATAACAAGCTAGAATATAATATAAGCTAATTGGCTGATTTTTAAGTTAGTCAAACTTTACTATCATCAGCATGAAGATTCATCAATATCTTATTTCAAATTCATAATTGTTTGTATATGGATATTTCACAAGATTTTTTGTTCTCCCGTCACCTGATGATGCACAGACATCAATACTCGACATACAAAACACAACAATGGTGACACTCATCAGATAATAATAAAAAAGATAAATTCTGAACATTACAAAATAAACAAACAACACAAACTACTAAAAGTAAAGAAAAAATAAGTTCATCAGCACAGCTAAAACCAACAAGAGTCAAGAAACTCCACAGCATAATCTATTCATGCCGCACTGCATTCTGGGTACATTCATATGCACTGTAGAAATGCAGTATGGTAGATTTATATAGTAGATTTGACCTTTTTTCAAGAGTGCCGTTTGATACAAGAGAAATCCTACTGTGGAATTACTGTGAAAGTGGAATATACTGTAATTTCACACTAAAATTATATTTAAATATTTCTCTTTCAGTTTGTCTGTGGATTTGGCTTCACCGGATCTTTTTGGAAGCATCAAAGAAGACTTTAGTTCAAAACCAGTAAGGATGTTCTTCACCTCTCCTCCTGATTTCCACCTTTCCCATTGTTCTTGTCTTTCTCTCTTCAGATTAATAATGCATATTGTATGCTAAAGATACAAATAATTAATTTGATTATACATAAAAATGTCTAGCTGTGGTGCTTATATGGGAGACAGGTTTGAATCTGGCTTGCGTCTAGTACTCAACTTTTTTTTAAGTCGTCAATCCACTTTCACATGTCAAAAAAGGCTAGATAAGAGTATGTGTGGACTGATTAGCACAACATGTAGTCCAAAATCTGCTGTTATATTCATGTAATGTAAACTGCAGAGGAGGACGTCACTGTATGCGACAGGATATTCGAGGACGGATATTAGAAAGTTAGTGGAGATAACAGCCTCCTTCACGCTGCTCTCGTCTGGTTTTAAACGATTAGTCACAGAGGCCCTAACTGAAATCCAAATTACACTGTGTTGATGTGTAGTATCAGAACCACAGAGTGTCACAGTTTTACTGAAAGCCTGATAGATGAAAAGATTGACAGAAAGAGAGAGAGAGAGAGAGAGAGAGAGAGAGAGAGAGAGAGAGAGAGAGAGAGAGAGAGAGAGAATCCTGGTAAAAACGAAACTGCACCTGATCGATTGAGATATTCAAAGACCTCAAGTAACCCTGAAGTGCTTCCTCCCTTCATTTAATCCTTCCTTTTGTGCTTATTCAGTAATGTGTGTATCTGTATGTAAAACTTTAAACCACATAGAGTTTACAGTGACCTCATAACATTTGGAGTCTTCTTGATACTCAAGTCATGCTTTAAAATGACAGCGGATTTACAAAATATTAAAGCAAAGTGGCATCTGCGAAGTGAAGGTCATTTTTAGTGGCCAGCCACATTAACATTTCACAACCCCAAAGTGTACAAACTAGTGCTGTCAAAACTCATGCAATAAATGTTTTATGTTAAAAATATTTAATGAAATTAATGCAGCATCCGTTTTCCTGTCATCCTTTGGCTAGTGTTACATTATTTGATCACGCTCTTATTCATGCAAATGCTTTTAAAATCTTAATTTTTAGTTCACCCAAAAATGAAAATAATGTAATTTATTACTCAAACCCATAAGACCTCCGTTCATCTTGGGAACACAAATTAAGATATTTTTGTTGGCTCAGTGAGGCCTGCATAGCCAGCAATGACATTTACACCCTCAAGATCCATTTATGTTCTGAAAACATATTTAAATCAGTTCATGTGAATTCAGTGGTTCAATATTAATATTTCAAAGCGATGAGAATATTTTTGGTGCGCCAAAAAAACGAAATTACGACTTATATAGTGATGGCCAACTTCCAGTGATGCCATTTACTCTAATCGACTACTTTTTCCAGTAACGAGTAATCTAACGCGTTACTATTTCCAAACCAGTAATCAGATTAAAGTAATTTATCCAAGTCACTCTGCGTTACTATTTTTGTCATTTTCCTTAGTAAAAATATATTTTTTTTCTTTCTTCTTGCGTCTCGGGGAGAGTATTTATGTTAAGTGAAGTCAAGAAAGACTGTCTTTTTGTACATTTTTTATTAAATCATGTTTTTTTTTTTTTAGGAAATATCTTTTAATTTCAACTAAAAATGTCAGGAGATACATTGTTGACAATTTGACATTGTTGACTGTTAAAAATGCACTTCCAATAAAGTACGTGTTGGCAAAAACGGTTGTCATTTCTATGTTGAGGCGGCAGGGCTGCTGAATGTAACTAATAAAGTAACTTGTAATCTAACTTAGTTACTTTTAAAACCAAGTAATCTGTAAAGTAACTAAGTTACTTTTTAAAGGAGTAATCAGATTACTTTTTCAAAGTAACTGTGGCAACACTGCCAATTTAAGAAACACTGCTTCATGAAGCTTCGGAGCATAATCAGCGTATTGAATCATGATTCGCGTGTCAAACCGCCAAACTGCTGAAATCAACTGCTCCGAACCGCTGATTCAAAACGCTCCGAAGCTTCATGAAGCAGTGTTTTGAAATCGCCCATCACTAGACAAGTCGTTATTTAGTTTTTTTGGCGCAACAAAACATTTTTATTTTCATTTTTGGGTGAACTAACCCTTTAATGTTAATCAAAGAACAAAGGGAACAGAGAAAATTGTAGGTTTAATAAGGATTCATCTATATTTAATTCATAATTTATGCAGTTAAGACTGTAAAGTGTTTGATAACTTTATTTAATGTCTATATATTGATTATGAAGGCCACAGGTAAATATGACATTTGTTTTAATGGGTTTATGTGAAGATTGTTTTAAGTTCACTTAAATTTAAATTTGTTATTATAAATCGAATAAATGTTGAAATTGATCGCTTTCAATTATACTGTCATGTTGAATGTCTATCATTAATGTTTATCTTCATAGCGACATTAGTATCAGTGATACTGGCCTTCATTCATAAAAACATGCATTACGACAAACATTGAAGTTGTTTTTACATTAATTTGGAGAGTAAGTGTGAAATGATTACAATATAAAAATATAAAAAATGTGCGATTAATGACTATTTTTAAATCGATTGACAGCATTACTACATTGTAGTTTACTTATTGTAAATTCTGAACTATCATATTTGTTTTGTAATTTGAAACGTGGCGTTTTGCTTAAAATATTTGTTCCATATCTAAACGGATTGCCGCTCTGTTTAATATTTTTTCATATCAATTCATTGTTTTTTCCCAAAAACTACTTGTTGTTTATTCGTTCTGACGAATCCTTTTCCTGAGAAAACATCCTGTGTTCCGTTATGGATGTCACAGTTTCCATCTGCAACACAGCAAACATTTGCGCATCACGCACAGAGGTCATGTGTTGTGAAAAACAGCCGCTTTCTCTAAAGAGAGCACAATGTTGCGGCCGCTCACATGGGGTTTCCCCTAGCCTGCAGTGGAAGAGCTGCAGGTTTCCCCTCTATCTCTCTCTCTTTCTCCATTTTACTCTCTCTTTCTTTTACTGACTGGTTCATGCTTCACCAATTTTTAAATAAAGGCACAATAATACCCATCATATTAGCTTCACACGTGATGTTCATATACACATACACACACACAATCAATGTTGAAAGCTGCTTAATTTTAAATCTCTATATATGTGTGTGTGTTCATTGTAACTGAATCAGTTGCTGTGTGTGTGTGTTCTGACCCGTGCAGGAGCAGCGTCTCCTCATCATCCTCAGTAACTGTCAGTATCTGGACAGACACACGTTTCTCAATCTGGCTGAGCACCTGGAGAAGAACGGCTTCACCACTGCAGAGAAGATCATCAGGGTACAAAGACACACGCACACTTCCTTTTTCCCTTTAACTCCACAGTTGGCATTTTCTTTTTTCTAAGCGATAACAGGTGTGATTCTAAGTTTGGACGTTAATGCTTTCTTTTTGCTGAAGTGAGAATGACTCACACAGATTGAGGAGAAGCTCGAGGGTTTTTCGGGGTGGCAGTAGAGCACACTCACTCGACGTGACTTTTGTGCCCTGCAGGGGAGAGCGAGAAAGCCCTCGCGAAAGGTTATGGTTGGCCTTTCCAGTAAATGCAGATCATAGTGAATGAGTGTGTCAGGCTTGAAGCGATTATGTAGATAAATTTAGTGTGATGAGAATACTCTGCATTTCACCTTTCAGAGAAATGTAACTCTGAATAAGAGTGATAACTCACAGGAAACTGACCTATTTCTCTTAAAGCAGCACTAGGTAACTTTTCAACCTTCATAATATATTTTCAAAACTCTTGTGATGATACATCGACTTACAATAGGTTGAATGACACGTCTGCCATAGCCTGACGGGGTCTGTATCGTTTTTAATCGTACTTTTAAACTTCGGGTTTCGGGTAGTAACCCGAGAAAAAAAAGAACTACAAAATTCGACTGCTTTACGGCATATACGTCACTTCCACCACCACTTCCTTACATTCGGACGTGCAAGCCAAACTATCATTTGTTTGCCAAATGTTATAGTCATGGCCGAAGCAGCACAGAAAAATAAGAAAGCAAAGGTTTTGTCGGAGGAAAGCAAAAAGAGAAAACGAGAAAGTGATGGGATTAAAGGCAGGACGAGGATCAACATTGGGCAGCGTTTGCTCGTTGGCGTGAGCTGAAGGAGGAGGGGCTACATTCTTGCAAGAAAATACGTAATACATACAAAATCATATTTTAGGATACCTAACATGTCTGTGATATTGGTTTATTTGTCTTTCCTCAAGCTATAATGCAAATCAATTTTTCAAATTTGCAGATTCATCTAGGGTAGCTTGATATTATAATATTGACGATATATGGTTATTACCTACCACTCAAACATTGAACTGAAGTATCATATAGATTCTGTAAAACGGGAACCAATAGACTAGGCTACTATAATGACGCTGGCTTGTAAACGTGAGCATCGCGATCATTTGGTGTTTGAAAAAAATAAAACCCATGAAATTATGTTCATACGACATGCTGAAACATATGCCACTGTACCTGGGATGAAGACGTTTCACACGCGACGCAAGCAGAACTCCTGCATGTGAACTCCTGCAGTGTTCAGGGCTATCATAGTTGTCATGTCAACAAATGCACGTGCGATGCATCCGCTGATGTAGAATGACAGTTTACGACAGTAGTGGAGGACAATACTGTTTCACAACTGTAGGGGGAGCCCGAGAGCAAAAGTTACCTAGTGCTGCTTTAAAGGGGTCCTATTATGCACTTTTTCAGCTTTAGTTAGTGTGTAATGTTGCTGTTTGAGCATAAAAAAGATCTGCAGGGTTACAAAACTTAAAGTCCACTCCAAAGGGAGATATTTTATTGAACAAAATCCCCTTTTCAAGAACTACAACGAACGGCTCGTTTGTACTACAACGCGTTTTTTTTACCCCGTTTCCAAAACTCATTTGTTTGACCTTCCTAAGGCTGACAAACTTAGTGGTTTAAATTTATTTTCAACACTGTTCCTGAACATTATAACCCCAACGTTTATCTGTGCGCTGCACATTTTATGGAGAACAGTTTGTTTTCTGTTCCTGTTAAGATGGAAAATTAACCATGGTTTTGTGATCGATTACTGTTTGTATTACCTTACTTTTCCGACAAATATCACGCTTAAAGGGATAGTTCACCCAAAAACGAAATGTTGATGTTTGTCTGCTTACCCCCAGGGCATCCAAGATGTAGGTGTCTTTGTTTCTTCAGTAGAACACAAATGAAGATTTTTAACTCAACCGTTGCAGTGTGATAGTCGTATAACGCATGTCAATGGGGATTTTTTAGAGTATTAGAGAAATGAGAGTAAAACACACAGACATACGAATCCTTATTAAACCATGCGGCTCGTGGCGACACATTGATGTCTTAAGACACGAAACCATCGGTTTCTGCGAGAAACCCAACAGTATTTATGTTTTTTTTTTTACCTCTTATCAGACGAATGTCATCTAGTTTTCCCAGCGCCATTACTTCCGGCGAATAAGGTCAAAATACTGGCGCGATCAAAGATATATATACCTAGATGCCTCATTCGATCGATCCGCGCAGGCACTAATGAGGAATCTATGTATATATCTATGATCGCGCCGGTATTTTGCATGTATTTTGACTTTATTCGCTGGAAGTGATGGCGCGGGGACGGCTGATGCAGAGCCATAGAAAAACATGAAATACATTTTTAAATATGGATATTTTTCTTACACAAACGCGTGGATTCGCTTCAGAAGGCCTTTATTAACACCCCGGAGCCGGGTGGAGCTGTTATTTTGACGGACAGATGCACTTTTTATGGACTTCAAAAACAGAGCAACTATTACTGCCATTATAAAGCTTGGATTAGCCAGAACATTTTTAATATAACGTCTGAAAGAAGAATGTCATATACACCTCAAAAGGCTTAAGGGAGAGTAAATCATGGTCTAATTTTCATTTTTGGGTGAACTAGCCCTTTAAGTGGCGTATAACATTGTGTCTATAATGTATACGAAAATTACAAAAAACATACCGCCCTGTGAAATCCGTGCTTGCAAAGTCTGTGCATGAAAACCGTTCTGCACGATCCTCTTGTTCGTTAACATTGTCAGGGTCAGAATCAGGCTCAAAATTGTTTGAAATGAAAGGCACAATATGTACGATTTTTTGTTTAAGATATCCACAAAAGCCACTAGAACAGTGTTATATATTTTGTTGACTTGTGTACTTACATTATCCCAAATGTTTAATAAGTGATTTTAACCAGGACATGCAATCAATGACATCATACCCGCGTTACCCTTAAACACCAAAGCCGCTTTAATATCTGATGTGTTTTATTAGACAGGAGAGCATCTGTTTGGATCATTGATGGACAGAAACTGATCATTGTTCTCCAGCTCAACACAGTTAGTCTTATTGTTTAAATCTGGTGTTGTTGATTTACCGCACAGAGTGCCATGTTTTACCGCCTAATCTCATCTCTCAATGCAGTGTGAACAAGTGTCTCATAGCAGCGCCGAGTGAACGCTCAGGGTAGCATTATAACATCACTCTCACACACTCAGATGTGTGTGATATGATAAAGCTGCGCTGCGCTCCCACACACTCATGAGCAGAAGAAGAGGAAGCGCTCGTCTGACAGAATGTGTCGCGCTCGTCTCTCATGAGCAATCGCTCCAGCGCCTCGTCCCGCTCCTGCTTCACACTACAGTAACGCTCATAAATCTGTTATACATTCGCTCATGAATATGATTTCTGCCCGAGTCCCGTCTGATTATTTTCCACCGGCTGTAGAGGCAAAAAATGTCCTATTGTGCTTTTAATATTTACACTAGAGAAGAAGTAGTTATGGAGAGGTGGGACATTTCCAGAACAAAAAGCAGTGGCAATTACATCACACTGGGCCAGCTAACCAATCACATACATTTCGTATTTCGGAAGGAGGGGCTTCATCGAAATCGGCGTGTTCGAGCCAAACTGAGAACAGAGGTGCTGTAATAATGTCAAATATGAGAAAAATAATGTGTTTTTGAACAAGCAAGCAAGCATATTGTAGTACACCCCCAAAAAATCTTCAAAGACTTCATAAAAAGGGCATAATGGGACCTCTTTAACACAGATGAGAAATACGTATTGATTATTGACCGTGCCTCATAGTTTCTGAGGTGCATCAATAATAGTATTGCTCATTAGGATGAAGGATTTGAGCAATCGCCTAACCATTAGAGGGGTTCGCCCTGACAACGACCGTTAGCAGATCTTAATTTATGCAAATATGCAGTGAAGCGACTACCAATGGGAATGCAGAACGTGATCTGAAGGATACAGTTGAATATGCTGTGGTTGGACCTGCTTCTAATCATACTTTATCTCTAGAAAAAAATGTCACCCATTAAACATGAAAGTATTATGCAGTCATTTAAAGGTGCAGTGTGTAATATTTATGAGGATCTATTGACAAATGCAATATAATATACATAACTATGTATACATAACTACCTTATATAATGAACCGTTATGTTTTTATTACCTTAGAATGAGCCGTTTCTATCTCCATACACCGCGGGTCCCCTTACAGTGAAGCCGCTAAAATTCACATACTGCACCTTTAAGACATTTCTCCTGAAATAGAACCTCTTTGACATAAAGCGTTCTTTATCATTGAGTTAAGAACCTTACTGTGCGCTCACACCAGATGCAATTTGCGCAAATAAATCACGCTATTCGCGCTTAGTTGGCCGATTTTGAGTTTACTCACGTCATTCGCGCGCGAAATGCTCAATTCGCACCACGTCAATCGCGCCGCAGAATGTCTGTTCGCGTCTTTGCATTAACTTGACATGACATGACTTGACTTCAAATCACTTGCGTTTAACGCTTCATTCGCGTCTAGTGTGAACGCACCATTAGGCTTCTATATAGAACTCCATTTAACCCTTTTTCCTAAGCACACCTTAGCAACTGCATACTTAAAACCCACAAATAGTTACATTCTGGCAACCACGCACAACACTCCAGCATCACGGCAGGAGATTTGCATGAACAAGACTTTTTCTTTTTATATAATAGTCTAGTTATTAATGTGTAGCAACAGTTATTGTCTCTCATCTATCAGGACAGATGTACATCTCTGGAGTTGTGTCCCCTTTTAAGATGGTGCTTTCCATTTTGGTTTTTTCAGTACTTCCCTAAAGTTAAACACACATCAGAACGATGGCCATGCATGAGTGGTCTTTACTCATTCTGCAAGAAGTGTGTGACGTTAATGGTTTCTTAAGGTCACATGCACTGCTGTGTTGCAGGTTAGAATCTGTGAAAGCCATCAGTGGTTTGTGATTAAACTGAATGCACGCCCATGTTCTACAGGTCAGCATAGAGGCATTGAGACAGCTGGACGAATATCTGTTTGAGACGTACATCGAGAAAAAATCTGATCCTATTGTCGGCTCGCTGGAGCCTGGCATCTACGCCGGATACTTTGACTGGAAGGACTGCCTGCCGCCTACAGGTATCACACACCTGATTCATGCCATGTGCATATTGACAACACTCTCTGGATGTTTCTAGAAGATGATGTCTGCATGAATGTTGAAACACCATCTCCACGGAGATCCATAAACACATTTGCCGGTCTTGATCCTGCAGTTTCAGTCTGCCGTCATTGCTTTTGTGTGTCAGTTTCGGTCGTGGTAGTGTGTGTATATTTAGTATGATCAGATCTGTGTGGTGCATACTTGACTGAGCGCTATTGCTTATGTTGAATCATTTGTGTACAGGTCCTGCTTCTTCTGAAACACAAGTAGAACTGTGTAGAACCAATCAACTTTTCTTTTCCTCTGCTCCTGTTTATTTACCAATCCATCATCATCTTTAGCTCCAAAATACACAAACCAATTCTATTAATGGTTAATATGCATAATAACTAATTTAATGTCATGTCATTTACAGTACCGTTCGGTACTGTAAATGGCCCTGCCAAAATTTTCACTGGCCCCACCACAAAAAAGCATTAAATAAATCAAATAAAATAGACCTAGTTATTGTTTTAGTTGTTTTTGATCAATGTAACCTTATTATATAAGGTTATGACACCAACAACTACTAGCCTCACTTACTCATATACATTTTAAATATTGTTAAAGACAGTCAGTGATAACGTTAGCCTGACGTCGTCATAATCAATTCTAGTCAGAATATGAGTCTGAAACTGTAACCCTCTCTGCATGCACGCTGGAATAAGTAACGTTAGAAGAAAAAGATGAGTGTAAACGATCTTTGCCGGTGTTGAAAAAAAAGATTTTAAGGATACACAGTAGGGATGCAACAATACAGTTAGTCCACGGTTCAATACATACCTCGGTTTTTAACCACGGTTTTCGGTTCGGTTCGGTTTTTTGTTATTCTATTCTTAGGCGACAGGAACAACAAGAGGTTAAGGAGAAAAAAGACTATTTTTTATTGCAATACTCTTTCTTTATTTTACTTAAAATAATTGAAAAACCTTACTTAAACTTTACTTAAAAAAAAAAAAAACCTTGTACACATTCCTAGTGTATTGTATAATATAAAACAAATATATATAAAGATTTACACTGGCAGCTCAGAGCAGTACAGCAGCATTTAAGTATGAAATTGAATGAATAAATGTAAAAATAAAACACTACATAGACTTCACTATAAAATATACATTGATTCTTATTAAAGCTACTGTATTAGTTTTTCAGTCAAGAGCAGTGAGTGATTTTCTCTTTGTCTTTTGTTGTTGTATTAACATTAAAAGGATAGTTAATTCAAAAATGAAAATTCTGTCATCGAGAAATGAATACAGGTTTGGAACAATATTAGAGTGAGTAAATAATTACATAATTTTATAGGTGAACTGTCCCTTTAAGGACAGCGTGTTCACTCGCTGCGCTGCTGTCAATTTAAGACCTGCACGCATCTAATATACAGTATACAGTACTAATATACAGACACACCGATTTTACTTTCACTTTAGACATAACCAACTGTGTTTATGTTAACCTTGTGTGTATTTGACAGTATTAACGCAGTTAGACGAATACTTAGTTCAGTATTCAAGTGTTTGACAGGCGTTTAGTGCGCGCGCTCGGAAAAGCACATGTTAAAACCGCGCACGCGAATGAACCGGCAAGGCTTTAAAACGCATGCAAAGAATGAACTTTCGTGATTGTGAATATCTATAGTGTTCCGTGAGTATAACTCCACCACTAACGTGTGATGTGAATGTATGTCGCGTTGTTCAGTATTGGGATGGAGGAAAATGATAGAATTTGCAGAAAAATAATTCATTCAATGCAAAACCGAAAAACCGCAATTCATAAGCGTGTATTGAACCGTGAACGCTTCAATATTATATTGAGAATTGTGGCATCCCCAATACACAGAGTACTTACCAACACGATCATCATTTCTGAGAGAAATAGTAAAGGTGAACGCATAAACGAACAAGTTCACCGTTTAGGATTAGAACAAATTCAACCCAAGCGCTCTTTGGTGACGTGGATGATTACGTTACTGTTGATCATCTGTCCATCATCGTCTAAAGCCCGCCCTGACAATTTCATTGGTCCGAACAGTTTCTGTTTGGGCATAATTACTTCTCTACGGATCAAGTCCAGACCGAACTGCCCGAGTTAAAATGTTGTGGGCGGGGCTAAGTTCGGCTGGCATCCAGGCTATAATAACGTTATATAAGAACAAATAATCAAATTACAAGCAATAGCACAAATAAATACAACAGAACAAACATATACAAATGAAATAAACGGTTCTTTTCAGGTACAGAAATAGTTATCAAATGCATAGTCTTCGCTGTATTAATATAGATTAATCCTTATTACAGTTTAGTGTTGTCAAAAGTACCGGTCGCGATACCAAGTCGGTACTAAAATGTTAAATTGTGACGCTTTGAGCGCTGTTGAGCTGGAATCGCAAACACCTCTGAACGGCCATTGTGCTCACACGCTCATCAGATATGTCTGTGATTGGCTACAATGATCAGCGCTTCAAAAACATGTTGTAAATATACATCAATGACACTTTTCACAGAGCGCTTGCACAGATACACACAGGAGCGTTTGAATGCAGGCGTCTATCAGCCTACCGGTCCCGTGTGTTGATCAGTGTAGCGAATCACAGACACATCGATGAGCGCGTCAGCACAATGGCCAGTCAGAGGTGTTTATGATTCTAGCTCAACAGCGCTCAAAGCATCACATTTTTAACATTTCAGTACCGACTTGGTATCGCGGCCGGTACTTTTGACAACACTATTACGGTTACTCAGTCAAGAGCAGTGTGCTTTTTCCCCCCGTCTTTTGTTTGATTAACATAAAAGCAGATGGCAGCAGGAATATTAGGCTACTGTCACTTTAAGAGCTGCACGGATTCAATGTACCGTTGAATCGACGGGCATTTTGACATCATTTTGTGTGAATATGTTTGTTCGAGCTCAGGAAGACGTGAAAGAGTTTTCGTGCGCTGTGAGACGCAGCCTTTTGAGTTTTTGTTGTGTGTTACACACACAAAACGTATCACACAACACGAGAGACACGGGTACTTTAAAGTCTACTTGTGCTTGAATATTTAAGTTAACAAGGCTTAAAAACATGCGCAAATTATCAACTTATATGAAAAGGCAGCAGTGGCCCGAGTGTGTTTGTGAGACTTATAGATTATAATGACAGAATATGCTAATCAATGACTTGAAGATAGTTAACTCATAAATTCATCAACTAACCATTCAGAAACGTCCTGTCTCATTCTACATGTCGTCACTTCTTCTTGAGTCTCTCCTTCATTATCCGACTCCGGTTTGAACATAAAAGGCTGAAAAGTTTCTGACATTTTCAGTGTGTGTCTGCGTGAGGTAATCGGAGCTTCTAACACAAGCTCTTGAAGCTCCTCCCTCTTCCAGAAAGGGGGCGGGAGCAGCAGCTCATTTGCATTTAAAGGGACACCCACAAAAACAGAGCGGTTTTGCCTACCCTCAAAAAGTGACAATTTTAACATGCTATAAAAAGTGATCTGTGGGGTATTTTGAGCTAAAACTTCACATACACACTCTGGAGACTTATTTTACATCTTGTAAAAAGGGGCATTATGGGACCCCTTTAAGTAAATAAACCTTTATAAAACAATTTGGGATATGTTAAAGAGGTTGATTTTGCTTGATCGCAGAGTGGAGGAAAAGTTGCCTATATAAGCAAGTGGTAAATGGCACTCCCACTGTGTGAACTCATCGACCAATGTCTGCCTTTCAGCAAATCAGTGCATTAATATCCCAGTAATGTAACCAATATTCATGATGCAAACCATGCCTGACACATTTTGCTCTCTGAGCAACTTGAATGTAGGAGGAAAGACGTGACAACTAGGCCAAACCATATCATACTTGTGAATAGAAACTGATGAGATTTTCTTTTCGTATGGTTTCTTAACCCCACTTATCTGCCTTTTCTCATTCCCTTTGTTTCTGACTCAGGTGTGAGGAGTTATATGAAGGAGGCTCTGGTCAGCATTATCTCTGTTCATGCTGAGGTGAGATGCACAGACCTTCAGTTTGACCAATCACTCGTCTCTGCTTTAAAAGAACCCCTCTTAGATATCTTACACCTTGAGAACGTCATATTATGTGTTATTATGTCATATTAAATAATGTCAACTTACCTAGATAGCATTTAAAGGCTTTATTAGGTACACTTTCAATTCTAAAATGTAGGCACAACTAGGGTTGGGTATTGTTTTTTAATTTGAACGATTCCAATATATTCTGTTTCGTATCGATTCCTAATTTTCTTAGATATCATTCACATTTATTTGAAGTCTTATTGCAAAACATTTCTGGATATCATGAACAAAAAAGCAACAGGCTAAGGAACACTTACAAGGAACGTTTGCCTGTGGATTAAAGATACCATAAAAACAACTAGCCTAACTAATATAAATGTCAAGCATTATTAAAGTGATAAATAAGAACAAATAATGCAATCGCAACAAATAAATACAACTGAACAAATATATGATTGATATAAACAGTGTTTTAAGATTACAGAAACTTTAACTTTATGCACTTTATGAATAAAATATACATTACAAATATAGTTACAAAAGTTATTCAGTCAAGAACAGGTGAATTTTCCCTTTGTCTTTTGTTGTTTGATTAGTGTTAGAGACGGGAATATTAGGCTGCTGTCACTTTAAGAGCTGCACGGATCCAATATGACCCAATACCTATACTTAAACGCTACAAAAACCACCGTACTAACTATTAATAAGCAGTAATGGTGGCAAAAGTCATAGTTAATAGTGGATATGTGTTCCCCATACTAAAGTGTTACCAAAAGTAGTTCTCAAAGATTTTTTGTTTCAGGTTTTCACGATTTCCAAGGAGCTGGTTACTCGTGTTTTATCAAAGATCATCGAGGCTGTAGCCGAAGAAATGAGCCGTCTGATGCAGTGTGTGTCCTCCTTTAGTAAAAACGGTGCTCTGCAGGTACACCTCACACACACTTATCAGGACAGTTAGCATTTGATCTTAAATGGACAGTTCACCCAAAAATGACAATTCTGTCATTATTTACTCTCCCCCAAGTTGTTCCAAACCTGTATGAACAACTTGAGGGAGAGTAAATGATGACAGATTTTTCATTGTGGGTGAACTATCGCTTTAAGTTATTGAAAGGCACACCAATCATTTTTTTATATTTGTCTCTCCAGGCACGTCTGGAAATCTGCGCGTTGCAAGATGCCATCGAGCCATACCTCACATCAGAGAGTCGGTAAGACATAATCACGCTCAACATTGATTCATGTCTCAATACAAACTAAACTAGAAGCAGAAAAGCAGAAATTTGGCTAAACCAAAAAGTGTTTGCATGATAATAAGTGTGTGATGTTCTCTTCTGTGTCTCAGCATTAGTTTTAAACAGGCATTGGAAGCGCTACCACAGCTACAGAGTGGAGCCGACAAAAAGTGAGTTAAATCACAAATCACAATTACATTATGCTTGATGATGATACACAAATGATAACTCCTGGTCATCAGAGAAGATGATAATCAGCCCCAAGCTCACCCGTTAAAGGGCTAGTTCACCCAAAAATGAAAATTAGCCCATGATTTACTCACCCTCAAGTCATCTGAGGTGTATATGACATTCTTCTTTCAGACGTTATATTAAAAATGTTCAGGCTAATCCAAGCTTTATAATGGCAGTAATAGTTGCTCTGTTTTTGAAGTCCATAAAAAATGCATTTGTCCGTCAAATAACTGCTCCACGCGGCTCCGGGGTGTTAATAAAGGCCTTCTGAAGTGAATCCACACGTTTGTGTAAGAAAAATATCCATATTTAAAATTGTATTTAATTTTTTCTATGGCTCTGCACCAGCCATCCGCGCCATCACTTCCGGCACATAAGATCAAAATACCGGCGCGATCATTGATATATACATAGATTCCTCATTAGTGCCTGCGCGGATCGGTGGAATGAGGCATCTATGTATATATATCTTTGATCGCGCCAGTAGTTTGACCTTATTCGTCGGAAGTTATGGCGCTGGGAAAACTAGATGACATTCGTCTGATAAGAGGTAAAAAAATAACATAAATACTGTTGGGTTTCTCTCAGAAACCGATGGTTTCGTGTCTTAAGACATTAATGTGTCGCCATGAGCCGCATGGTTTAATAAGGATTCGGATGTCTGTGTGTTTTTACTCTCATTGCTCTCATACTCTAAAATATCCCCATTGACATGCATTATACGACTATCACATTGCAACGGTTGAGTTAAAAATCTTCATTTGTGTTCTACTGAAGAAACAAACACACCTCCATATTGGATGCCCTGGGGGTAAGCAAATAAACATCAACATTTCGTTTTTGGGTGAACTATCCCTTTAAATGTTATCCCAAGTGACCTTTATCAGTCCAGTCATAAATTGCCATGCAAGTGACCACTTTGGTGTCATAAATCACTGAGCAAGTCCTGATAATATAAATCAATTAAAAGTGTGAAACTGCTAGAACTAGTGGGAAAGCATGGTCTTCTCTATAGTGATCAAGCTGCACTTAAAGTGGGCGGTGTTGAGATACGAAATTACAAGAATGACTTGCGATAGACTTGGAAGTATCCATTTGAATGGGTTGAAATTCATCAAACGATTGACAAGGTTTTGGATCATATGCCATCACATGTGTTCATGAATTAATGTCATTGAGTTGTATAATGTAAGTTGTTCTCTAGTTCACGTTGGCCACAATTATTGCAACGCCCTTTCCCCAAGAGACCAGCTCTGAGTCTTCTTCTGTAACGCCTGATGAGTTTGGAGATCAGAGCCCATTCCTTCATCCAGAATCTCTCCAGATCCTTCAGATTCCAGCTCTTCTCTTCAGCTCATCACTCATTCTCTATAGGGTTCAGCTCAGGAACTGGGACGGCTTCATTTTGTGCTCAGTCACACATTTTGGTGTTGATTTTGATGTTTGTTTTGTCCTGATGGAAGATCCAACAGCGGCCCATTATCAGATTTCTAGCAGAAGCGTCAGGTTTTGATTTTTGATCTGTTGGTATTTGCTAGAATCCATGATACCATGAATCTGAACAAGATGTCCAGGACCTCCAGCAAAAAAACAGACCCACAACATTAAAGATCCAGCGGTGTATTTAACCGAGGGCATGGGGGACTTTTATCCCTGTTTGCACCAAAGCCATCTGGTGTGTTTGTGCCAAAAAGCTCTTTTTTTAGTTTGATCTGACCACAGAACCAGGTCCCGTCTGAAGCTCCAGTCGTGTCTGACACTGAATATGCTGGAGTTTGTTTCTGGGTGAGCCAGGAGGATTTTTCTTCAAACCCTCCCAAACAACATGTGGTGATGTTGGGGCTGTTTGATAATTTTTTTTTGTCTTTCTGACCCAAGACTCAACTAATCTCTGCACTTCTCCAGCTGTGATCTTGGAGAGTCTTTGTCCACTCAAACTCTCCTCCTCTCGTGCATTAGGACGATATACACACTCGTCCTCTTCCAGGCAGATTCCTGACATCTTTAGTTGATTAATTATTGCCCTGATGGTGGAAATGGGGATTTTCAATGCTTTAGCTCTTTTCTTACACACACTTTCTATTTTGTGAAGCTCAACAATCTTTTGCTGCACATCAGAACTATATTCTGTGGTTTTACTCATTGTGATGATGATTAAGGGAATTTGGCCTTTGTGTTTCCTCATATTTATGTATTTATGGCTACATAATTTCATGCTCCTAGTCACCCTGGTGTGCTAAAAAAAAACTAAATATGAATGGGAATATACTTCAGAGATATTTCACTCATAAGAATTTCTAGGGGCGCCAATAAATGTGGCCAACATGCATTGGAGAAAAACATTTAGTTCATAATGTGAAGAAGAAAATAGACATCTTGTAACAATGCCTGAGTCTTTTTTTAATGTGTCCATCCTTGAAAAAATCTCACTGACCCCAAACTTTTAAATGCCAGTGTACAAAATAGCATTTTTTGTGGTGTGGCCAGTGAAAACAGGCTCTTTTCTAATCTCTCTCTCTCTCTCTCTCTCTCTCTCTCTGTTTCTCTCCATTCTCAGACTCTTGGAGGAGCTACTGAATAAGTTTAAGAGCAGTATGAAGCTGCAGCTTAACTGCTTCAAGCCTGCCTCTTTTCAGCCTGTGAAGCGATAAACCTTCACAAAACCCCAACATTTCAACAACGCCCCTGCCATGTAACACTAAGAGACCATTTCAGTTTTCAAAACCATTAAAAGCCAATCTAGTGCCACTAATATAGCCTTTTTCTATCTGCTAGACAGTGCTTGCGTTTGTGAGGATGTGTCAGTCTGTTGATAAGACTCGTCAATATGTCATGTTGTACTGGCTGTTTGTCCACCTGTGCAGTTCAAAACCTAAATAAATATCTGTGCGCTTACACAGTGGGTTTGTGTAAAACAGTTGCTAGAGTAATTGCCAGTTGTGCGTGTGTGTGTGTGTGTGTGTGTGTGTGTGTGTGTGTGTGTGTGTGTGTGTGTGTGTGTGTGTGTGTGTGTGTGTGTGTGTGTGTGTGTGTGTGTGTGTGTGTGTGTGTGTGTGTGTGTGAGAGAGGTAGAAATAGCAAGAGTTTTTCTCTCTGTGGATGAAACTATTGAGTTCTGAAATGACTGAAATGTCCTCGTGTCGTTTTTTGCTGAAGTCTATTATGACCACACTACGATCACCAATGCGTGCACACACCCTGCCTAGTGTCAGACAGAAAGACACACACCCTGCCCCACCTCAGCAGTGTCTGGGTGTTTTAACCAGTGTTCAGTATTGGGAGATGTCCTTTACTGTATAATAAACTGCTATTATTTGCTGTTGGCATGTTTAAGATATAACTGACTAGAACACAAGCTAGGCAAAGTACAACTAAGTAGACAAACTAGTGTGTAAAGTAGCTGTTTGTGCATGTAAACGATCTATAAAGTTACAAAGTCCAAGTCAGGGAGTTCATCGCTCTGTTTGAAAAACAAAACACGTGCCACATTTTTAGTCCCGCCGTTATTTTGGTGGCTTTCTGTGACAGTAGTGGCCAAAAGTGATGTCTGGAGGGGATGTTTGCTTTTAATGACACTTCAGGTTCGATTTATCAATCAAAATATGAAGAGTGTGTTATGTTGGGAAGAAGAATACACTAAACTTGATAAAGGTATTAAAATCACAACATTATCCAGCATATAATTAACTCTTTCCCTGCCAAACACGTCATTTTCCGGCTTTGTCACTGTTTTACGGTAGGGGGCGCTATAACACATCTTCTGAAAGAGTAGAGACTCTCCTGATCAAAACACAGGCGAAGAAGCAGCAGAAACAAGCAATATCATATGTAATCACAAATAACGCGATCATCAACATTAGACAGCAAATAAATCAAAACTGTCTAATGGTGCGTTCACACCAGACTCGGCTTGCGAGAATAAATTGCGCTATTCGCACGTAGTTGGACGCTTGAACATTTCGAGTTTACTCGCTTCATTCACCCGTGAAATTCACTTCACAACAGACGCAAATTCGCGTCATGGGAGGAGCCAGCCGGCTCGTCTCGTTGTGAAATGGCTGACATGGATTGTTTTAAAATACACAGAATAAGCTAAATTTGCCGGCTTTAGCTAGCTTGTAGTCTCAATAGGGTGAATTCAGGGTGATTGGGACACTTTTCCAAGTCATCTCAATGGTAAAAAGTGTCCAAATCACCCTCAAATCACCCCATGTACAGCTCAAATTGAGTAAAGAGCGTTTTTACAACTTACCAGATTGTCCGCCCTCCTCGCTCACTTTCTTCCAAGCAAGATCCTTTTTATTCCTGTTTCTATAAAGTACGTAGAGCTCTGGGTATCCACACATGAGTTTGTCCGCATTGTTGTCACTACTAGAGCAAGCTCCTGATTGGTTAACGCGCCGCAAATATCCGCCAAAGTTCAGATTTTTCAACTCGCGTCAAAACGCTCAATTCGCTCAGAATGTCTATTTGTGTCTTTGCATTGACTTGACATGTAAATCACTCGCGCGAAACGCTTCATTCGCGTCTGGTGTGAACACACCATAATGATACTGAATGAAATGTCGACCCAGAACGAGCTACAGGACTGTGAAGCTTTGGGGTGTTGATGGACTCTGTGTTTTGATCATCGCTCTGAATCTGATCAAGATGTAGTCTTTGAAAAAAAACATGATCTTTGCTCAAAATGTTGCTTTTTTTTATGAAACTTACCCACATTTATAGCCTTACGTCGTCATACTCGGATTCTAGTCAGAATATGAGTCTGCTCCTGCTCCATTGGGCTGTGATTATGGGGCGTGTTTGGTTTTTCAACCGAACCAGGAAAGAAAACAAGTATAGGTCTCTGCAGGTTAGTAATAGGAGTTACCAGATCAGTGGGCGTGGCCATAAACAGAGGGCCGTTTTCCACTGGGTTACCAGGGGCCGGATTCACGAAAATCTTCTTAAGAAAGAAGTTAAGAAAATTCTTAAGATAAATTCTAAGAAGTTTGTAAGAATGTTCCTACGTGCAATTCTTGAAAAATTCTTAAGATGTTCTCAAATATTTTCTTAAGAACATCTTCATTTTTTACTTAAGAAGAAAATAAAAGGTGTTAGGGTGTTATTTTAAGAAATTCGTAAGAATGTTCCTACGTGCAATTCTTGAAAAATTCTTAAGATGTTCTCAAATATTTTCTTAAGAACATCTTCATTTTTTACTTAAGAAGAAAATAAAAGGTGTTAGGGTGTTATTTTATTGAACGGTATTACTGAAGACTCGCTGAATGAAAAACACCTCAAGGCCCGTAGTTTTGCGCTTCCTGCAGATTACCGTAGTTATCATAATAAGTGTGCAGACTATTTTTGTCGTGACTGACGGGAGTAAATCATTCAATGTCGGGTTTTTAATGTGCCGTGTCTTTAAAATCATTATTTTATAAGAGCCTTTATCAAGAACGCTGCTCGAGTACCAAAGATCGGCCGTTAGATCTACACAAGATGAATCATATCTCAGAGACGTCACTACGTTCACTACTCTGAAAACACCAGATAAAATTGTCAAATAGGCGCTCTCTTTATAAATAAACCACAGATTTAATCTTTAAACAAGTACATTCTCGTCTGAAAAAGTCTTAAAACTACAATTTGTGACACATTAACAGTAGTATTTTTAAGTTATGCTGGGTTTCTCGTCCGCTGTTGACTCTTGCTGGTTGCTGGTTGCTGGTTTTATACTCATCCATATGATACTAATAGTTATAAATATTATATTTAGCTAGCTACTGTTATGATGTAATGCTTAATATTTGAAACAACCCAATACATTTGTTAAACATCTTACATTTGGGTATTTAAGATAGGTTGGAGGTTATCCTAACTTTAAGAAGTTATTTACGATGATTTTTAAGAACATTCTTTTCGTGAATATGAATACTTCTTCAATTGTATCTTAAGAAACAATCATAAGAAAAAAGATAAGAACATTCTTAAGAAATGTTTTTGGGAATACAAAATATTCTTATATTTTTTCTTATGTTGTTTTTTTAATTTTTATTTGAACATGTTAAAAAATAATAATAACAGGAAGAAAATATGTACCTAAATCATACATACCTACATACATACAATACAATTAAAAATACCAAATTAAAAAGAACATACACTTCTCTATACACACTTCCAACATTATTATAAATAATTAAGTACTTCAAAAGGAAAAACGAAACAATTTCCCATGTTCAAAAAGGAAGAAGTTCAAAAAACTTTTCTAGTCCTACCCCCCCCCCCCATCTCTATTTTTCCCTTAATTAAACACAAATAGAATCGTTGCTTTACATATTTACATAAACATACACTATATATCTACTTCCAGTGCTTATATTCTCATAATATTACACAAATGCATACATTCATAACTACAGTACGTATACACATTTCCATCATCATCTTTTCCATTTATCTATATTACACCCAATAAAAACCCAACCAAACTAGACTTTTTATACAATCCCAAAAACATACGGTCAGTATACGATACTAACACCTCAATTCCTTTTCAGTATTTTCATTTTAAATATTCTCTTAAAATTACTCATGGTTGTACATGTTTTCATCTCTCCACTACAGTTATTCCATAAATGAACTCCTTTGGTTGTAATGCAGTGATTCTTAACATTTGTTCTTATAATTTTCCTTTGTAATACTCATCTCTCATTTGAAACAACCCTTGGATAATTTTTAATAATGGTTGATTATATATTTTATACATAATTTGTGCAGTTTTAAGTTCTACCAAATCTCAGAATTTTAGTGCTTTTATTTTGATGAAAAGTGGGTTAGTTGGTGCTCTATAAGTAGTTTTATTTACAATTCTTAAGGCTCTATTTTGAAGTATAAATATAGATTTAGTGTTCGTTTTGTCCCCACACCTCCAAACAATAAGTACTATATGGAAGTTTGAAGGAACAATACAACGTGTACAATGAGCGTTGATTTAATAGATATTTAGTTTTATAAAGTATTGCAATTGATCTAAATATTTTGGCCTTAATATAATGTACATGTGGCTTCCAACATAATTTTTCATCAATTATTACTCCCAAAAATTTAAATTCTTTTACTTTTTCTATTTCAATGTAATTTATCGCAAGTTTCTGATGTATGTTTGTTAAACGATCACCGAAGATTAAGAATTTAGTTTTGCTTAAGTTCAATGTTAGTTTATTTACATCAAACCAGCTCTTCATCTTTTTTAATTCTGTTTCCACTATATCCAAGAGTTGAATTAAACTAGTGTCATCAGCAAATAAAATAGTTTTCAGCTTATTTGACACCTCCCATACATTATTTATAGTTCGAAAATAAGAAGAAATTGGCAGTTAAGAATAATTTTATTCTTAAGAATGTTTTGTGAATCCGGCCCCAGGCCTGGATTTTAAGTTGTTTTGTTTATGTTTGTTTATGTATGTGCGCGGCAGTCGACCGTGAGGGGCTTTAACATACTTTAATTTTGTGTTCATTTATTTTGACTAAAGTTGTTGAACGCCATTTTCCCTGTGCATTGACTCATTCAGCTCAGCACGTGTTATGCTTGACTCCTTTCCAATCCGCCTTACAGTTCACAGTTCACCTAAAAATTCAAATTGTCATCATTTACTCAACCTCAAATTGTTCCAAACCTGTATGAGCTGAACACAAAAGAAGAATATGGCGAACCGGGACTTATTTTTTCCCTCCATACTGTGGAAGTCAATGGGGTGTCCCCAAAATACACCCTCATAAAATAATCAAATAAATTCTGATATTGTGAATGAGCATATTATGGGCACTTTAAAAGCTCTCGCAGGCTGCCAATATCGCATCGACAACAAAAAAAAAACTCTGAATATTTGTTTCTACCTTTGTCATAATTCCATTATTTGTGTAAACCTGAAAAGGTGAAGTGACGACGCAAACCCAACTTTTTCCCAACACTTGAAGTCTTGTTTGTTGATTTCTATTCTTCTAAATTTAGAGTCCTCAACACCCACTCATTTAAGGAAAGCAGTTTTGTCAGAATAGCATCAAAGCCGTGTGCGGCGCCAGGTGAAAGAGTGGGTGTGTTGATCACAGCTTAAGGGAAGTTTTTAATGATTGCAGCTTTCCGCTCTGTAGGCAGCGGAAAATGATCCAAAACATGTTTATGTGCTAATGTAGAGCCGTCAACCCATAAACAGTGGAAAACTCGAAGAAAGTTTGTGTGTAAAACGTTTTCCCCAAGCATCCCGAAGCGAACCGGCTCATCCTGTAGCAGAGTTTAACACTTTCTGACCTGAATATTCACTTCTCAAAAGAAAAAGACTGAGCAGAATTAAACACTTGGGTTGAGCTTTTGGGGTTATTTTTTTTCAGTGTTTGAGTAGTTTTTGTGTAACTCAGATCCTGGGTCGGACGTAACAACCCAGTGTTTGAGTAGTTTTTGTGTAACTCAGATCCTGGGTCAAACGTAACAACCCAGTGTTTGAGTAGTTTTTGTGTAACTCCGATCCTGGGTCAGACGTAACAACCCAGTGTTTGAGTAGTTTTTGTGTAACCCAGATCCTGGGTCAGACATAACAACCCAGTGTTTGAGTAGTTTTTGTGTAACTCAGATCCTGGGTCAGACAACCCAGTGTTTGAGTAGTTTTTGTGTAACTCAGATCCTGGGTCAAACGTAACAACCCAGTGTTTGAGCAGTTTTTGTGCAACTCAGATCCTGGGTCAGACGTAACAACCCAGTGTTTGAGTAGTTTTTGTGTAACTCAGATCCTGGGTCAGACATAACAACCCAGTGTTTGAGTAGTTTTTGTGTAACTCAGATCCTGGGTCAGACAACCCAGTGTTTGAGTAGTTTTTGTGTAACTCAGATCCTGGGTCAAACGTAACAACCCAGTGTTTGAGTAGTTTTTGTGTAACTCCGATCCTGGGTCAGACGTAACAACCCAGTGTTTGAGTAGTTTTTGTGTAACTCAGATCCTGGGTCAGACGTAACAACCCAGTGTTTGAGTAGTTTTTGTGTAACCCAGATCCTGGGTCAGACATAACAACCCAGTGTTTGAGTAGTTTTTGTGTAACTCAGATCCTGGGTCAGTCGTAACAACCCAGTGTTTGAGTAGTTTTTGTGTAACTCAGATCCTGGGTCAAACGTAACAACCCAGTGTTTGAGTAGTTTTTGTGTAACTCCGATCCTGGGTCAGACGTAACAACCCAGTGTTTGAGTAGTTTTTGTGTAACTCAGATCCTGGGTCAAACGTAACAACCCAGTGTTTGAGCAGTTTTTGTGCAACTCAGATCCTGGGTCAGACGTAACAACCCAGTGTTTGAGTAGTTTTTGTGTAACTCAGATCCTGGGTCAGACATAACAACCCAGTGTTTGAGTAGTTTTTGTGTAACTCAGATCCTGGGTCAGACATAACAACCCAGTGTTTGAGCAGTTTTTGTGCAACTCAGATCCTGGGTCAGACAATCCAGTGTTTGAGTAGTTTTTGTGTAACTCCGATCCTGGGTCAAACGTAGCAACCCAGTGTTTGAGTAGTTTTTGTGTAACTCCGATCCTGGGTCAAACGTAACAACCCAGTGTTTGAGTAGTTTTTGTGTAACTCAGATCCTGGTTCAGACGTAACAACCCAGTGTTTGAGTAGTTTTTGTGTAACTCAGGTCCTGGGTCAGACGTAACAACCCAGTGTTTGAGTAGTTTTTGTGTAACTCAGATCCTGGGTCAGACATAACAACCCAGTGTTTGAGTAGTTTTTGTGTAACTCAGATCCTGGGTCAGACATAACAACCCAGTGTTTGAGTAGTTTTTGTGTAACTCAGATCCTGGGTCAGACATAACAACCCAGTGTTTGAGTAGTTTTTGTGTAACTCAGATCCTGGGTCAGACGTAACAACCCAGTGTTTGAGTAGTTTTTGTGTAACTCAGATCCTGGGTCAGACGTAACAACCCAGTGTTTGAGTAGTTTTTGTGTAACTCAGATCCTGGGTCAGACATAACAACCCAGTGTTTGAGTAGTTTTTTAGAGTGTATATAACATTGTTTATTACAGCTTTAAGGAAAAACAACAACAGCAAATGAGGCCAACTGGCTGCTTTCATTGAGAAGGAAGAGTAAATGATACTTGTGTCAGTCTGCCTCTTCCTCTGTGATGTCATCAAGCCGAGACTGCCCGCACCATCCTGTCTCCAAACCACAGACACCATCCTGTGTGTGTGCTGTCTATATTCTCTGCAGATAACACATTGCTTCTGCTCAATGTGAACAAGGGCTTGACGTCCACTCACGTTCATGGGGATTCCAGTGTTTGTTGTGGGGGCTGGAAGTAATCCCCTCCAGTCGTTTACAGAGGCCACAGTCAGCCCACCTGTGATGGAGAGACTCAGACAAATGACGTCCACTTGTGTCAGTTCAGAGAGAATCCTCTCCTGTGGAAGCCAAAGCTATCCTCAAAGCAAAACTAGTGGAAAGAGAGTAGGGATGTTTTCACACTGGGTCCTTTTCAGGGGTTTGAGTGTGGTTTGTGTGATTTTAGGCCTCCAAACGATCTTCAAGCGAACCGAAATGAGACCATCTCTGGAGTTGGTCTGGGCGCGGTTCCCTAAAAATGTCCATTGTGAACCAAGAGTGAAAAAGGACCCAGTTCTCTTCACGTTCACACTGTCCCTGAAAGAGGACTCAGATCCTTTTTTGGTCCACGTAAGTAGGAATGTGTTCATACTGTTGCTTTCTGGATCCAGTTCAGTTCATGCGTTCAACGTTTAATCTCGTTCACTTACATTTTATGTGCCTAACCTACACTCACCTAAAGGATTATTAGGAACACATACTAATACTGTGTTTGACCCCCTTTCGCCTTCAGAACTGCCTTAAATCTACGTGGCATTGATTCAACAAGGTGCTGAAAGCATTCTTTAGAAATGTTGGCCCATATTGATAGGAGAGCATCTTGCAGTTGATGGAGATTTGTGGGATGCACATCCAGGGCACGAAGCTCCCGTTCCACCACATCCCAAAGATGCTCTATTGGGTTGAGATCTGGTGACTGTGTGAGCCATTTTAGTCCAGTGAACTCATTGTCATGTTCAAGAAACCAATTTGAAATGATTGGAGCTTTGTGACGGTGCATTATCCTGCTGGAAGTAGCCATCAGAGGATGGGGACATGGTGGTCATAAAGGGATGGACATGGTCAGAAACAATGCTCATGTAGGCCGTGGCATTTAAACGATGCCCAATTGGCACTAAGGGGCCTAAAGTGTGCCAAGAAAACATCCCCCACACCATTACACCACCACCACCAGCCTGCACAGTGGTAACAAGGCATGATGGATCCATGTTCTTATTCTGTTTACGCAAAATTCTGACTCTATCATCTGAACGTCTCAACAGAAATCGAGACTCATCAGACCAGGCAACATTTTTCCAGTCTTCAACTGTCCAATTTTGGTGAGCTCGTGCAAATTGTAGCCTCTTTTTCCTATTTGTAGTGGAGATGAGTGGTACCCGGTGGGGTCTTCTGCTGTTGTAGCCCATCCGCCTCAAGGTTGTGCGTGTTGTGGCTTCACAAATGCTTTGCTGCAGACCTCGGTTGTAACGAGTGGTTATTTCAGTCAAAGTTGCTCTTCTATCAGCTTGAATCAGTCGGCCCATTCTCCTCTGACCTCTAGCATCAACAAGGCATTTTCGCCCACAGGACTGCCGCATACTGGATGTTTTTCCCTTTTCACACCATTCTTTGTAAACCCTAGAAATGGTTGTGCGTGAAAATCCCAGTAACTGAGCAGATTGTGAAATACTCAGACCGGCCCGTCTGGCACCAACAACCATGCCACGCTCAAAATTGCTTTCCCATTCTGACATTCAGTGTGGAGTTCAGGAGATTGTCTTGA
The DNA here is from genome assembly GCF_949357685.1 of Gobio gobio. NCBI lineage: Eukaryota > Metazoa > Chordata > Actinopteri > Cypriniformes > Gobionidae > Gobio > Gobio gobio. The sequence continues at coordinate 49,119,259 of NC_137105.1, read as the reverse complement.
CCAGGACCACACCCCTAAATGCATTGAAGCAACTGCCATGTGATTGGTTGATTAGATAATTGCATTAATGAGAAATTGAACAGGTGTTCCTAAGAATCCTTTAGGTGAGTGTATATATGTTTGTAAAGGTTATTATTTTGTAAAGCGACATTGCCACACATGCTGTCGAAAGAGCTTAATAAGTTTATCTTTTGCACATAATTTTGTTGCACTACTACATCCATATTCTTGCACTATATCACACATCCACCTTTGTAAATAACATTTATTTTGAATTGTTTTCCTTGAATCGTGTTTTTTTTTTTATTGCAGAAGGCAATAACATCAGAATAGAAAAAAAACAATAGGACAAATATAATAAAAGAAAGATGCAAATGAAATAAGCTGCTTAAAAACAGCATTCAAGTATGAAATGGAATAATCAAATGAAAAAAATGAATGAATAAATGTATAATGAGAGCGTGCTGCGGACTATTTTCAGGTGCTGTGTAATATCATTGCGCCGCTGCACTCATGGGACGGCTCAAAGCTCTTGATTATTACGCAGGAATGAGAGTATAGTTCCTGCCATATCGGCCTAGAAAATGACAACTTTTCATTCTCGTCGGTCTTCGTACACGATGTAACTACAGAAGAGTCGAGTTTTAAATAGGAAAAATATCAAAACTCTTTGGTCATTTTTTTGAGCGAGATGCTAACGGTCTAATCAGATTCAATGATCTATGCTAAGCTATGCTAAAAGTGCTACCGCCAGACCTGGAGATCGGCTGAATGGATTCAAAAATGGTAAAAACTCAACTATTTACTCTAGGGGAGCTGGGAAATGAGCCTGTTTTCAAAAAAAGTGGCGTGTTCCTTTAAACACAATAGTACACGCGCTGTGACAGCTGGCTTTTTGCGCATGCGCTTTCGGTGTGTGCGTTCGTAAAACCGTATGTCAAAAATGTTAAACTGACAAGGCTCTCATAGATATCCATAATAAAGGCTATGTCTTACGGCGGAGTCTCTAACGTCATCACCGGCGGCCATCTTGTCACAGGCAGGGCTCTCTGGCGCCTGATGATCTGCATGAACACAAATACTCTTATCTCACTGAAATCTTGACGGATTTATAAATGGTTTGGTTTCTTACAAACGTTATTAACGTGGCTATAATTATGGATGCTTGAAGTATGCAGTGTCATAACTACATCTCTGACGTTTATAACAAACCAAACAGTTTGAAAATCGGTAGAAAATTGAGCAAGTTATGGTTATTTAAAAAGTACACGCACCATTAAAACACGATGTTACGTGTGAGCGAGCTGACTGTGACAAGATGGCCGCCAGGTGCGGACGTCGACCTCCATTGGCCAGCAGCGCGGACGAGACATCTAGCCTTATCTATGGCGTCTCTCACCAGATCTGAGAGAGGCATAATGAACAGCCGATCTGATGACCAAATTACATTGCAATTCGCAGAAAAATCAAGTGAGCCCGGACTGATTTGTGTTCACAATGGACATTTTTATCCAACCATACCCAGAACAACTCCTGAGATGGTCTTGGTTGGCTTTAAAGGGGTCTGAGGTCGTTTGAGTGTTCACATATGGTCCAAAAATCACACAAACCGCATTCAGACCTCTGAAAAGGACCAAGTGTGAAGACACCAAAGACTGTATAAAACAAGGAAAACACCCTAAAACATTGCTATAATTCTGAAATACCACTACCATTCAAAAGCTCAGTCTCTTATGCTCATCGAGGATGTATAAATACAGTAAAAAAAAAACTAAAATATTGTTACTATTAAAAATAACTGTTTTCAATGTAAATTTCTGCATCATTACACTCTAAAAAATGCTGAGTTAAAAATAACCCAAGTTGGGTTGAAAATGGACGAACCCAGCAATTGGGTTGTTTTAACCCAGTGAATGGGTTGTTTTAACCCAGCGGTTGGGTTAAATGTTTGCTTAAAACAACCCAATCGCTGGGTTTGTCCATTTTCAAACCAACATGGGTTGTTTTAACCCAGCATTTTGAAGAGTGTACTCCAGTCTTCAGTGTCACATGATCCTTCAGAAATTATTCTATTTGATGCTCAAGAAACATTTATGATTATTTTCAATGTTGAAAACAGTTTGCTTCATATTTTGTGAAAACGCAGAAAACATTTCTTTCAGGATTTTTTGACGAGTTGAAAATTACAACATTTTTTTAAAATAGAAATCATTTGTAACATTATAAATGTATTTTCCCCTCATTTTTGATCAATTTAATGCGTCCTTGATGAATAAAAATATGAATTTCTTTCATCAATAATGTACTGACCTGACTTTTGAACCATTGTTTGTTAAAGCACATTTGGTCATTTTATTTTGATTTCACTTTTTGCTCTTTTTGCTGCCTGTGTGTAATTTTCACCCCAGGAATCAACGCACACAGTCAGTTTTTCACTTTTCTTTTTTTATTAAAAATTAAAAAGGTGACATGAATTGTGAGGCATTTTGCCCCTCTCGATGACAAGCATATTTTTAGTAGTGGAATAAAAAGTAGAACATTATGTCAGATTTGTACAGAAAAAGGTTCATAAAAAATACATCTTTTTTCTTTCTAAATGCATAGTCTATATACATCAAAATGTGAATTATTTGGCTTTTTCTATCTAAATGCAATACAGCGCAGCTCAAACAAATGTAGCAAGAAACAGTCAGTCACAGCTAATATTTACATTCTTTTCTGTCATGTCAGCAAACAGCCCACATGATACAATCATTTATCCTCGTGAGTTGCACACAGATTTGCGTCTTTCTCAGTATAAAACATGACAACCGTCTGCGTCTGTCAGCCTTTTTTGCCTTTTACACTTTAGCTTACAAAGCCTGTGGGCTTTTTACAGTTAACCAGGGATTAACACGTCATATTCGTCCATGTTTCACACTGTTCAAACTTCACCCTGGGTTAATAATTAGCCCTGGATTGTCAAGATTTTACGCTACATATTTAAACCCTGAGTTAACATTCTTGTTTTTGCATATTGAATAGACATAAATGGCACTTTAAAAACATTTTAAAGACCCCCTGTTGTGAAAATCAAGTTTTGAATGTTGTTTGTATGTCTATGATTTTAATATGCTTTCAGACAAACCATGTGCAAAATCATAAGTCAACACCAGTGTTGAGTATTTTCCACAGGAGAAAGAGAGGCATACAGGTTTGTAACAACATGAGAGAGAGTAAATTATAACTATCCCAGCAATCCAGGATTTAAACTTGCCATAAATAAGACTTGAATCCAGGGTTTAACAAGATTTTAACCCAGGGTTAAACAAGACTTGAATCCAGGGGTTTAAACAAGATTTTAACCCAGGGTTAAACAAGATTTTAACCCATGGTTAAACAAGACTTGAATCCAGGGTTAAACAAGATTTTAACCCAGGGTTAAACAAGACTTGAATCCAGGGGTTTAAACAAGATTTTAACCCATGGTTAAACAAGACTTGAATCCAGGGTTAAACAAGATTTTAACCCAGGGTTAAACAAGATTTTAACCCAGGGTTAAACAAGATTTTAACCCATGGTTAAACAAGACTTGAATCCAGGGTTAAACAAGATTTTAACCCAGGGTTAAACAAGACTTGAATCCAGGGTTAAACAAGATTTTAACCCAGGGTTAAACAAGGTTTTAACCCATGGTTAAACAAGACTTGAATCCAGAGTTAAACAAGACTTTAATCCAGGGTTAAACACAGCTTTAATACAGGGTTAAACAAGACTTGAACCCAGGGTTAAACAAGACTTGAATCGAGGGTTAAACAAGATTTTAACCCAGGGTTAAACAAGACTTGAATCCAGAGTTAAACAAGACTTTAATCCAGGGTTAAACAAGATTTTAACCCAAGGTTAAACAAGACTTTAATCCAGGGTTAAACACAGCTTTAATACAGGGTTAAACAAGACTTGAACCCAGGGTTAAACAAGACTTGAATCGAGGGTTAAACAAGATTTTAACCCAGGGTTAAACAAGACTTGAATCCAGAGTTAAACAAGACTTTAATCCAGGGTTAAACAAGATTTTAACCCAAGGTTAAACAAGACTTTAATCCAGGGTTAAACACAGCTTTAATACAGGGTTAAACAAGACTTGAACCCAGGGTTAAACAAGACTTGAATCGAGGGTTTAACAATACCTGAATCCAGGGTTAAACAAGATTTTAACCCAGGGTTAAACAAGACTTGAATCCAGGGTTAAACAAGATTTTAACCCAGGGTTAAACAAGACTTGAATCCAGGGTTAAACAAGATTTTAACCCAGTGTTAAACAATACTTTAATCCAGGGTTAAACAAGACTTGAACCCAGGGTTAAACAAGACTTGAATCCAGGGTTAAACAAGACTTGAATCCAGGGTTAAATAAGACTTTAATCCAGGGTTAAGCACCGAGTGACAAGCCGTCAGAGTCCATCCTGAGAGCCGTTGCTATGGTGATGCGTAGTGACTCTGTGGTATTCTTGGGTCGGTGTGTTCAGGGGGAAGGTGTGAGAGCTCATGGCTGCGGATGTAGTTCATGCTGCCCGGGTGACTGAGGAAGAGAAGCTGGCGGGCAAACAGTGGCTCAACCTGTGACATAAAGAGCAAATTCAGACTACATTAATATAATGTTTTTGTTCATGACTGTTCATCAGTATTAACCAGAACCAAAGACGAACCTGCACTGTGTAGGTCCTTCTTGGCCGTTGAGCATCAGGACTGTCCTCCTCAAAGAACAGCAGCACCTGGGAACATGGAGCAGGGCGAGCGTGCAGGGCGTAACTCTGCAACTCTACAGGACAAACAGAGCAGGAGACGGTCATTCACAGCCAATGGTAAGTGAGATAAACAAACACCAGCAAATGGATGGAAGAGGGAGAAGGGATCTAGAGAAGATCTACACTACCACTCAAATGTTTGGTGTCGGTATGATTTTTAGGGCCAGATTTACTAAACCGGGCAAATTAGCGTAGGAGCGCAATCCCATAAACGCACCGATGGGAGTGGAAAGTTCTGCACAAATGAAAGAACAGCCGGATCATTTCCATAAAGACCGACGCAATCTACCAAGAGCAGCGCAAATTAATGTCTGGTTAAAGACGTGCTTTTTTTGGGTGGTAAATAATGGCACAAACAGAGCTGGGTAGATTATTTCCAAATTGTAATCGGTTACTGATTACAAATTACGTGACAAAAATTATAGTTTGTAATGTAATCCATTACATTACATATTTAAGGTTCTGACTACTTTTGGATTACTTTTAGATTACTTTTGACCTAACTTGTGTATCACACTGATTAGAGTAGAATAATCTTGTACCATAATGATATAAAAATACAAAGAGAAAGAAATATATATTATATGTTTTGTTATCAACAACATGAAGTGCATTAAATATTACATTACGTCAGGGTTTCCCAGACTGGGGTTCATGAGTTTAATGAAAAGCTATTGGGTAAATAAATAAACAAATAAATACATTTAAAATAAAAACCATGAACTTATTATTTTTATTGACTTAATTTGATTATTGACCTAACCTAAGATTTCAGGAATTCGTGTAAATATTAAATGTCGTGAATTTGTATTTTTTAATGCTTCCAAAGGCAGTAATACATGATTAAATAACTCAAAATAATAAAATATATCATTTTGATAGATAAAATTGATAATTCAAATAATAATGTGGGAATCAGGAGTTGATTAGATATGCAATGTTGAGAAACACTTGTTAAAGTGAAATGATTTCTGTAAATCCAGCAAAAAAGTTGGTAAGACTTTAGTTTAGGGTCCAATTCCCACTATTAACTAGTAGCTTATTAGTATTCATATTAGGATATTGGCTATTTATTATTTCGTTTCGGGGGCATGGCCCCTCGAGAAAATTTTTATTTCTATGATCTATACATATGTGCATTTTAAGATGTTCTGAACGCTATAACCATGTCAGTGGGCAGATAATGACTGATAAAGTTTTTCCATTTTTGTCAGTGAAGACAGTAAAACATATGTTTAACTGACATTTATATGTTTTATTAATCATTTTCGAAGGCTAACAGGAAAGCTAGGTAACTAAATGCATTAAATTGATTCACAATATGCACACATTCATTACTAATCTTATGCCCTATACAGGCTGAAAAAAGCTTAACATTTTTATTTACTGAGAGCTACACATGGAATTATTAATTTAAAATATGCACACATTCATTACTATTAATCTTATGCCTAATATGAAGAAAACGGCTTTGTTAATATTAGGCCTATTTCAAATCAAAATGGTGAAATTAGACAAAAGCTTATTAATTTGGCTGAATATTTTTGTCATTTGTTTAACATTTCTTCTCAAAAGGCGTCTGTTATAATCAAGTTTTTTTTCTTCCCCAGACAAGCAACTGTTTACTCTGTCTAGCTTTACACACAAATGTATTAGAGCTAAAAAAAATGACCTGTCATGTTCAGTGTTGGGCACGTTAATTTAAAAAACTAATTTGTTATAGTTACTAGTTACTTCTTACAAATAGTAACTGAGTTACATCATTATAAAAGTAACTAATTACCAGGGAAAGTAACTACTGTGTTACTTTTTTTTCCCTTCAAATGTTCAAATATGTCAAATAACTTGGATGCCCCCAATATTAAATATGTTAAATGCATTAATTGGACACTAAATAGAATAAATTATTATTATTATAAAACATTATTTATTAATGTACACTATTGTAATGTTGCTGTGGGACAATGTGAGGGACACCTATCAAATTCAATACATTATTGTAAATATTATCAGTAGACCTACTATAGTGTAAATATAGTGTAAATATAGTGTAAATATAGTGTACATATTGTGTAAATATTATCAGTACTATACTACTCCTTTGGTAGTGGAGCTCGCGTTATCCCCTGGGTTTTTAGCCACTCATGTTGTGGCGGCCTGTGATGATGTGAGGCTTCATTAGATTAGAATTACTGGACATTGGCGTGGAGAGACTCTTTCTTCCTGGACATAAGCTGCACGTTACATAAACATTCTGACCTTTCACCTCAACGAGGGAAAAGTAGCGCCTATACTTCCAGTTTGCGAAAGCTACCTTTGAAGTCGTTGGACTTGCCATCGCTCTGACTCCTCTTGGTTGTTGGTGTGTGTGACTGTGCATATGCGTGTGTGTGTGTGTGTGTGTGTGTGTGTGTGTGTGTGTGTGTGTGTGTGTGTGTGTGTGTGTGTGTGTGTGTGTGTGTGTGTGTGTGTGTGTGTGAACTCAACCTAGTCTCCCACCCACCAATCATCATCAGTTATGCGTCCCACCCCACCCACTATACATTTCATGTAGACTTGATTTGGGTGTGTACAGTGGTCATTTACATGATATAGCCAACAACAAATTTCCCAACAACATTGTGTGCAGTGAAAATGCTGAGTAACTTGGGAAGACCACTAGCCCCAGTGGCTGGTGAGCCCTGATTATAAGTACTTAAAGGGTTAGTTCACCCAAAAATGAAAATTCTGTCATTAATTACTCACCCTCATGTCGTTCGACACCCGTAAGACCTCCGTTCATCTTCAGAACACAAATGAAGATATTTTAGTGTAAATCTGATGGCTCTGAAAGGCCTCCATTGGCTCAATGGCACGGTTCACTCTCAAGACCCTTAAAAGGTACTAAAGACGTCGTTACAAAGTCCATCTCACTACAGTGGTTCTAAAATAACTTTATGAATCGACGAGAATAGTTTTTGTGCGCAAAAAAAACCCTAAATAACGACTTACATAGTGATGACGATTTCAAAACACGGCCTCATGAAGCTTCGAAGCGTTATGAATCAGTGAGTCGATTCAGCGGTTTGAATCGCCAAATTTCAGCAGTTTGGCGGTTTGACACGCGATCCGAATCATGATTCGACTCACTGATTCATAACGCTTCGAAGCTTCATGAGGCCGTGTTTTGAAATCGTCATCACTATGTAAGTCGTTATTTAGGGTTTTTTTGCGCACAAAAACTATTGTCGCCGATTTATAAAGTTATTTTAGAACCATGAACCGTGAACCGTGCCATTGTGCCAATGGAGGCCTTTCAGAGCCATCAGATTTACACTAAAATATCTTCATTTGTGTTCTGAAGATGAACGGAGGTCTGACGGGTGTCGAACGACATGAGGGTAAGTCATTAATGACAGAATTTTCATTTTTGGGTGAACTAACCCTTTAATGTGTAAGTTATGCAGATGACATGTAACTACCCAGCTCTGGGCACAAACTCCAGTACATTGAGGAGTGCCAACCTCAGTAAATCACCTCATGATTCATATAAATACTGCGTCTGAAAGAGAAACTCCTACAAATGCATATGCAGTAAGTCCAGCCGCAGAAATAACCCTGTCCACGGCTTTACAGCGCTAATGTTTCACCGCCTGTCTTTAGTCAATCCTCACAGTAGTTTTTAACACTGGTGTAAGCTGTTAGTAAATCCGGCCCTTGATGTTTTTGAAAGAAGTCTCGTATGCTCACCATTGTGCATTTATTTGATCAAAAATACAGGGAAAACTGTAATATTGTGAAATATTTTTGCAGTCTTCGGTGTCACATGATCCGTCAGAAAACATTCTGTGATGATTTGATTTATTATAGTGTTAAAAACAACTTGATATTTTTGTGAAAACTATTTTTATAGATGCTTTGATGAATAAAAAGTTAAGTATTGATTTGAAACCGAAATCTTTTGTGACATTACAAGTGTCTTTAGTGTCACTTTTGATCAATTTAAAGGGATAGTTCACCCAAAAATGAAAATAATGTCATTAATTCCTCACCCTCATGCCGTTCCACACCCATAAATGAACACAAATTTAGTACATTAAGATCCATTAATGTACTAAACACATATTTAAATCAGTCCATGTGAGTACAGTGGTTCAATATTAATATTATAAAGCGACAATAATATTTTTGGTGCGCCAAAAAAACGATTTCAAAACATGATGAAGCATTCGGAGTGTATCGAATCAGCCAGTCGAATCATGATTCGGATCGCGTGTAAAACCGCCAAACTGCTGAAATCATGTGACTTTGCCGCTCCGAACCACTGAATCGACTCACTGATTCGATATACTCCGAAGCTTCATGAAGCAGTGTTTTGAAATCAGTTATCACTATATAAGTTTGGGCTGCACAATATATCGAAATATCGCAAATGTACATAATCATATCGCGATATGCATATTGCAGCGGCGCGCAATATCTGAATGATTTTAATAGGCTACTTCAACATTGTGAAAAGTGTAAGTTTTAGGTTGACGCATATAGCAGAGAATACACTGGGCACACGACTGTTACTAATGTGACTTGCTTGACGTTAAAAAGTGTTATTAAACGCAATAACTTGCGAAAAACAACTCCTTGCAGACTCGTGCTGTCTGACACACACACCGAAACGTGCGCACAAGCCGCCTCTCTGAAAGATCCCTTCAGTTCTGTTTCGTGTCGTGTTACACACCCGAACTGTCAAATACACACACAGATATGTCAAAATGGCTGTCTTGATGAGCATTCATGTAAACACAGTCGGTTATGCTTTATGTGAACAATATCAACAATATCTACAAAAATAATCGTCCAGCTCTAGTTCAGGTGTGTTTGTTTACCTGGATGTTCTTGATGTTAAGTTTTAGGTTGATTATAACTATATATTACCAAGTCAAGCAAAGAGTTTTTGGTATTTTTCAATTTTTTGTTTGTTTACGTTGATGTTAAAATTATATTATCAGATTTGTGACATGAATTTTTGCTAAAAAACTGCTGGTCACTTTCAGAAGTTGTAGCGATGCTTTCTTTTCCCAGAAAGAATGTGAAACAGATAAATGGTATCATTCTCAGTTTTTAAATAATTTTTTTAATATAATTTAAATGGATTTTACACACTTAAAGCAATATCGTATCGCTTATCGAATATTGCATTATTTAACAAGGATATTGCATTTTTCTTCAATATCGCACAGCCCTAATATAAGTCGTTATTTAGTTTTTTTTGGCGCACTAAAAATATTATCGTCGCTTTATAATATTAATATTGAACCACTGTACTCACATGGACTGATTTAAATATGTGTTTAGTTCATTAATGGATCTGGAGAGTGTAAATGTCATTGCTCCCTATGGAGGTGAACTAACCCTTTAATGCATCCCTGCTGAATAAAACTATTAATTTCTTTAAAAAAAAAAAAAAATCTTGCTGACCACAAAGTTCTGAAAAGTTTAACCCAGAATGTTTGTGTAAATGTCAGCATTAAAAATGACAGAATTCTCCGAAATCCTTCAACTATAATCTTGAATATTTTAGCTGCGGTACTCATTTGTAAATGGCAGGAAACTACGCATGTGGTAGAGCGTATGATCTCATCTCTTTCTGTAATTATTTCTCTTTTTCATTCTCTATTTACTTTCCACACGGTGAGCTTTTAAGGTCACATGTGATTGCTGTGGTATTTGAGTTGTATTCATCATGTGCTGGAAAGTTCTGTGAGAATCACAACAATCAGTGAATCGAAGACAGGAGGTGGGCGTGAGTGAGTTGTAACTCGTAGAAGACCGACACCAAATATCGACCCGCAGATAATGTGACACACTGTTTACTGTAAAAGCTTTGATGTGTTTGTTTACTGGAGATATGACGACGTGTACAAGAAGTGCATTAACACTCATATGAGGTCTCTGAGAAAGATGAGTGATAGTTTAAAGTAACCTGTTTTTAACATCAGTCATAATGAATCCCCATGAACTAACCTGTTATGAACAGATGAGTGTCCAGCAGTTTGCAGTCCTCCTCTCTCTCCAGCTTGTTGGGTTTGTCAGTGGGTGGCGCGTGAGCCCCCTCCCAGTACACCCGGCCGGGGCAGCGGCGGCGGGCGTAGAGCCCATCACGGGCCATCCAGAGTAAAACGCCCCGCTCCAGAGAAGCCCTTTCAGCGTGAAGGAGTTCAACCGGCTCTGGGGTCCCAGGTGAAGCGAAGGCCTGTCCCTCTCTGCTAGGGCCCAGCTGACAGCCCTCTGGACTGTTCACGGTTAGCTCTCGCACCAGAGTGTCCCGGTAAAACACCATCACATTTAGGCGGTAATCTAATCGAGACGAAGATCAAATGAGTTAAAACCTTATATCATAATGGGAGAAGTTGATGTCAAGACAACTAGGAACAAATATAATGCAGTCAGAGGTAGACAGTAACTAAGTACATTTACTTGAGTAGTATTGTTTCTGGAAACTTATGACTTTTACTTCACTACATTTAAAAGACAAATATCGTACTTTTTACTCCACTACATTTCTATCAAGGCCCTCGAAGTAGAAAGTCGTAGCCGCTTTGAAAGTCAGTGGATGATTTTTCTTCTTTAAAACAGGATTTGTTTTTTTTTTGCAGACAGCCTATCAGTAATCACTCTTGTAGGATCACATGAAGTTCAATGATTTCCAAGTATTTTTTGAACAGCAATCAATGGATGGTAAAATAGAAGGCGGCAGTTCCCAGACGCAGTGCGCGCAACTATAGTCATACTTAAAAGTTAAAATTCAGAAGAGCAGACGTGGATAAGTCTGAAGAAGTGCGACGACACGAAAGTGCACACAGAAAGCTGCCTCTCAGACGCCAGACCACAAGTACTGAATTTTAGTCTATTGAATCTACTAAAATCTTATTATAGTCAATTAAAACTAGACTAAAACTAAAACAGTCTTTTGACTACAACATTTTAGTCATCTGAATTGACTAAAACTAAATCAAAATGAACACTGGTATGAAATATGGTCGGTCAAATGATTTTTATAGATTTACCCGCCAAGTTGCCATAGCCTTGTGGATACAACGCTAACGCATAGGTAATGTTTGACAATGATGTTAGTTAGCATGCAAAAGCGACATAGTTGGACTAATAATGTTAACTGTCCTTTCAGAAATATGTTTTGACATAATCCTGTCAAATAAACACAATGTAAAAAGCTTTTTTTTTCTAGTATGATTTTGACTTTGATAAGAGCTTTGTAACTTTTAAACAAAATGAGTTCAAGGTATGCTAGCATGTCAGATGGAGCATGACTGGCTTAAACCACCATGATGGAACAGCGTGCATTCAAACAACAATGCAACGATAATAAAATAATGCGTTTACTTTTACTTTTGATACTTAAGTACTTTTAAAAGCAAGTACTTCTGTACTTTTACTTAAGTAAAAATCTATCTTTATAACTTTCACTTGTAATGGAGTAATATTTAAACAATAGTACTTTTACTTTTGCTCAAGTAATGGAGTTGTGTACTTTGTCCACCTCGGAATGCAGTACCATATCAGCCGAAGTCCCCCCTACAGTTTCACTCTCACAATACATGACTTTAAATGTGATCTTTCTCAAATCTATACATTATAATTTTGTGATTCTTAACTGTTGTCGATATTGTAATCGCCTCCCCAGACAGCAACACACAGTGTTGGCCCAGATCCGGCCCACATCTGGGACGCGTTGAATCCACATGTACCAGGTCTGGGTCGACGCTATGTTGCTGTCTGGGGAGGCGATTACAAAAAATATTGTGGTATATTTTCTACCCACATCTTGGGTTGAGAATTTTGGGTCATTTTTTGGGGGGTTATTTTTTCAGTATTTGGATAGTTTTTGTCAGACGTAACAACCCAGTGTTTGAGTAGTTTTTGTGTAACTCAGGTCCTGGGTCAGACAACCCAGTGTTTGAGTAGTTTTTGTGCAATTTTTGTGTAACCCAGATCACGGGTCAGACGTAACAACCCAGTGTTTGAGTAGTTTTTGTGCAACTCAGTTCCTGGGTCAGACGTAACAACCCAGTGTTTGAGTAGTTTTTGTGTAACTCAGGTCCTGGGTCAGACATAACAACCCAGTGTTTGAGTAGTTTTTGTGTAACTCAGATCCTGGGTCAAACGTAACAACCCAGTGTTTGAGTAGTTTTTGTGCAACTCAGATCCTGGGTCAGACGTAACAATCCAGTGTTTGAGTAGTTTTTGTGTAACTCAGGTCCTGGGTCAGACGTAACAACCCAGTGTTTGAGTAGTTTTTGTGTAACTCAGGTCCTGGGTCAGACATAACAACCCAGTGTTTGAGTAGTTTTTGTGTAACTCAGATCCTAGGTCAGACGTAACAACCCAGTGTTTGAGTAGTTTTTGTGTAACTCAGATCACGGGTCAAACGTAACAACCCAGTGTATGAGTAGTTTTTGTGTAACTCAGTTCCTGGGTCAGACGTAACAACCCAGTGTTTGAGTAGTTTTTGTGTAACTCAGTTCCTGGGTCAGACATAACAACCCAGTGTTTGAGTAGTTTTTGTGCAATTTTTGTGTAACCCAGATCACGGGTCAGACGTAACAACCCAGTGTTTGAGTAGTTTTGTGCAACTCAGTTCCTGGGCCAGTCGTAACAACCCAGTGTTTGAGTAGTTTTGTGCAACTCAGTTCCTGGGCCAGTCGTAACAACCCAGTGTTTGAGTAGTTTTTGTGTAACTCAGATCCTGGGTCAAACGTAACAACCCAGTGTATGAGTAGTTTTTGTGTAACTCAGATCCTGGGTCAGACGTAACAACCCAGTGTTTGAGTAGTTTTTGTGTAACTCAGTTCCTGGGTCAAACGTAACAACCCAGTGTATGAGTAGTTTTTGTGTAACTCAGATCCTGGGTCAAACGTAACAACCCAGTGTATGAGTAGTTTTTGTGTAACTCAGTTCCTGGGTCAGACGTAACAACCCAGTGTTTGAGTAGTTTTTGTGTAACTCAGTTCCTGGGTCAGACATAACAACCCAGTGTTTGAGTAGTTTTTGTGCAATTTTTGTGTAACCCAGATCACGGGTCAGACGTAACAACCCAGTGTTTGAGTAGTTTTGTGCAACTCAGTTCCTGGGCCAGTCGTAACAACCCAGTGTTTGAGTAGTTTTTGTGTAACTCAGATCAGGGGTCAAACGTAACAACCCAGTGTATGAGTAGTTTTTGTGTAACTCAGATCCTGGGTCAGACGTAACAACCCAGTGTTTGAGTAGTTTGTGTGTAACTCAGATCCTGGGTCAGACGTAACAACCCAGTGTTTGAGTAGTTTTTGTGTAACTCAGTTCCTGGGTCAGTTGTAACAACCCAGTGTTTGAGTAGTTTGTGTGTAACTCAGATCCTGGATCAAACGTAACAACCCAGTGTTTGAGTAGTTTGTGTGTAACTCAGATCCTGGATCAAACGTAACAACCCAGTGTATGAGTAGTTTTTGTGTAACTCAGATCCTAGGTCAGATGTAACAACCCAATGTTTGAGTAGTTTTTGTGCAACTCAGTTCCTGAGTCAGTCGTAACAACGCAGTGTTTGAGTAGTTTTTGTGTAACTCAGGTCCTGGGTCAGTCGTAACAACCCAGTGTTTGAGTAGTTTTTGTGTAACTCAGGTCCTGAAAACAACCCAAATTAGGTTGCAAAATCGGTATCAAACGTATCGAATCATGAAGACCAATCAATCCATTCCCATTGAGCCTGTAAATGCCTCTGTGTTTATGATTATGTTTGAGCGTGTACAGTACCTGAGAGGGCCAGAGCCTCCGCGGATCTCATGCTGGTGTCCAGGGTGAAGGGTGAGGGCTGTGGATCGGATGCATTGCAACTGAAGAAGGAGCCACTGAACTGGTACCCTGCACATACAGATATATGTCAGAGCACTTGCATGCTACATGAACGCACTTTCTCTCTCAAGCACACACAGTAAGCCCGTACCAGTGTCCCAGCGCGGTGTATAGGGGCTCTGGCTGTACGGGATCTCAGACAGGGCGGAGTAATCCCTCCATCCTCTCTCTGCTGGAGAAATGTAGTTGCACACCTGTAATGACAAGCGCGTATAGTGATCTGAAGGGCAAAGTCTGAACACTCAAGCCAAAGTACAACTAGGAAGATGCTTGATTCTGACCTGAGAAGGTGCTGGTGCATAAGGGGGGTGTATTGGATAAATGGGTGAGCTTGAATTAGACTGTGAATCATCAAGAGATCTGGGACCTGCAACATTGAAATATTGTATATTTTATTATTTTCATCAGATATCCAAGGAAATATTAATCTGTTTGATGTCATTCATATACATTATGAAGAAATATGAGAGCACACAAGTGCTTATGTGCTCATTTAGATGCTCCCCCTTGCCTTTTTTGGATCCTTCCGGAACAATCCTATACACTTTATAGGGGTCTGATATGTCAAGTTGACTACGCTCCACAATCTCCTCAAAGTCATTGCTCTTGTTGAGAGCACATCGAAGACGTGTTTTCCAAGTCGGTGGGTCCGGTTTGTCGATCCCCTCGCGGAACTTGCCTTTAAATAGTGCCCAAGCCTGCAGGAAAACGAGTTCAAACCGAGAGGTCAACATACGGGTCAATCAGATACACTGTCAAATCCAACAGCTGTTCTAACTAGCACTTTTTAGTTCACTTGGTAAAATCTAGTAATCTGCACTATTCACATACTATGCCTTGGTTACTCAGAAAACCCGAGTTAATTGATTGGTTTGAGCGGCAGTCTTTGAGGCGGGGCAATTCACTTTTCACTCATTTCCTCCCCTTCTCAAGTCGCATTCACTCATTTCCCCAAAGTCATCTTGAAAGTTGAATTGTCAATACAACTGAAAAATTTGAGGGAGCTGACTTTATAAACTAGTGATGGTTTTCCTCAGATGTTTTGTTTGAAGTCACCATGATGGTGATCAGTGTTTCATTTGGTCGGGCACTTGGAACTTCATTTATATAATTGTAATTCTCTTCCTACTGATGTGAAATCATTCATTTGGTTTAAAATGTTTTTTTTTTTTTTACTAAATCATCTGAACTATCATTTTTCATGTCGAATAATGATAAACACCTTTTATATTTGTGACAATATCATGCAATTGATCATGCTTCAACATTCAGCATGCAAAACAAAACATGGTTACATTTGATTTATTATTTTTTAGTTACTAGAACTCTTGTGTAAGTCAACTATACTAACTAAGCATTTGTCAGTACAACATACTATTATTTGTCACTTAGGCAATCTGTTTGCATGCTTTTTTTTAAAAAGTAAGTCTAATTCGATTTTACAGTGTACAAAGATGTCAATAAAATTAGAAATATTTCAAGAAATCTGGTATAAAATGCATGTGGCAAATTCCTAGAAATGTAATCTTTGTTTTATATTGGTTTGTATACACTTTTCCAAGACATTTTGATTTGCATATGCTAAAAATGTAATGTGGTATAACAGTAAGTAAACAGTACTTTCCTTCCACCTTAACGATACAATTGAATTATTGTTTTCAGAAAAGCTTTGAAATACTTTTTTTCCCTCCAAAATCTTGAATCCTGAAAATCAAACATTTTGAAAAATGTATAATTTCTCAATTCTCATTCTCACAATAAAAAGGGCAAACTGTGTGATTATGCAAACACTGAATTAATTTCAGCCACTTAATAAGATGGGTTATTTACAACGTTGAACAGTTACAGGTTACACTTTATTTTAAGGTGACTTTGTTACAATTATACATTTGAGTACTGAGTTATATTAAGTAACTACATGTACTTACTATAGGTTTAGGATTAGGTTGAGGGTTAGTTGCATGTAATTATGCATAATTTATAATTATGTAACAATGACACAAAGTGTTACCACAACTTTTTAACTTTAAGCCCCACAAAAATATACGGTAACACTTTATTTAACAGTGTCCTTGTTACATATGTTACATGTATTTACCGTAGTAATAACAGTATATTATGCATAATTACATGCAACTAATCCTATAGTAAGTACATGTAGTTAAATAATATTACTAAATACTTAAATATATAATTACACTGTAACAATGACACCTTAAAATAAAGTGTAACCCACCACTTTAAGGTGACTTTGTTACACACATTTAAGTATTGAGTAATATTAAGTAACTAAATGTACTTACTATAGGGTTAGGGTTTGGTTTAGTGGCATGTAAGTATGCATAATTTAGAGTTATTACTACATGTAACAGGTAAAAATGACACTGTAAAATAAAGTGTTAGCACATGGTAAGGTTAATTAGTAATATTAAGTAACTACATGTACTTACTATAGGGTTTATGGGTTGGTTGAGGGTTAGTTGCATGTAATCATGCATAATTTATAGTTATTACTATAGTATTATAGAATATGACACTGTAAAATAAAGTGTTACCACACCTTTTTACTTCAAGCCCCACAAAAATATAAAAAAAATTGAATTTGGACACATATACGCGTTGTCTTTTAAGAATTGCACTTGATCTTATCTGTCTGCAACACGAGTAGACCCAATGGGAGAAATAACGCGTTCCCGTCGTTCCTGGCATCTGTACCTTGAAGAGCGCAGCATCCTCATCCCTGTTGTAGTCCTGCTTGCCCGCGTGCTTCCACGGAATCCGAAAGATGCTCTTCTCCTCGTTCTCCCACACGAGTCCGGGGTATTTTCCGGTGTCCACCTGCTCGATCAGCCACTGACGCAGCTTTCCGTTACCGGAGCCCCCCGTCATCGTGCGCTCTTCATCCGAACACATCTGAGAAGAGAAACGCAGGATATCACTCAGCTGATTTCGTTACCGAAATAAATGTGAAAGTCGAAATGGTTCAAACAAGTAGATAAATAAGTAACTAAAAAAGCAAGGAAGTCAACGAACATATGCCTACTTGCAGAAAGTAAAGGAGCCGCACTCTTTCAGAGCTGAGTTTGGAAATGTGTCAGTAACCGTAGTTCAGCTTTCGACCGCGACTTTTCTTTAATCGTTTGCTTATACGGGGCGGAGCGTTCGCCGCACACACACACACACACACACACATGATTCCACGCACCTGCAGCGCGCGTGAGATATGACGGACGTCCCGTAAGCACGCGGGGGCTGCTCATATGGTAGCCTGTTATAAGCCCACGCACACTTCAACGGGACTTTTGGAGTTTAATTAAAGAATTTTCATTTCTTTTAATTCGATGACGTTAAAATGTCAGCTGATAGTGTGTCCAAATCTTTGTCTAGATTCCAAAGTGGGCGCAAAATTATGTCGAATCACACAGAACAGATTAAAACACGTTCTGGAATATATTAATAAATCGTAATGTTTTTTTTTTTTAAATGGCGAATACAGATAGCTTTATGAATTTACTATTGTTTTGAAAGATGTTCCAGGTGGCCAACAAGCCTTTATTATCTTTTTTTAAAAGGCACAATATGTAAGATTTTTGGATTAAAATATCCTAAAACCTTATATATTGGTGACTTGTCTATTTACATTATCCCAAATGTTTCCAAGAATGTTTAAATCCAGAGAAATAAGCGATTTTAACCAGGACACGGACCGCTCAAAGACATCATACCCCGTTACCCTCAAAAACCAAAGATGCTTTAATATATGATGCTTTATTAGACAGGTGAGCAACTGTTTGAGCAATAATTGTCTCCCTTAAAACTCATCTGTGATCATCAAAATTACATTTTTAAAATAAAAATAAAAAAGTATTTCTGTGAAAAAAAATCTTCATGTCTTAAAGGTGCAGTGCGTGAATTTTAGCGGCATCTAGTGGCGAGGTTGTGAATTGCAACGGTCCACCGCTCACCCCTCCCTTTCAAAGCACATTAGAGGATGGATACCCGACAGATATTTAGAAATTATGTTCGGGTTCGGGTCGGGCTCGGTCACGTCAGCGCGATAAGGCATTGAACATTTTACATTTAAAACAGCTTATTATGTAGGTAGCCAATGGGCCTGTTTAACTTGAAGCAAAGGTTTGTTTTTGTGATTAAAATACATTTAAAATATTACCCTAAAATCCATCTTCCTGTGTGTGGAAATTTGTTTATGTAGCTGTGACTAGCGCTCTGTAGAGAAGATTGTCCGTTTAGGGCTACTGTAGAAACATGGCACTGCGCAAAATGGCGACCAGTGGTGTAAAGTAACGAATTACAAATACTCTCGTTACTGTAATTGAGTAGTTTTTTTCTCAGTAATTGTACTTTGTTAAGTAGTTTAAAAACAGTGTACTTTTACTTGAGTACATTTTAAGTGCTGTGTCGGTACTTTTACTGCGCTATTTTCCCTAAACCTGCCGTCGCTACATTGTTTTTGTTTTTTGTCAACGTGATTGGCTAAGACGAATAATCAGTCGTGTGACTCCCGTCAAATCAACCATGATAGCGTCCAGCCTAGAGTGAGAGCCGCGTGTGCTTTATGAAAGGGGGTTGTTGCTGGTTACTGTATGATGAATGAAATTGTGAAGTTGCCTTAAAAATTGACTACAGAATATAACATTTTCTAATACACGCACAAATGGTCCGTATTCTGTTAGCACTGCACAAGCTTGTGGTGCCATCTGCTGGAAACACTAAGGGCGTTTTCACACCTGAAAGTCCGCACCAAGGTCCGAACCGAAGCTCATGTTTTGATACTTTTTATACATTCGGTTAGTTTTGGTTTGGTTTCACATTGCAATTATGCGAGCGCACTAAAGAACTTTACATGACAACACTTGCGTCCACTCGTCATCATCTATGTGGGCGGCATCTGGACATTGATTGGTTTGTGAACGGACGTGCGTCTGACATCAGCGTCTTTGACAAGAATGAATGAACTGACGCATATCGTTGCCACAATTGAACAGTGTGCATTGCTTGACTTTTCTTTTCGTTACGTTTTAAAAGTGGACATTTCAAGGACATTTATATACACATATTTCTCATGTTTGTGAGACGAGTAGCTGCTGAGTTTGGGTTTATTTGAGACGTGCTCCAGTTCATGTACAAAGCATGTGATCGCTCCCGTGATTATTGTCTGCTATAGACTATTTGCTTCTTATTTATTAAATCCAGGCAATTATCTGTTTAAACGTTGATTAAAATTACGATACAATTCATACAAAACTAAATTCACATTAAAGAAAGGCTTTCTAACTCTTTACAGGAACTTCCTGTAAATGGTCTGAAAGTCCGAACCATACAGAAAATGCTTTCACACTAGAAACGAACCGAACCTTTGTTCAGTTTGATCCGGACCGAGACGACCTCTTTTCATCGGACCAAATTTCATCTGTTTGGTCCGGACCGTGGTACGGGGGAGGTTTCACACCTGTAATTTTGATTCGGACAAAACTGAAAAGTCCGAAAATCCGGACCAAACAAGGTAGGAGTGAAAACGCCCTTAGGGTGCTGTCACACTTGTCATGTTTGGTTGGATTAAACAAACCCTGGTGCGATTGCTGGGTTAGTGCAGTTCATTTGAACATATGTGAACGCTGCCATCCGAACCCTGGTGCGCAGCAAACAAGCGGAGCGAGACGCTAAAGAGACGGGTCTCAGTCCCCTTCCAAACCAACTCTGGTGCGGTTCGATTGATATATGAACGCAACACGGACCAAAGACATGCAAACCAACCAAAAACAGGACGTGATGTCACAAGATGCGACGCTACAAGTCAGCTGATTTGACGACGCGGAGAGATCTGTGTATCCAACATGAGTAGAGGGCAAACGTGGAGCAACGAGGAGGAAAAGTGCCTCATCAATATACGCAGATCTGCGTTTCTGCACAACGGAGGAAATCCTGCTGCTGTTCTGAATGTTTTGAACATGAGCTCTCAGCTGGCAAAAAACCATATGTACACGCATGAAATTATCGTTTAATCAGCAAACAGCATTGTTTTGAATGTTGGGTAAGCAGCTCCATCGCGAAATATACGTCATAAAAGCCGACCAATCAGGTTGTGACCGTATCCCTTTGGTTCGGTAACTTTAGGTTCGCTGTTAAAAATGCCAGTGTGAACGTTAAGCGGACCAGGACTATATGTTTAGTTTTTTGGTCCGGATCAAACGAACCGAACTACAAGTGTGAACGCACCCTTACTTTAGCTTGATTGTTTGCCAGGCTCCAAAGTGCATTAGGCATTAACCGATCGTCACTGCTAGATCTGTGTCCCTTACATCGATTTCGCTCAGCATGTAAACGCATTATCCTGCTTTCTGTCGGCTTACTTATTTTAATGTAATGTGTTCTCACATGGCGATTTAAAATTTTAGTCTATGTATAGCAAATAACTTTCATAAAACATCAGATTTATATTTAAATTAGGTTTATTTTTTAATTGCAAGCAAACATAATCAGTGGTGAAAAATGTGTTTTACTCGATTCTGATTTCTGAAGTGTATTCTTTTTACAGAGAAAACATCCATTGATATTAAAGCAGTACATGCGTCTTGAAGAGAAAGAACTCTGCTTTTTTTTACGTAAAATTGTTAATGTACAACGTTTTGCAACCTTTTTTAATTAACCGCAAGAAAACCTCTACAGAATGGTCATCATAAATGTTACCAGATTATTGGCTGCTTTCTCAAGTATTACATGGCTGTATTTTTTAGTGCTAGCAGTCTTGGAGAAATACTGTTGGTGATCTCTTGTGTTTTTGTTCTTTCTGAGAATCATCCATAAAAGAGTATAAGCTACATTTTTATTTTGCAGGGTATAAGGTGGAATAACATTAATAGCACACTACTCACTACAAGGTGAGGTACTTTTACAAGGGCTACTTTTTACTCCTACTTTGAGTAGTATTTAGGACAGGTACTTTTACTCTACCAGCACTACATGTTTTGACAAGTAACAGTACTTTTACTTGAGTGTGCTTTTTCAGTACTCTTTCCACCACTGAGGCGGCTTCACTGTAAAAGGACTCGCGGTGAGTGTAGATAGAAACGGCTCATTCTAAGGTAATAAAAACATAACGGTACATTATATAAGGTCTTTATACACAACTGAAAACCCAGTTATGTATATTATATTGCATTTATGTCAGTAGATCATCATAAATACTACACACTGCACCTTTAAAATAGCTTGAATGTAACTCTACACCCTTGCTTCATATAGTATGAATTCATGAATATGCAAATGAGCCCCGCCTCCACTCACTCACATCAGCTCAGAGACACTCGCTCAACTTTTACTCAAGTTACTGTAGTAGACGCTGCACAAAGGTATCGCTCTTTACAAGGTCAGACACATAACGGTCATTAATATGATTATCCTTTAGCTTGACTACGTTATCAAACAACTAATAATTTGTTGCTGATGATAAACAAACCATATTCCCGTTCACCATCTCAGTCTCATCATGGTGTTGACTTATGAATTTGCATGGTTTGTCTGAAAGCATATTAAAAACACCACATAGACACACAAACAACATTAAAAAACTTCTTTAAATATATCAAAACTTACTTTCTTTAGACTCCCCATTTAAAAATAGCACTATTGCGAGTCCCATGAACATTTATGACATTCACAAACTAACCATCATATTTTGCTGCTTTATAAACGAACACCTTTTGCCTCAGATGGCTTGTCATTTTACATAGTTTATCAGCTGTCATTTGTTTGGAAAAATTTTGCTGTCATCAGAAAGCTTTCATTTCTCAGTAAGTCTGTTTGTAACCAGCAGAGGGCAGCAATCACTATTAAATAATAAATATTTAAATTAAAATGTTGCTCATCCTACTAAAGTCATGTTCATTCAGTGATGGTGGCAGGCTATGGTTGGATGGGTTAATCATAGTTCATAGTTTACGATAATGCTGTCATTAAATTGAAAGATGTCAATGTTTGCCCTCTTAAACAATATTCATATCAAACATGTCGAGGTGAGAAAATGTGTAACCTTTCTTTAAAAAGCAAAATTAAACCCCAAAAAATTATTATTATGTTTTTTTAAATAAGATAAATTCGAGATAGACCCTTTAAAAGAAAGCTATGCGTGTTATTTTAGGCCTAGCTAATAATTTATTGTAAAAATTGCTTAAAAAAAAAAAAAAAGTCTTCTGGGATGTGGGGTTTATAAATTGAACGTTTCAACTTTTTTCTTGTGTCATTTGAAAGACGCTTTTGGTCTTTTTGATTTTGTTTTGCCCTTGACCCAGACTTTCAAACAATGGGAATCCATTATAAAGCCTAAATTATGAATTATATCATGCTTTAAACTACAACATGAAATAACTTAATCACTTAATTGGCCTATTTGTTGGGTGAAAATGACCTTTTGCCCATAATTAAATTGTATTGTGCGTCTATATGCATTCGTACACTTTTGAACGTGTAGTTCATGGGTTTTCAATCTTTTAGATGCCACGGACCCCCAAATATGACCCCAAATATTTACACAAAAATATTATTAGTTATTGTGAAAATTATAAAAATTTGTTTGTTACATTATTAATTTTGTTCTACTCAATGTAGTAATGTATTGTTATATGTATTATTTATTTCTTGTTCATTTCATTTTAATGTTTTTTATTTATTGATATAATTTTATTTTATTGATTTTAATCTAATTTAATAGATTAATAAATAAAAAACATCTAATTTATTGCTTTACTCTTATTTTATTTTACAGGTTTTTTTTTAAGGATTTTTCTAGCCTTTTCCACGGAGCCCCTGTCACTCTCTTGCGGCCTCTGGGGATCCCCGGACCCCGGTTTGAAACCCCCTGATATAGTCAGTAGGCAGATTTTAAACTTGGGTTTGAGTTTAATTCATCCTGGCCAAAAGTGCCTAGAGTTGAAGAAACACAATTAATTACAAGCTGGGACTCAAAACTGAAAGACCACCCCGACCCTAGTGACGTAATGTAAAACAAACAAAACAAAACAAAAATGGCAGCGGCCTCAACAGTGAAAGGGAGAAATTAGGCTTTTCAAAGCTTCGAATCAATTGAACCGATTCGCGAAATGAGTCAGTGTTTCCAAGCGCCACACTCTGGTGACCCCTGCTGGTCAGAACAGTGGAAATACAACAGAAAAGCAAGCCAAACCAGTGCCTGTATAATATTTTGACACCTTAAAAAAATGAAATTTCGTTTACTGAAATCGCGTGACTTTGGCAGTTTGATACACGATCCGAACCACTGATTCGAAACAAAAGATTCGAATCTTCATGAATGAAGCAGTTCTAGGGCTTTTTGGATTCCATTCCTGGTTCTGGAATCGATGTAGTCAAATTAAACGAACTTCCAATCACTATTAGTGAACGAGGAGTAACACCAATTGTAACAACACATGTAATACCTTCGTATAAATACCAAGGACCACAATAAACTTCAGAAAATATGTAGTTTAAACTATTTAATATCCATTACAAAATAGACAGTGACACTCTTGGTCTGAACGGTATGCTCTGAACAGAGAGTGACTCAGTAAAATGGATCCAGATTGACAGGCAAAGCCTTTAACCTCTGGACTATGCCACTAAATATATTGATAACACAGTATAGTGGGGTATAGTTCATTCGTATACAGAAATATTTAAACTGAACCTACAAAACGTTCGCATTATTACATTATTGTTATGACATCCTCTATTTTCTATATTGAGTTTCCATGTCAGGCTACTATTACAAGCCCAAAATAATAGTAAATATGTTGATTTTATACCAATATGGCAGTATTAAAAGTTAAGACAACTTCTGATTCATAGATATTGAAGCTTTTGAAAGCGTGAGAAATTTGCTGGGATCTGAACCCCGGTCCCCAGATTGAGAGGCACTCAAAGACTGTACTCTACAATACAATATTTAGAGATGTATTACTTAGATATTTAAGCTGAACACAAAACACTTGGGGATGAAAAAACGATTTTGATGTCCTTACTAAGCTGGACACTATTTTTGATGATTGTACCACCCCATGACTAGCTAGCCTACTAGCTAGAAACAATGAAGCTTATGTTTGGCAAATATATCAAATGTTAGACAACAGAATGGTCATGTAAACAAGGCAGATTTAAATGCATAAATATGAAGGGTTAAGACAGTATGAGGAAAATACTGTAGATTAAAAAAAGATACTTTCATGCCTTAAAAAATGAGTCTTTGCAGAAAAACGTATAAATACCAAGTATTACTCAGCAGCTTGTCCTTTGGCAGACATTGAGGGATCTTCAATGAGCAAATGCAACATGACTTTCATGGTTATGTCCCGTTTCTGAGTGGTGTAATTCGAGATGTTACAATTGCCCCCGGTCTCCCCTGCCCACACAGAGAAATGTTGGTCAGATTTGTTAATGTTTATCCAATCTTTATTTTGTAAGTGACCGTTCTTTATCTTTTAAACGATGTTTTATTCGGGTTTGTTTGACCACTCAAAAGAGAAATGGTATTACATAATTCATTTGTGTTTCCTACTAGTTAAATTTCACATACATAAGCAAACATTTTCTGTCTCTAAACCTCTCTTTTCTCTATTCAAAGATGATCTAGACAAATATATGAAAACTATCCAAAATCTGTTAATCACAAAGCAATTCAATTCAAACTTTTTGTCCTCTTAAGGTGTAAATTACATTGTTGTTGTTGTGGCAGCTTATCTGCGTATCTTTTTGTCTTTTATTGTTTCAATGTCTATCTGTATTGCTTTAATGGTGTGATGTTTTATAATGTTTAATACAAAATTATTAGTGAGCAAAAGACAAACTAATGCTTAACTCTGTTGAACTAAAAAGGCCTCTTAAAGAGGAGTCGATTCCCAAAGCCTCGGAATCGATTCCCAAAGCCTCGGAATCGATTCCCAGCTCTGCCCTAGCAAGTGTATCGAAATCCCCCATCCCTAGTGAAAGGTTTTACACGTTTCCGTTTGCTTTGGCCACTTATTATAACCACTTTTACCTGGCGCGGTCTCTTAGTTATACAGTAACGTTGATTAATTCACATGGAGTTTATTATTCTATTATTATCATCGACAGAAACGACGAACACGGCTTTATTATGGGAATTGTCATAGAAACGAATACTTTCCGAGGACAAGAACAGCTCTGATCCGACTATCCGAGCTGTCAACTAGTAATGACCTACATAACTACCTACACAATTTGTAAGTAGGCGAAATCTGGTGTTTGTGCGTAGTTTACGCAACTATGCTATGGCGAACTCTTGACGTAAAGTTGTGTGGTAAATGAGTTGAGTTC
Organism: Gobio gobio; assembly: GCF_949357685.1. Classification (NCBI taxonomy): domain Eukaryota; kingdom Metazoa; phylum Chordata; class Actinopteri; order Cypriniformes; family Gobionidae; genus Gobio; species Gobio gobio. Next base: position 49,093,247 of record NC_137105.1, on the reverse strand, counting down.
GCCCTATAGGAAGGACAGGTGACACATTTAAACGTAACATGAGAGTTTCATTTGTCCCGGAAACTCCCTGCCAGAATGGCTGAGAAACAAAAGTGTTCCTGTGAAGATAAGCCCGATTCTTCGGACGACGGTTTGGACGAATCTTGCATTTTCTGTAGGATCGTAAACGGCGACGAACCATACACTCAGATATTGTCGGAAGTAAGTTGATCTTTATCTGTGGATTGGCCTTTGCTGTGATTGACCGCATGAATGATGGGTATATAATGGACAAGTTGTTCTCGATGTGTTTATATTTATCTTTACGTTATTTATTTTTTTAGACGTTTTCATTCAAACGACATACAAAGTACAGCATAGGACCAACAAAACAAAACAAAAAAAACACAGTGACTGTGCGGCTGTCCTTAAAGGGACAGTTCACCCAAAAATGAAAAATCTGTCATCATTTAAGTTACTCATCATCCAAACCTGTAAAAAAACTTTGTTATGCTGTACACAAAGGACGATATTTGTAAGAGTGTTTGTAGGCGAGCAAATCTCGCCCCCCATTGACCAGCATAGTAGGGGAAAAAATACTATGGTAGTCAGGGGGTGAGATTTACTTGGTTACAAATATATTCCTATGTGTACACCATAACAAAGAAATAGGCCTAGTGGAATGACAATTTACTAGCTTATCTCAAATATAGGCTATTTTTTTGAGTCATAACTTTCGCATAGACAATGGCTGAATCTGAAATCGCCCCCTAAACCCTACTTTAGTCCAATACAGTTCACTTGAAAGAGTGAATGAAAACGAGTGAGTGAATTCGGACATTGGCTGTACATTCGTTATTGCGGTGCATTGTGGGATTGAATGAGTGCACTTGATAACGTCCACTATGGTTTCGGACACCACTACAAATGGCTGGCCCTTTAAATAATGCCCTATTTGAAGGTATAGAGGGCGATCCTGTGATTTCACCCTCATAGGTCATTTCTCATTGGCTAATGAGCGGAGATGGCCTTCAAGTGGCTCACCCCATGTAGAAATACAGGGGGTCCAAAAGTCTGTACGTCAATGAAAACACAATGAACATGCATCAATACACTTCATAAAGTATGTTACGTCGAACTGATATAATTCCACAATTTTTTTTAGGAACATGAATATACAATTATAATAAACTTTAAATGTCAAGGTAAATAAAACATGGAATGTGATTCTTTGACAGGATGAGGACCTTGTTTGTTTCGAGGACATCTGTCCAGCTGCACCTCACCACTACCTGGTTATACCAAAGAAACATATCCATAGCTGTTTGTCCCTCCAAGCAGATGATATCACTCTTGGTAAGATTGTTTTTCATTTTTGGGGTTGCATCTGATTATTTAACCCTTTCATGCATGGTGTCCACATTAGTGGACAGTTAATTTAACTCCATTTAGGGTTAATTTATCATGGTAATTTTCTCCAAACAAGTTGAGGGCAGTGTCATTAGATTGACAGCAATATTGTAACAGTTGCTACTGTCTTGTATTCCAAATATCCATTGCTTGATGACGACCTTAATCCAAGATGGTTGACAGCGATAGCCATGTGCCAAATGCCCCAGGCATATCTGTGAAAAACTTTTATACAAGGAGGTCAATTGAGCTAAAATAAAATATTAGCATGTACAGTAAAGTATGATGAATATGTTAATATTTTAAAAACTAAAATTTAGAGTAAAATGTAGCTTTTATACACCAAAAACGAACTGTCCATGTATGTGGATGTCATGCAACAGTGGAGTTTCTGTAACCTGCTAGTATACAGGCATATGTTCTAATTTTGCAAATTTTGCGGATGGAAATTAGCTGTGGCTAAATCTGGTGTAAAGCATCTTTTCTTTTGTAAGATTAATGTACTTGCACATGGTCCCTGTCAAATAAATAATAAACTTAAAAAACTTAAAACTTATGTTATGAATTGTCTTATATTGTAATAAAACAGACATATATCAACATAAATAACCATTCAAAATTACATATTACGGCATTAAATGGCAACTTTACACATACATACTGAGACAAATTAGCATTTTGCCTTCCAACCAGGGACAGCACAGGTCAAGCACTCAGTATATAATAATAGAGAATATCCCAGAGGACAGTGGAAGTGACAGCAGTGAGGAGGAGGAGTGTGTTATATACCCAGCCCATAATGCTACTAGGTTTCAGCATATATGTAACTACAATTATAGTTCCTACAATATGTGTTTTATTGTTGTTATATTGGAATGTTTATGTTTTTAATAACTGAGCTGATATACATAACATAACCTGACATAATAAAAACACAATGTTCCACATTCCGCATCATATTAAAGTTATAAAAATAGTCTTTAAAAAATCTAGATAAGGTTTTCCATAATTCATGCATGAAAGAGTTAAAGCGAGTAATGCTTTTTTGCGAATGGCTTTTGTATTTCTAGCCAGCAGGGGGCAGTAACAGACAGAGAAATGAAGAATTGATCCCAGGTTTATAATTAGCATATTATTGTTAATAGACATATTATATATACACCTAATATTGTGTTGGTCCCCCTTTTGCTGCCAAAAAAACCCTGACCCGTCAAGGCATGGACTCCACTAGACCCCTGAAGGTGTGCTGTGGTCTCTGGCACCAAGATGTTAGCAGCAGATCCTTTAAGTCCTCCATGGATCGGACTTGTTTGTTCAGCTCATCCCACAGATGCTCGATTGGATTGAGATCTGGGGAATTTGGAGGCCGAGTCAACGCCTCAAACTCGTTGTTGTGCTCCTCAAACCATTCCTGAAGTGGCGGCGCATTATCTGCTGAAAGAGCCACAGACACCAGGGAAAACCGTTTCCATGAAAGGCTGGACATGGTCTTAGGTAGGTGGGACGTGTCAAAGGAACATCCACATGGATGGAGGACCCAGTCGTCTAGCCGTCACAATTTGGCCCTTGTCAAACTCGCTCAAATCCTTCCGCTTGCCCATTTTTCCTGCTTCTAACACATCAACTCTGAGGACAAAATGTTCACTTGCTGCCTAATATATCCCACCCACTAACAGGTGATGAAGAGATCATCAGTGTTATTATGTAATGCCTGATCGGTGTATAATATATTCTTTATCATGATGATAACACAGTAGTAAACGTTTATTTTAATGAACCATTAACACAATGATCAGTAGGTCTAAGTAATCTAAATGTGATGATCTTGTGCAGTGAGGAGGATGGCAGAGATGGGAAGAGATGTGCTGAAAGCCAAGGATGTCACAGATTTTGAAGACGTCAGGTATATATTCTACAACACTATTACATTTATCAAGTGTTTATTTGAAGCAGGTATTGAATGAGACTTGTCTGTATTTCAGTCTGGGCTTCCACGTGCCTCCATTTATCACCGTCCCCCACCTGCACTTACATGTTCTTGCACCTTTCAGTCAAATATTTCAATGGTCAGAGCAAAAGTTTAAAAGCTTCTGGTACCTCACTGTGAGTAAACTAATGATGCTCCTGGCATTTCTTATGATCACACTTGGTTGCAGACAATTTCTCATTGGTTCTCATTGTTTCTCTGTGTGTTGTCTTAAAGGAGGCGGGGTTTCTTCAGGGACTGGAGAAGGGAAAAAAGTTGCATTTTCACAAAAAGAGATGTTTTAAATGCATGCTGATATGTGGAGCTGACGTGAAACTTTAAACCACTTTAGTCAAGATCAACGGTCATTGTTTATTTAATTGTTTGTTTTCAGTCTCAAAAGCCATCCATGTTACTTTTTTATTTGTATGTATTTATTTTTTAAAAATGTGTATTTGTTTAAAGCTAAAGTATTTTTAAAACTGGAATGATATTTATAAAGCAATATATACGAGTAATCTAATCAATTGTTATTAAACAGATGAAAATTAAACAAATTGTGTAATTAATTGGTACATATTCTATTGTGAAAGATATAAACATAAACATAACTCGTTAATGGATTGTCACACCATTTTATGTTTTATCGCATTTGTGGCGCGTATGGTATTTTCTAGGAACAAGGAAACGTTATGTGAGGAACAACTAAATAGTTCTTCTCTAGTTCACGTTGGCCACAATTATTGCAACGTCCTTTCCCCAAGAGACCAGCTCTGAGTCTTCTTCTGTAACGCCTGATGAGTTTGGAGATCAGAGCCCATTCCTTCATCCAGAATCTCTCCAGATCCTTCAGATTCCAGCTCTTCTCTTCAGCTCATCACTCATTCTCTATAGGGTTCAGCTCAGGAACTGGGACGGCTTCATTTTGTGCTCAGTCACACATTTTTGTGTTGATTTTGATGTTTGTTTTGTCCTGATGGAAGATCCAACCACGGCCCATTATCAGATTTCTAGCAGAAGCGTCAGGTTTTGATTTTTGATCTGTTGGTATTTGCTAGAATCCACGATACCATGAATCTGAACAAGATGTCCAGGACCTCCAGCAAAAAAACAGACCCACAACATTAAAGATCCAGCGGTGTATTTAACCGAGGGCATGGGGGACTTTTATCCCTGTTTGCACCAAAGCCATCTGGTGTGTTTGTGCCAAAAAGCTCTTTTTTTTAGTTTGATCTGACCACAGAACCAGGTCCCGTCTGAAGCTCCAGTCGTGTCTGACACTGAATATGCTGGAGTTTGTTTCTGGATGAGCGAGGAGGATTTTTCTTCAAATCCTCCCAAACAACATGTGGTGATGTTGGAGCTGTTTGATACATTTTTTTAGTCTTTCTGACCCAAGACTCAACTAATCTCTGCACTTCTCCAGCTGTGATCTTGGAGAGTCTTTGTCCACTCAAACTCTCCTCCTCTCGTGCATTAGGACGATATTCACACACGTCCTCTTCCAGGCAGATTCCTGACATCTTTAGTTTATTAATTATTGCCCTGATGGTGGAAATGGGGATTTTCAATGCTTTAGCTCTTTTCTTACACACACTTTCTATTTTGAGAAGCTCAACAATCTTTTGCTGCACATCAGAACTATTTTCTGTGGTTTTACTCATTGTGATTATGATTAAGGGAATTTGGCCTTTGTGTTTCCTCATATTTATACTCCTGTGGAACAGGAAGTCATGGCTGGACAATTTCATGCTCCTAGTCACCCTGGTGCGCTAAAAATGTAAATATGAATGGGAATATACTTCAGAGATATTTTACTTTAATTTCTAGGGGTGCCAATAATTGTGGCCAACCTGCATGGGAGAAAAACATTTATTTCACAATGTGAGTTTCCCCCATTAGTTTTACTTCAATGAAAGGTTAGAATTTTGTTATTTAAAAAAATGAAAGGTCAAAAGGATAAAGCAGATTTATTTTCACAGCCGCCTTTGCTCATATTTACCAAGAGTGCTAATAATTCTGGAGTTTACTGTATGTGTAAACTATCTAAAAATGAGTTCAGAGCCTTAAAGTCCAGGCAAAGTAAAATCTACAATTCTACAATGTGACAATCAGACACAATGTGACACAATCAGCTGTGTAAATAGATTTGTCCCTTAGTTATTGTCTCTGCTTCCTCATTCTAGCTAAGAGAGAGAGTGAGAACATTGGAACTTTTCCCTCATGGTGTCAGACTTCCCATGTTTTTACATGCATAAGAAGAACTGCAGAACACGAGATCCAGGGGGTGGAGACGGGTAGAGTTAGGGATCAGGGGGTGGAGACGGGTAGAGTTAGGGATCAGGGGGTGGAGACGGGTAGAGTTAGGGATCAGGGGCTGGAGACGGGTAGAGTTAGGGATCAGGGGCTGGAGACGGGTAGAGTTAGGGATCAGGGGGTAGAGACGGGTAGAGTTAGGGACCAGGGGGTGGAGACGGGTAGAGTTAGGGATCAGAGGGTGGAGACGGGTAGAGTAAGGGATCGGTGGGTAGAGACGGGTAGAGTTAGGGACCGGTGGGTAGAGACGGGTAGAGTTAGGGACCAGGGGGTGGAGACGGGTAGAGTTAGGGATCAGAGGGTGGAGACGGGTAGAGTTAGGGATCGGTGGGTAGAGACGGGTAGAGTTAGGGACCGGTGGGTAGAGACGGGTAGAGTTAGGGACCAGGGGGTGGAGACGGGTAGAGTTAGGGATCAGGGGGTGGAGACGGGTAGAGTTAGGGATCAGGGGGTGGAGACGGGTAGAGTTAAGGATCAGGGGGTGGAGACGGGTAGAGTTAGGGATCAGGGGGTAGAGACGGGTAGAGTTAGGGACCAGGGGGTCGAGACGGGTAGAGTTAGGGATCAGGGGGTGGAGACGGGTAGAGTTAGGGACCAGGGGGTGGAGACGGGTAGAGTTAGGGATCAGGGGGTGGAGACGGGTAGAGTTAGGGATCAGGGGGTGGAGACGGGTAGAGTTAGGGACCAGGGGGTGGAGACGGGTAGAGTTAGGGATCAGGGGGTGGAGACGGGTAGAGTTAGGGACCAGGGGGTGGAGACGGGTAGAGTTAGGGATCAGGGGGTGGAGACGGGTAGAGTTAGGGACCAGGGGGTGGAGACGGGTAGAGTTAGGGATCAGGGGGTGGAGACGGGTAGAGTTAGGGACCGGGGGTGGAGACGGGTAGAGTTAGGGATCAGAGGGTGGAGACGGGTAGAGTTAGGGATCGGTGGGTAGAGACGGGTAGAGTTAGGGACCGGTGGGTAGAGACGGGTAGAGTTAGGGACCAGGGGGTGGAGACGGGTAGAGTTAGGGATCAGGGGGTGGAGACGGGTAGAGTTAGGGATCAGGGGGTGGAGACGGGTAGAGTTAAGGATCAGGGGGTGGAGACGGGTAGAGTTAGGGATCAGAGGGTGGAGACGGGTAGAGTTAGGGATCAGGGGGTGGAGACGGGTAGAGTTAGGGATCAGGGTGTGGAGACGGGTAGAGTTAGGGATCAGGGTGGAGACGGGTAGGTTTAGGGATCAGGGTGAAGACGGGTAGGTTTAGGGATCAGGGTGGAGACGGGTAGAGTTAGGGATCAGGGTGGAGACGGGTAGGTTTAGGGATCAGGGTGAAGACGGGTAGGTTTAGGGATCAGGGTGGAGACGGGTAGGTTTAGGGATCAGGGTGGAGACGGGTAGGTTTAGGGATCAGGGTGGAGACGGGTAGGTTTAGGGATCAGGGTGGAGACGGGTAGAGTTAGGGATCAGGGGGTGGAGACGGGTAGAGTTAGGGATCAGGGGGTGGAGACGGGTAGAGTTAGGGATCAGGGGGTGGAGACGGGTAGGTTTAGGGATCAGGGGGTGGAGACGGGTAGAGTTAGGGATCAGGGGGTGGAGACGGGTAGAGTCAGGGATCAGGGGGTGGAGACGGGTAGAGTTAGGGATCAGGGGGTGGAGACGGGTAGGTTTAGGGATCAGGGGGTGGAGACGGGTAGGTTTAGGGACCAGGGGGTGGAGACGGGTAGAGTTAGGGATCAGGGGGTGGAGACGGGTAGAGTTAGGGATCAGGGGGTGGAGACGGGTAGAGTTAGGGACCAGGGGGTGGAGACGGGTAGAGTTAGGGACCAGGGGGTGGAGACGGGTAGAGTTAGGGATCAGGGGGTGGAGACGGGTAGAGTTAGGGACCAGGGGGTGGAGACGGGTAGAGTTAGGGATCAGGGGGTGGAGACGGGTAGAGTTAGGGACCAGGGGGTGGAGACGGGTAGAGTTAGGGATCAGGGGGTGGAGACGGGTAGAGTTAGGGACCGGGGGTGGAGACGGGTAGAGTTAGGGATCGGAGGGTGGAGACGGGTAGAGTTAGGGATCGGTGGGTAGAGACGGGTAGAGTTAGGGACCGGTGGGTAGAGACGGGTAGAGTTAGGGACCAGGGGGTGGAGACGGGTAGAGTTAGGGATCAGGGGGTGGAGACGGGTAGAGTTAGGGATCAGGGGGTGGAGACGGGTAGAGTTAAGGATCAGGGGGTGGAGACGGGTAGAGTTAGGGATCAGAGGGTGGAGACGGGTAGAGTTAGGGATCAGGGGGTGGAGACGGGTAGAGTTAGGGATCAGGGTGTGGAGACGGGTAGAGTTAGGGATCAGGGTGGAGACGGGTAGGTTTAGGGATCAGGGTGAAGACGGGTAGGTTTAGGGATCAGGGTGGAGACGGGTAGAGTTAGGGATCAGGGTGGAGACGGGTAGGTTTAGGGATCAGGGTGAAGACGGGTAGGTTTAGGGATCAGGGTGGAGACGGGTAGGTTTAGGGATCAGGGTGGAGACGGGTAGGTTTAGGGATCAGGGTGGAGACGGGTAGGTTTAGGGATCAGGGTGGAGACGGGTAGAGTTAGGGATCAGGGGGTGGAGACGGGTAGAGTTAGGGATCAGGGGGTGGAGACGGGTAGAGTTAGGGATCAGGGGGTGGAGACGGGTAGGTTTAGGGATCAGGGGGTGGAGACGGGTAGAGTTAGGGATCAGGGGGTGGAGACGGGTAGAGTCAGGGATCAGGGGGTGGAGACGGGTAGAGTTAGGGATCAGGGGGTGGAGACGGGTAGGTTTAGGGATCAGGGGGTGGAGACGGGTAGGTTTAGGGATCAGGGGGTGGAGACGGGTAGAGTTAGGGATCAGGGGGTGGAGACGGGTAGAGTTAGGGATCAGGGGGTGGAGACGGGTAGAGTTAGGGATCAGGGGGTGGAGACGGGTAGGTTTAGGGATCAGGGGGTGGAGACGGGTAGAGTTAGGGATCAGGGGGTGGAGACGGGTAGGTTTAGGGATCAGGGGGTGGAGACGGGTAGGTTTAGGGATCAGGGGGTGGAGACGGGTAGGTTTAGGGATCAGGGGGTGTAGGGCTGCACGATTCTTGCTAAAATGTGAATCACGATTTTTCTCCATGGGAATTGAGATCACGATTTTCTTACACGATTATCATTTTTTCTTATACTTTAAAAAAAATGAATCAATTTTAAATAAAAGTAATTAGTTACAATTAAATTAAAATGTAGAAACAACAAATGTAGACAGACTAGATGTAAATATATGCTTATCACTGTTTATTTCTATTTTTATGATTATTTAATATCTTGCCTTGTGGAGAGAGGGTTTTTGTTGTCTTATTTCGTTGTTTCATTTTGTTTTTGCGTTTTTGTAAAAAATGAAAACTATAAATAAAATATTTTAAAAAAAAATGTTATAAGAAAACGCTTAACGTGGCTTAATGTACTAAGACAGTGTTACAGACATCCCAACCTGAAAAAAATCATTTCAGGGAGGTACGCCGCCAAAAAAAAAACATGAAAGGAGGAAAAGTATCCCGAATTTCACCACAGAACATGACTTTACTTGTTTATTATAATATAATATATCATTAATATATAATTTCTATAGGCCTATGCAATTATTTGTAAAAAAAAATATGTAAAATTATGTAGATCACTTTTACTATTTACGCTGCTTATACTATTTATGTAAACTGCTTTTATTTATATTTCATTGCAACTTTAAACAGGTCTAAGTAGTTAGTTGTTTTCATGTAGCCTTGGCAACTAGCCGACCTGAAAAATATGCACATGAAATGAAACTTGTTTAACTCAAACATAACATGTCAGTAACAAACTGTACAGCGTGCAAGATTGTCATTATGTTTATACTTTATACTTTCGTTTTTTGGGGCACTCTCCCTCTGCCATGGCGCTCCAGTTTCTATATACACTGAACTGATTCATTCGGTTCGGGAGAAGAGATAAAAGCCCGCCCACACTGACAAATGATTGGTTGACTTACCGAAACAAGCCAATCAGGATGCTCTCCGTCTTCCATGCGCTTCATTAGGTGCACACCAGCACACACACGCAAGGTCTCTCGCTCTCTCTCCCTCTCTGCCGTGCGCGCGTGCACAGTTTGCGGTTAATTTTTACCTCTTACCGCTACAAATCTGACTCCGTTTAGGTCTGCTCTGCCGTCTTGTTACACGCCAGTAACAGCGAAACATGGCCAATGAGGGAGAGGAGAGAAGTGGAGATTTATGATTGATTGGTTAGTGTTTTGTTATTGTGTGAGTGTGACAAGCTCTGGTGTGACCAATAACGCATGAACGCAGCATGATCTGAGGGAAATACACGGAAGTGAATCGCCAACATTAAGAAATGAGATCGCATTTATGTTTGAATCGAGATCGTGATTTTTTTTCGATTAATCGTGCAGCCCTAAGGGGGTGGAGGCGGATAGGTTTAGGAATCAGGGGGTGGAGACGGGTAGGTTTAGGGATCAGGGGGTGGAGGCGGATAGGTTTAGGGATCAGGGGGTGGAGGCGGGTAGGTTTAGGGATCAGGGGGTGGAGGCGGGTAGGTTTAGGAATCAGGGGGTGGAGACGGGTAGGTTTAGGAATCAGGGGGTGGAGACGGGTAGGTTTAGGGATCAGGGGGTGGAGACGGGTAGGTTTAGGAATCAGGGGGTGGAGACGGGTAGGTTTAGGAATCAGGGGGTGGAGGCGGGTAGGTTTAGGAATCAGGGGGTGGAGATGGGTAGGTTTAGGGATCAGGGGGTGGAGACGGGTAGGTTTAGGAATCGGGGTGGAGGCGGGTAGGTTTAGGAATCAGGGGGTGGAGATGGGTAGGTTTAGGGATCAGGGGGTGGAGACGGGTAGGTTTAGGGATCAGGGGGTGGAGGCGGATAGGTTTAGGAATCAGGGGGTGAAGGCGGGTAGGTTTAGGGATCAGGGGGTGGAAACGGGTAGGTTTAGGCATCAGGGGGTGGAGACGGATAGGTTTAGGAATCAGGGGGTGGAGGGGGGTAGGTTTAGGGATCAGGGGGTGGAGACGGGTAGGTTTAGGAATCAGGGAGTGGAGACGGGTAGGTTTAGGGATCAGGGGGTGGAGACGGGTAGGTTTAGGGATCAGGGAGTGGAGACGGGTTGGTTTAGGGATCAGGGAGTGGAGACGGGTAGGTTTAGGGATCGGGGGGTGGAGGCTGGTAGGTTTAGGGATCAGGGGTTGGAGACCGGTAGGTTTAGGGATCAGGGGGTGGAGACGGGTAGGTTTAGGGATCAGGGAGTGGAGGCGGGTAGGTTTAGGGATCGGGGGGTGGAGGCGGGTAGGTTTAGGGATCAGGGGGTGGAGGCGGGTAGGTTTAGGGATCAGGGGGTGGAGGCGGGTAGGTTTAGGGATCAGGGGGTGGAGGCGGGTAGGTTTAGGGATCAGGGGGTGGAGGCGGGTAGGTTTAGGGATCAGGGGGTGGAGGCGGGTAGGTTCAGGGATCAGGGATCAGGGGTTGGAGACCGGTAGGTTTAGGGATCAGGGGGTGGAGACGGGTAGGTTTAGGGATCAGGGGGTGGAGGCGGATAGGTTTAGGAATCAGGGGGTGGAGGGGGGTAGGTTTAGGGATCAGGGGGTGGAGACGGGTAGGTTTAGGAATCATGGGGTGGAGACGGGTAGGTTTAGGGATCAGGGGGTGGAGACGGGTAGGTTTAGGGATCAGGGAGTGGAGACGGGTAGGTTTAGGGATATGTAAAGTGGGGGGAGTTGGATCCAGATCAAGGGGGTGGAGACGGGTAGGTTTAGGGATCAGGGGGGGGGTGGTAGGTTTAGGGATCAGGGGGTGGAGGCGGGTAGGTTTAGGGATCGGGGGGGGGGGGGCGGGTAGGTTTAGGGATCAGGGTGTGGAGGCGGGTAGGTTTAGGGATCGGGGGGTAGGTTTAGGGATCAGGGAGTGGAGACGGGTAGGTTTAGGGATATGTAAAGTGGGGGGAGTTGGATCCAGATCAAGGGGGTGGAGACGGGTAGGTTTAGGGATCAGGGGGGGGGTGGTAGGTTTAGGGATCAGGGGGTGGAGGCGGGTAGGTTTAGGGATCGGGGGGGTAGGTTTAGGGATCAGGGGATGGAGACGGGTAGGTTTAGGGATCGGGGGGGTAGGTTTAGGGATCAGGGGATGGAGACGGGTAGGTTTAGGGATAAGGGGGTGGAGGCGGGTAGGTTTAGGGATAAGGGGGTGGAGACGGGTAGGTTTAGGAATCAGGGGGTGGAGGGGGGTAGGTTTAGGGATCAGGGGGTGGAGACGGGTAGGTTTAGGGATCGGGGTGGAGACGGGTAGGTTTAGGAATCGGGGTGGAGACGGGTAGGTTTAGGGATCAGGGGGTGGAGACGGGTAGGTTTAGGGATCAGGGAGTGGAGACGGGTAGGTTTAAGTGTCAGGGGGTGGAGACGGGTAGGTTTAAGTATCAGGGGGTGGAGACGGGTAGGTTTAGGGATATGTAAAGTGGGGGGAGTTGGATCCAGATCCAGGGGGTGGAGACGGGTAGGTTTAGGGATCAGGGGGTGGAGGCGGGTAGGTTTAGGGATCAGGGGGGGGGGGGTAGGTTTAGGGATCAGGGGGTGGAGGCGGGTAGGTATAGGGATCGGGGGGGTAGGTTTAGGGATCAGGGGGTGGAGGCGGGTAGGTTTAGGGATCGGGGGGGGGCGGGTAGGTTTAGGGATCGGGGGGGGGGCGGGTAGGTTTAGGGATCGGGGGGGGGGCGGGTAGGTTTAGGGATCAGGGGGTGGAGGCGTGTAGGTTTAGGGATCAGGGGGGGTAGGTTTAGGGATCAGGGGGTGGAGGCGGGTAGGTTTAGGGATCGGGGGGTAGGTTTAGGGATCAGGGGGTGGAGGCGGGTAGGTTTAGGGATCGGGGGGTAGGTTTAGGGATCAGGGGGTGGAGACGGGTAGGTTTAGGGATCAGGGGGGGGGCGGGTAGGTTTAGGGATCAGGGGGTGGAGACGGGTAGGTTTAGGGATAAGGGGGTGGAGGCGGGTAGGTTTAGGGATAAGGGGGTGGAGACGGGTAGGTTTAGGAATCAGGGGGTGGAGGGGGGTAGGTTTAGGGATCAGGGGGTGGAGGGGGGTAGGTTTAGGGATCAGGGGGTGGAGACGGGTAGGTTTAGGGATCAGGGAGTGGAGACGGGTAGGTTTAAGTATCAGGGGGTGGAGACGGGTAGGTTTAGGGATATGTAAAGTGGGGGGAGTTGGATCCAGATCCAGGGGGTGGAGACGGGTAGGTTTAGGGATCAGGGGGTGGAGGCGGATAGGTTTAGGAATCAGGGGGTGGAGGGGGGTAGGTTTAGGGATCAGGGGGTGGAGACGGGTAGGTTTAGGAATCATGGGGTGGAGACGGGTAGGTTTAGGGATCAGGGGGTGGAGACGGGTAGGTTTAGGGATCAGGGAGTGGAGACGGGTAGGTTTAGGGATATGTAAAGTGGGGGGAGTTGGATCCAGATCAAGGGGGTGGAGACGGGTAGGTTTAGGGATCAGGGGGGGGGTGGTAGGTTTAGGGATCAGGGGGTGGAGGCGGGTAGGTTTAGGGATCGGGGGGGGGGGGGCGGGTAGGTTTAGGGATCAGGGTGTGGAGGCGGGTAGGTTTAGGGATCGGGGGGTAGGTTTAGGGATCAGGGAGTGGAGACGGGTAGGTTTAGGGATATGTAAAGTGGGGGGAGTTGGATCCAGATCAAGGGGGTGGAGACGGGTAGGTTTAGGGATCAGGGGGGGGGTGGTAGGTTTAGGGATCAGGGGGTGGAGGCGGGTAGGTTTAGGGATCGGGGGGGTAGGTTTAGGGATCAGGGGATGGAGACGGGTAGGTTTAGGGATCGGGGGGGTAGGTTTAGGGATCAGGGGATGGAGACGGGTAGGTTTAGGGATAAGGGGGTGGAGGCGGGTAGGTTTAGGGATAAGGGGGTGGAGACGGGTAGGTTTAGGAATCAGGGGGTGGAGGGGGGTAGGTTTAGGGATCAGGGGGTGGAGACGGGTAGGTTTAGGGATCGGGGTGGAGACGGGTAGGTTTAGGAATCGGGGTGGAGACGGGTAGGTTTAGGGATCAGGGGGTGGAGACGGGTAGGTTTAGGGATCAGGGAGTGGAGACGGGTAGGTTTAAGTGTCAGGGGGTGGAGACGGGTAGGTTTAAGTATCAGGGGGTGGAGACGGGTAGGTTTAGGGATATGTAAAGTGGGGGGAGTTGGATCCAGATCCAGGGGGTGGAGACGGGTAGGTTTAGGGATCAGGGGGTGGAGGCGGGTAGGTTTAGGGATCAGGGGGGGGGGGGGTAGGTTTAGGGATCAGGGGGTGGAGGCGGGTAGGTATAGGGATCGGGGGGGTAGGTTTAGGGATCAGGGGGTGGAGGCGGGTAGGTTTAGGGATCGGGGGGGGGCGGGTAGGTTTAGGGATCGGGGGGGGGGCGGGTAGGTTTAGGGATCAGGGGGTGGAGGCGTGTAGGTTTAGGGATCAGGGGGGGTAGGTTTAGGGATCAGGGGGTGGAGGCGGGTAGGTTTAGGGATCGGGGGGTAGGTTTAGGGATCAGGGGGTGGAGGCGGGTAGGTTTAGGGATCGGGGGGTAGGTTTAGGGATCAGGGGGTGGAGACGGGTAGGTTTAGGGATCAGGGGGGGGGCGGGTAGGTTTAGGGATCAGGGGGTGGAGACGGGTAGGTTTAGGGATAAGGGGGTGGAGGCGGGTAGGTTTAGGGATAAGGGGGTGGAGACGGGTAGGTTTAGGAATCAGGGGGTGGAGGGGGGTAGGTTTAGGGATCAGGGGGTGGAGACGGGTAGGTTTAGGGATCAGGGAGTGGAGACGGGTAGGTTTAAGTATCAGGGGGTGGAGACGGGTAGGTTTAGGGATATGTAAAGTGGGGGGAGTTGGATCCAGATCCAGGGGGTGGAGACGGGTAGGTTTAGGGATCAGGGGGTGGAGGCGGGTAGGTTTAGGGATCAGGGGGGGGGGTAGGTTTAGGGATCAGGGGGTGGAGGCGGGTAGGTTTAGGGATCGGGGGGGTAGGTTTAGGGATCAGGGGGTGGAGGCGGGTAGGTTTAGGGATCGGGGGGACGGGTAGGTTTAGGGATCAGGGGGTGGAGGCGTGTAGGTTTAGGGATCAGGGGGGGTAGGTTTAGGGATCAGGGGGTGGAGGCGGGTAGGTTTAGGGATCGGGGTGGTAGGTTTAGGGATCAGGGGGTGGAGGCGGGTAGGTTTAGGGATCAGGGGGGGGGCGGGTAGGTTTAGGGATCAGGGGGTGGAGACGGGTAGGTTTATGGATAAGGGGGTGGAGGCGGGTAGATTTAGGGATCGGGGGGTAGCTTTAGGGATCAGGGGGTGGAGACGGGTAGGTTTAGGGATCAGGGGGTGGAGGCGGGTAGGTTTACGGATCGGGGGGGTAGCTTTAGGGATAAGGGGTTAGGCGGGTAGGTTTAGGGATCAGGGGTTGGAGACGGGTAGGTTTAGGGATCAGGGGGTGGAGGCGGGTAGGTTTAGGGATCAGGGGGTGGAGGCGGGTAGGTTTAGGGATCAGGGGGTGGAGGCGGGTAGGTTTAGGGATCAGGGGGTGGAGACGGGTAGAGTTAGGGATCAGGGGGTGGAGACGGGTAGAGTTAGGGATCAGGGGGTGGAGACGGGTAGAGTTAGGGATCAGGGGGTGGAGGCGGGTAGGTTTAGGGATATGTAAAGTGGGGTGAGTTGGATCTGGATCTCGTGCTCTGCAGTGAGGACCAACTCCACTCTGTGTACAAAAAATGTGACTCACTTGATGAGATCTGTCCAGTTAGCCCATAAAGGTGAAAGAATAGCCCAAGTTCATAAGAAATAGTTAATTAAAGATCTGTAATGTATCAAAGGCCTAGGCCTACCTATCGATATTTTCTGATAATCCAATATACTAATTCCATTTGAAACAAAACATCTTGTCACATGCAATTCACTTAATAATAAAGACAAATAATAATTACATAATATATTTTATTGAGCTTATATATTTATCTAATAAACATTAAGCACGTTCCTTCAAAAATAAAAAAAAATCAACTTGCATTGGCAAACATGGCAGATACTTCATATTCCGGTAAATATGTAAAAGGGTCTAGAAAGTGCATATTCCATTAAACCACTTTAGATGAACGAAAGATAAAACAATGTAGAAGATAATAAGTTATAGCCTGAGATATAAAATCAGATTAAAAGCTCCCTTTCCGTTATGTTAACTTTTACTTTATTGTATGTTTACAGGTATTAATCTGCAAATGAAAAGACGTCTTCATGTAGTGTTTAATTAGCTCTCTTATTGTTCAATTCAGCAGTTTCAAGGTTTTGCGATCCTTCAGAGAGCACACTGTTCACACTCTCAGTGCTTTGCACATGGAAAGCATCCACAAAACATTTTCTTGAACGGGTTGTTATTGTCATGTCTCTTTGCCCGCTCCAGTTTGACGAGGACTTCCCCGAGCATAGCATCGGTTTTCTGAACATTGTTTAAGATGTAGTCTGTCATGGGTCCTTGCTCCTCTACAAGCATAGCCACGTCCAGGAAGACCTCGTGAAGGCTCTTGAGTCGGCTTTCTAACTCGAGCAGGTCCCGATGTCGACTCTCAATCTGGTTGAGCGCAGAGCGAGCCGTTTTCCCTTCGGACATGACGTTATCGGTGAAGATGTTCCACTGACCGTTCTCCAGCATCTCTTCAATCTGGTCGCCGGACACCTCGCGTCCCACGATCTCCATTTGCCGTTGAATGTGGTTCTTGACGGACTCCTTGTGGCTCATTTCCGCGTCGTTGTACTCGGTTATCACATCTCGGAAGTTGTTGCTGAGGGTGGTGTACTGTGTTCGGGCGATTCTCGCCACAGCGGAGTTGACGCCGTGCTCCTCTTCCAGCCCTTTGGCGTGGGCGTCCATTTTCTTTAGCCGTGCCAGAACGTCCTCTCCGCGGGTCTTGATGTCCCCGGCGATGACGTTGGCGTCATGCTTCACGTGTGTGGTACGGGTCGGTTCGCTGAGTATGCGCGAGTTCTGGTCCCGGAGACGCTTGACCTCGAGACGGATGAGCTGAATCTCGCGCCGGGTGTCCTGAGCCTCATCCAGCACAGACTCCATCTCATCGCCGTTGTCATAAATGACGGCCTGCTGGTGGAAATCCTCCTCCAGGTCCACATTGCTGAAAGAGTCCAATTCCAGCTCTTCCAGGTGGTCGTTAGACTCTGAAATGGTCTGAAGATGATCCAGTCTGTCCCTCATGATCGCTATAGGGGAGAATGAACAAGAAAGGACACTCTCAATACAGCATAACAATACCTCATGTATCCTAGTCGCTGTTTTCAAGCATAAATTTCATTCTTTGTGTGCCGTCTGAAAAAAGAAGGAGATAATGCTTCCTCGCTGATAAAGTCACACGTCTAACTAGTTCATCTGTGAAACTATTTGTGACTGGCGTCACTCACCAAACTAGTTTGAATGGATTGAATTGATAGTTCAGCCTTTGTTTCTTTATAAATGGTGACACTCTAAAACACTTAATGTGAAAAGCACTTAACTTGACTTAAGAAGTGGTATTAAAAGACCAAACTCTGTAAACACCTCCTGATTTTAAATCAGTTTAATTCGTTGAGGGACCCCATTTAAGGTCATGTTACTGAAGCCCACGACGTGTGCACATGGTAAGATTTTGTCAAATATTGAAGTTTTGTTGTCCTATATTCTTAATTGTTGCTATAGGACACATTTCAGTAAAAATGTTCAAAAAACAGTGAAAGTTAGTGACCCCTTATATTTTCTCAAACATTAGACTTCACACTACATAGGCTAATAATATGTATTTTTTTCTTCAAAAGTGGTGTTTTACACCAAAAAAAAACACATTTTTAATGCATATTTGTCAACTACTCGAATACAGATTTGGTTTTTGCCAGTCACTAAACATCCCTGTGTTTTATTAATAATGTATAACTAATTTTGTCTCTCTTTTTTTTGTAACTATTGGTCCATTAACCCTCATTTTCTTGGTTTTCTATGAGCAGCATTTTACTATGTTTCCTTCTAAATTAATTTTATACGTTTTCAAGCCTTTTACAGTTTTACACTGACAACATTCTAATAGCCTATATTTATTTTATGAATAATTTACCATAACATTGTAAAAACAGAGGCTGAAAAGGTGAAAAGAAATAAATAAACCCTGCACTATAAAGTACATTACCTTATCTTTTTGTCCAAAATGTCAGCAGTTTAACTTATGTCGATATGTCATCTCAGGGCTGCAGCTCCATCTTCACTGCACGGCTGTCATCTAATGGGTGGGGGGAAGGAATGCGCGTTCCAGGGCGTAACTTTCCCGCCAAACCTGTTCGCTCGATAGTATGCCAGACGTGTGTTTCGTAAACCCGTGACGTAATTTCTATTTTTGCGAAAAGGTACAGAATTCGACGTCTTCTTCATATTTTCCATGCCATGTAGGCCTAATTTGATTTTTAAAAAATAAGTAAATAAGCATACAATCACGGATTGTGGTGGTGATGCCAAGATATAGAGTTAAGGATTCAACAGATTGAGCAATTTAGTAAGCACACTGACAGCGAAAATAAAATATATTTGACCTAAAGTATGTCTAGATGATGATTTAACTAAAGAAACAGGACTAAACGCATATAATTACAGAAAAATATTATGTAGGCAAGCAGCTAGCAAAACAGAATAGCTAAATAGCTTTTTTTTTCTCCTAATAATTATAATTATTTGTAATAATATAGCTGTTATAATAACCCAGCAAGCAATTTTGCGTTTAAAAGACGTCTAATGGCCGTCCTAACACAGCCCTGATGTCTAGGCCAAAACAAGGTTTGGGCTGTCAGTGAAAATATAATAGACGTCTAACCATATAAGAATAGACAATTGTCAAAGAAATTAAACCAAACACCTTGTAATCACTGTTGACTTTGCTTACATGATGGAATATCACACATCTCGCCAGTTATTTTGGCAAAAACTACATGTAACCAAATTCAAGGTTATTTTGAGCTAGTTAACAGAGACGGTTAATGATGCATTTTAGTTGTTTATAGCCTACTACCTTAGTTTTTACTTTTTATCTCTCTTTATATATATTTAAATAAACTGTGTGCACATTTAGCCTACATGGGAGTCCAAATATTTTGTGTGGTAGGGTGAATTCAGAGTGATCGGGACACCTTTTTCCAAGTCATCCCAATGGCAAAAAAAGTGTCCCAATCACACTGAATTCACCTTTTAAGCCTTTCTCAACGTTCAAATCTTTAACACGTCCCGCACATGTGCAGTGGACTTAAAACGTGCAATATTGACGGTGATAAAACAAACATAAACCATAAATTTGGACTTTATTTACAAGAAAAGCCTTAGATTTGTTCAGGAGTTTGGCCCCAGCTCTCCTCGGATCTCTGCTGCCCTCTGCCGGACATACTAGGGACTTTAAGCAACATCTTTTTATTTTATTTTTTTTAAATTATAAATAAATACAAAAAGAGATAATACAGAACCATGAACACGAACATGTGGGGATACAGAGAAGTAATAAATTACAATTTACCTCAAATTTGTTCTATAATATTGGATGTTTTCAAAGGTTTTTTTTTTTTATTGGAGGGGATTTTTTGAAGAGATGATAATCTCTTAAATCTCTTAAAATAATAACTGTATACCATAGGCAAATACTTTGCAGTTAGGTTTGAAATTAAGGTATCTTGTATTGTGAATATGATATTTACCCATTATACAAATACAGTTAAGTCATAGCGCTTTACTTTCAGAGACATCAGAGTGAAAAAGAACATTAGTGATAGAAATATTACACAGCTGGTGAAATACAAGAACTATAGGGAAGCTGAAATTTGAAGCCAAAAATGTTTAGCGTAAAAACAGAAGTAGAATAAGTGTAAAAGAGATTCTTCCTCCTCTTGGCAAAAAGAGCAGAGTGGGGAAACATTTCGGTTAAATTTACTTAGATATTTATTTTTAAATGGATTTCTTTTATTATTAAATAAGGATTTGTTTGACACTGTCCACAAAAGCTGTGGATGGAACCATAGATATCCATAATAAAGGCTAGATGTCTTACGGCAGAGTCTCTAACGTCATCACCGGCGGCCATCTTGTCACAGGCAGGGCTCTGTGGTGCCTGATGATCTGCATGAACACAAATACTCTTATCTCACTGAAATCTTGACGGATTTACAAATGGTTTGGTCTCTTACAAACGTTATTAACGTGGCTAGAATTCTGGATGCTTGAACAAATAATGAATAATTATTCATAAGTATGCAGTGTCATAACTACATCTCTGACGTATATAACAAACCAAACAGTTTGAAAATCGGTAGAAAAATAAGCAAGTTATGGTTGTTTAAAAAGTGCATGTACCATTAAAACAATGTTAGGAGTGAGCGAGTTGACTGTGACAAGATGGCCGCCAAGCGCGGACGTCGACCTCCATTGGTCTATTGCGCATGCGCGTCTGCGCGACTTCTACTTCTTGACGTTTTACGTTGGTATTAACGCTGATTTGCTTTTAATACGTGACAGATTAGATAATAAATGTTATATTTTATTGTTATGTGGCATTTTAATTGTGTCTTTATATAATTTAATCACAAAAGCAACCCTTCTCTTGCTTTTTTTTTTTTTTTTTTTTACTTTTTTTACTTTTTTTAATATTTTGTTAAATTATGAAATGAGCAATTACGCCTTTCCCCCTTATTAGTTATTTTTTGGCGTTCGTTAACAATTTACTCCCGGTGGCCGTTACCGTTCCATCAGATGCTGACTGGTCTCTTCGCAACCGTGCTTGGGGCGGGGTCTTTATTACATCATCACTCACGTTCGGTCACTGTGTTCAACAAGAAGAGGTGAAATCGGTGAATGTTTTTTCTTTCTTTCTTGGACGAATAATAGCGTGAATTTCGTGCCCTGCAACCTGACGTTGAGAGGAATGCACACAGAAGGACACAAATAATTTAAGGTAGGTGATATTCTCAAAGCAGAGTGTGTTGCCAAACATTAAACTGGCCAGTTTTTATTAAAAAGAGTATGTTAGTGGGTCTACATTGGGTTTTTTTGTGCATATTTTTAAATGTAAATGTACTTAATAGTAAGCTATCTTTATCTCTTAATGAATATAACTAAATACAATTGTGCTTTTTGCCTTCTCTCCAAATAATATAACACTGCATCCAACGTGGACCAAAAAAACAAAAACAAGTCTGTCTTGTCTGACAGGTTTAGTTCGTTTCCACTCTAACCACTATCCACACTAACCCTAACGTCTGAAAACGAATATTCTGTTGTTACCCAAATGCCTAATGTATATTTTAGCCACTGCTGTTTATGTTCATATGTGTTGGCTTTGTAATTAAAGGATTAGTTTACTTTTATTAGCGCAACTTTTGCTGATAATTTATTCATCCCCATGTCATCCAAGATGTCCATGTCTTTCTTTCTGCAGTCGAAAAGAAATTAAGGTTTTGGATGAAAACAAACAGTCCAGGATTTTTCTCCATATAATGGACTTCAATGGGCTCCAAACGGTGCAAGGTCCAAATGACAGTTTCAGTGCAGCTTCAAAGGGCTTTAATCGATACCAGACGATGAATAGGAGTCTGATCTAGCCAAACCATCAGTTTCTGCGAGAAACCGAGCAGTATTTATGCTATTATTTTACCTCTTAACAGACGAACGCGATCTTCTCTGAGCTCCGCCATAACTTCCGGAAAGTGAGGTCAAATTAGATCGTGGTCATAGATGTATACGTAGATGCCTCATTTGCGACTGCACGGATCAGTAGAATGAGGCATCTACTATCGATGTATCTATGACCACGATCTAATTTGACCTCACTTTCCGGAAGTTATGGCTGAGCATAAGAGACGATCACGTTTGTCTGATATAATAATAAATAATAATAAAATAATAGCATAAATACTGCTCGGTTTCTCTCAGAAACTGATGGTTTGTCTAGATAAGACCCTTATTCATCGTCTGGTATCGTTTAAAGCCCTTTGAAGCTGCACTGAAACTGTCATTTGGACCTTGAACCGTTTGGAGCCCATTGAAGTCCATTATATGGAGAAAAATCCTGGAATGTTTTCATCAAAAACCTTAATTTATTTTCGACTGCAGAAAGAAAGACATGGACATCTTGGATGACATGGGGGTGAGTAAATAATCAGCAAAAGTTTATTTAAAAGTGAACTAATCCTTTAAATAATGAGCCTCTGTATATATATATTTACTTTTCAGTTATATGCTTCAGTCATGAGGGACAGACTTGGCCACCTCCAGGCCGTATCAGTGTCTAATGAGAGCGATGCAGAGCATGAAACTGGCCAAGCTCTCCGCCCTTCAGAAAACAGAAACCCTGATGGACAACATCCTCAGGACATCAGCCCCAACCCTGACATGGAAGCTGTGTTTGATGAGGCACAGGAGGCTCGGCGTCAGATTCAGAACATCAGTCTGGAAGTGAAGCGTCTCCGGGAGCGAAACGCTCACATTTATACTGGTGCAGTCAGCTCCGGTGCTCCCAACACCTGCGACTCTGACGCCATCGCCGCTGGCATCAAAACCAGTGGACAGGAGATGCTTGCGCACCTTCGCAAGATGGATTCCCATGGGAAAGAGTTAGAGGGAAAGTATGGCGTCAATTCCCCAGTGGCCAGAATCGCCCGAACGCAGTACGCCAGCATAAGCAACAGTTTCCGCGATACCATGGTGGAGTACAACGAGGCGGAGATGAGCTACAGAGAGTCCTGCAAGGCATACATCCAACGGCAGATGGAGATTGTGGGGCGAGAGGTCACGGGTGACCAGATCGAGGAGATGCTGGAGAGCGGTCAGTGGAACGTCTTCAGCGAGAACATGGTTTCAGAAGGGAAAACCGCACGGTCTGCGCTCATACAGATCGAGAGCCGCCATGCAGAACTGCTGCAGCTGGAGAAACGCATCCAGAGCCTTCATGAGGTTTTCCTGGACGTGGCCATGCTAGTAGAAGAGCAGAGCTCCATGACAGACTACATTCACACCAATGTGCAGTCAACAGAGGTGGAGGTCAGGGAGGTGCTTGTGAAGCTGGAGCGGGCCAAGAGACATGATAGAAGCAACCCCTTTAAAAAAATGTTCTTCCGGAAGCGATGATATGACCACAAATATCACAATTCAAAAGAAATACACTCATTTTCTTTGTGTTACTGTTTAATATTTGTTGCTATTTCTTATTTAGGCGAATATATATAAATATATATTAGGGCTGTCAAAAGATTAATCGCGATTAATCGCATCCAAAATAAAAGTTTGTGTTTACATAATATATGTGTGTGTACTCTGTTAATTATTATTTATATATAAAGACACACACAAGCATGTATATATTTAAGAAAAAAATATTATTTTTATATATAAAACATTTATATTTATATATATTATAGATTATATAAATGTATATACAGTATATACATGCAAATATTTCTTAAATATATACATGAATGTGTGTGTATTCATATATAAATAATAATTAACAGAGTACACACACATATATTATGTAAACACAAACTTTTATTTTGGATGCGAATAATCGCGATTAATCTTTTGACAGCCCTAATATATATATATATATATATATATTCTGAAGGAATAGTAATTTTGTACAATGCACTGCCTTTATCAATAAATATCTCAGAAATATCACACATTTTGAAAAACTTGCTTGCTGGGTTCAGAAAAAAACATTTTTGTTTTGTTTTTTAAATGAAGTGTTTATGATGTCTTGTGATGATGGATCTATAACTATACACACACGTTATCAGCTGTATCTCATTCTGTGTGCATTCATTCATAGATGTTTGGCAGATGTCATAAATTAGAGGGTAACTTTGTTACCCTAATTAGATCACGCGTCTACCCCGTGTGAAACGCGATGTCCCTGCTCACGTCTATTAAAACAACACATGCAATAATACACAAACCCTTCTGACTGTGGCATGGAAAGCTGGAGGTATAACCTCCATATTGGAGGTTGCTATAATGCACCAAGAAAACAGTGTGAACAATAAGTTGCATGGAAGAGTTTAATGTTTTTGATCAAACTATTTGTATTTGAGTGCACTATATCGAATGAACAAATAAAACGAGACTGACTGTACTTTTTTGTTACTCAATGAGTGAAACAAATAAACTCACAGCAACCATACTTACAAAAAATACTGTTGGTTTAACTTAAAAAAGTAAGTTGCCTTTAAATTTTGAGTTCATTGAAATAAAATTTTGAGTTAATACAATGGAGATTGGTTTAATAAATAGAAAATCTAAATATCATGTCATCTGAACCACATTAATTATTTAAGTTGATTTGACAAAATATAAAAAGTTGTGATAAAAATCCAAGCGCCACTCTTCAGCACAATGGTAACCCCAAAATTCAAAAACATTACAGAAACTCTTTTAAATGTCCAACATAACAACATTAAACACTAACAACCCATTGCTGAAAACACATAAAATAACACTTAGGCCGAGCCTGAAATCCTTCAATCGTTATTCCCTATGTCAGGGAATTTTTGTTTTCAAACTTTATGATGCCAAGGACCCCCAAATATGATGAACCTTTTATGAGGGACCCCCTTGCTAAAATCCATCTATATATTTGTATGTATGAAAAAACATTTAAATTGTAAGATATGTAGTGTGACATTATACAAAATATCGTTTCCAAACTTAAATCAGCTATGCTTAATGTTAGATGTATAAACCCGAAGAAGAACATTTTCAGTGAAAAGGATTTGTATAAGCAACTTTCACAATAAATGTATGCAAGCAGATTACGTGAGCAGATAAAGGGGACTATAGTGAGAAAAAACTCACTAGAAAGATACAAAGCAAACATAATACTACAATTCTGGAAAATATGTATACGGCAAAAAAGGAAAGTAACATTTAGAAATGAAACCGTTAGAATATTCGGTAGACTTCGAAGGCAGCATATTTGTATCCTTCGCTGCCTTTGATATCCCACAATCCTGTGCGTTCCATTCTGTGACAGTTGAGCTGGGGGGGGGGGGGGGGGGGATGGCATCCGAAAGTTGCGTCCGCTGTTTGTGTAAATTGTAAGTTGTGTTAAACTGTTACACTGCCTAAGAAGTCTGTCTGAAATTAGTTTTGTGAGGTGCCTTCATGCACAAACGCTGCCTTACAAGCTATTGTCTGATAAGGCAACGAGTCAGTGCCTAGGTTTTCAGATGCAGCCGAAATGTACGAGAGTCTGGTAGGACCAGACTAGGCAATTTCAGATTCAGCTTTAATCTCTAACTTTACTCTCATTGCAGTCCCTTGCAAAGCATGCTGGGAACTCCAGATCTACTGCCCAGTCAAAAAATTATCCATGTAGTCCCAACACAAAAGGATTAAGTAAAGTTTAAATATATAATTAGGTGGATTGAACACAATGAAGTTAAATTGTGACAAAATGTTCTAAATCATACCCTCATTGGAGACTGATGCTGCCTTCACGTGCTATCGGAAATTTGGTCATTCCGACTTCTGAAGTCGTGATTACGAGCTCGTTGCATTCAAGTTTCAAAATGTGAGGGCGTTCATGTGCAATTTTTACCTAGGAAACTCGTATTTACGATAATTCCGAAAGCACGTGAAGGCAGCATTAACCCCCCTAATATTGCAATCCCAGAATCGCACCAGTTTACTGTATTTTTTGATAAAATAAATTATTTATTTCCAAAACATTTGAAAAATCCCACAGATCCCAAACTTTTGAACTGTATAGGCTATTTACAAATACAAAACCCATGACATGAATGAGACTGCAGGATTGGGACAGGCTAGTGTGATGACATCAATTAGACAATAATACTGTTCCTCTAATCTCATGTGCTGCCTTCAATCATTGTTTGAATGAAAGTGGTTCCCCGACCCAAAGAACCACTTTTAGTACTATATAGCACCATTACAGATGTGTAAATAGAAAGAGAAGTTGCTCAGCCCCAGATGAGTCATCATTAGTTCTTGCTCAGACTTGTGAATAATAATTGTCGTGACAACTGCGCATTTCCTCCTAGTGTGCATTGCGCGCGCCTCTCAGTCGGGCACGCGCTTGACTTGTCAACCAGTCCAGAACCACCACCGCGATCCCCTTTAGCATCGCACGAGACTCGAGAGTGACACCGACCGCGCTGCTTAGCAACTCCAAACCCGGGGCACGATGAGACTGTCGGTCGCTTTTCGCCATGCGCATCGGAGCCACGCGAGCCTACGACGACCACGCGCCGGTGTCAAATTTTTACCCCCGGAGAATAACAGCGCTGTGTCTTATCTACGGGTTCGGGAAGCGAGTTCGACCACCGGCACAACCGAAACGGCAGCGAGCTTTAAAAGTCACCCACGGAAAAACGATGGACCGCTGTATGAAAGCGCTGCTAGGTAAGAATAAAAGTCCATTATTTGGATAAAACTTTCATCTTCTAAAACTCAATGAATGGTTTTATGATTTGTAACCGTTTTGTTTGGTTTATATAGAGACTTTCTAAACTATCTATTGTCTTGTCGTTGATTTGTTTCCACGTGTTGCCGGTGTTTGGTGATGTAACTCCTGCCTCCCACAGGCTTCCGTCTGAAGGCTGATCCCTTTATGCACATTAATGAACTATAGGCTACTGTCTGAATTAAAATGTTCTTCCAAAAAGTGACTTTTTAACTAAGGTTGACATTATGTCGCTATAAATGTTAAATGTCCTAATTTTAACCGGCTCTCCTGGTTCGCTATAAATACTGACTTTTTTCACAGATTTAAAAGTGTAACGGAAATAACCGACATTTGCTCACATTAAAGGGATAGTTCACCAACTTCACCCAAAAATGAAAATTACCCCATCATTTACTCACCCTCAAGCCATTCTGTAGGGGAGAGCGGGGCACAACCTAACGCTTTTGGACTTTTCTTGTGTAAATCCACTTGGTTCAGAGTGTTTATTTTCCCCCCACATTAATTGCACACATGTCTAGTACAATAATGTGGTTTTGTTTCATTAATACAGTGTATACTTTTTTCTTGATTTACCCCGAAAGAATGGAGGTGAAATGTGACAACATGCCCCATAGGTGTTATAACATGTTGGGGCTCAATGTAACATGACCAAATAACAGCTTAAAATGTTACCTGATATAATCACAAAAATATACAAGACAAACTAAAATATTTTGTCAACAAAATACAATTATTAACTTTTTAAAATAAAATAATGGCATTTTTTAATCATTAAAAATATACCCATTTTTGAGTTTGACAACAAACACATCGCTAAATACAGCTATACAGCATAGTTCAAAACATAATAATAATAATGAATAATTTCTGAACATTAACTCTTAGACATTATTCACCCTTTTCTCATGGTTTCTCAAAAGAATTAATAAAAGTATAGAATATAATCATGGCATATTTCTAATAGGGGCTCATTGTAACCCCATCTGCACAACTGGGATTTAACCCGCGGCTCGTGTCTTCTGCTGTTAGATCAGCATTAAAGAACCATCTCAACTGTTAAATAACAGATATAAGATTACAATAATATCGGATTTGTCTTATTTTAAATAAACACACAAAAAAAGAGATGAAGACTAAACTTAAGTAGGAAATGTGCTTTTGCTATGGTTAAATACATGTTCAGTAATATCTTCCAGAGATTGTTTAATTTTGGAGCTATTTTTTCTCTAAATAATGTTGATATGGTTACTAGTAAATACACTAAGTTTCATCATCCTGGCATGTGTGGAAAGGGTTAAAACATGCGTGTTACAACTAACCCCGCGTTAGGTTGTGCCCCGCTCTCCCCTATATAACATTGTTCTTTCAGACGAATACAATCGGAGTTATATATATATATATATATATATATATTTAAAAAAGTATAATGTCACCCCAAAAAAGTGCATCCATCAATTATAAAAGTAATCCACACGGCTCCGGGGGTTAATAAAGGCCTTCTGCCCTTACGAAAATGAACCACAAATAAAACAAGATTATTAACCATGGCTTTGCTATTCTAACCATAGTTTAACCATGGTATTTGTGGTAAAACTGTTGTTATATAAATGCTCATCAATTAGCCAAACACCCATGGTTACTACATTTTACTATAATAAAACCATGGTTGATTTTCGTAAGGGTGAAGCTAATCGATGGATTTTTGTAAGAAAAATATCCATATTTAAAACTAAAGAAAAGTAAAAAAAAACCCAGAAAGTTTAAAACTAAAAAATATCTAGCTTCCGACTGCCTTCCGTATTCAATTAATAAAGAAAGTGTAACGCCTCTCACAGTTCAAAATCTCACGGAAGGCGGTCCGCTAGAAGCTAGATATTTTACTTTATAACGTGTTGATATGGATATTTTTCTTACACAAACTCATCCATTCACTTCGAAAGGCCTTTATTAACCCCCTTGAGCCGTGTGGAGCACTTTTATAATGGATGGATGCACTTTTTTTGAGCTGCCATTTACTGCCATTATAAAGCTTGATTTAGCCAGGACATTTTTTTTTATATAAAATTGTATCATCGGAAAGAAGAATATCATATACACCTATGGGGTAAGTTTCATTTTTGGGTGAACTATCCCGGCTTTAAAGCTATGTTTATTATTCAAAAATAAACAGTAAAGTAGTTATACATCATCTAGATAAAAAGGTAATTTATTTCAGGAATGAGAATTGTAAGGTAAGTAATTGTAAAGGAGTCTCCTTTGGCTCCTTTTTCCAGCAAGCAATTTTGTGTTTAAATGAGGCATAATTTGGCTGTCATTGAAAATGTAATAGTTGTCTAACCATAGCCAAATTATAGACTTGAGCATGTCAAAGAAATGAAACCAAACACCTTGTAATCTCTCACTTTGCTTGCATGATGGTGGAATATCACACATCTCACAAGTTATTTAGGCATGTAACACAATTCAAGGTGATTTTGAAGTGGGTTACTCATAGTAGCCGGCTTTCGGGTGTATAGTTAACCGAGACAGTGAAATGATGGCTATTACTTGCTGGGTTTAGATTTGAAAGTTAAAGGGTTAATACATTATTTTCCTCTTTGTTTAGGGGTCACACTTGGCTCTTTCACAGTCAAAAAGTGCCTTAAAAGGCATTTTTGTTTAATAGTATTTTTTGATTATTATTTAGAATTTTGAGGGGATTTTATGATACTTTTTTCCCTGTTAAAAATAATACATATTGTTTTTCTAATATATTTTTTTCCAATTAAAGCAGTATTCCATGTTAAAATAGAGACAAGGCTTTTAAAATCCAATTTTTGAAGGTAGATTAGTATGGACGCTTGTTTCCACCACAGAATAAAAAAGGTAATTGCGACTTTTTATCTCACAATTCTCACTTTTGCGAGTTTACATCTTGACTTTTTTCTCATACTTGTGCGATATAAAGTCGCGATTATGAGATATAAACTTGCAATTCTGACTTTTTTCTTATACTTGTGCGATATAAAGTCGCGATTATGAGATATAAACTTGCAATTCTGACTTTTTTCTCATACTTGTGTGATATAAAGTCGCAATTATGAGATATAAACTTGCAATTCTGTCTTCTTTCCCTCAGTATGGAACTTTATAACTTGCAATTGTCAGTTTATATCTCGCAATTTTGACGTTATATCACGTAAATATGATTTTATAACTTGCAATTGCGAGAAAAAAGTCAGAATTGTGAGATAGTCGCAATTATCTTTTAAATGTTTTTATTCCGTGGCGGAAACAAGCTTCCATAAGATTAGTGCCATTTGGTGGGGCTAAAATAAACTAAAGTAATGCCTTGGTGTAACCACTAGATTCCTATTCAGTTCTATATTAAGTCTCTTTGCAATTCTCTAGTGTGTGTGTGTGTGTGTGTTTGTTTGTTTTTGCATAACAAATTAGATTTTTTTACTTGGACATTCTCAAAGACGACTTTTGTCAAGGTTTAGATTTACTTAGTCAAACCTGATCACATAGGAGGACATTTTGTTGCACAACATTTTATAAAAATGTGACACAAATGAAAAGGTATTCATAATCAATCTGTGTCTGATCTAATTTCAACCTAGAGTATTTTGGCTCAATTTGACCATATTGTTACAGCCACACCAGTTCATTTGTGTGTGTATAATAGTGTGTGTGCATGTCTCTGCGTGTACGTAAGTGAGTGGGTGTGTGTCTGTTTTGTACTCTTGTCTATCCTTTTCCTTGCTGTGTTTTTTTTTTTACTTAATTGTGTCTATTATTGCAAAAATGCTTTGTGTTGTAATCATGCTAGTTTATATAGTCGTTAAAAAGTGTTAGAAAAAACTCTCCCGTGTATCTCTGTATTTAGACTTCAATCATTGCAAATCAAACCCTACAAGCGACCCCAGTATGTATCTTTTAGATATCTGTAAATGGAGTCAAAGGTCAGGTAGCTGCTACAGAGGGTTAATGTAATCGGTAAAGATGCCTTTGCAGGAGCCGTACAAGAGATGCTTGCAATGATGCAATAGACTCATCATTGGTAACCATAAGATAAGTTTATCTCCGAATAGTGGTGTTGGCTAACCTGGTTAAAATGATTATATTCAGCTGAACAAAACGGATTACTCTTAATATTATTCTAATATCTATTTAATTACGAGTTTTAGGCCTAATCTGGGCAGGCACAGGGTGAAGTTGTGTTTATGAGTTTATGAAAATTTGGGCCGATAACCGGTAATCCTTTATATTTGAGAGCCGATAATCGATATTGACCGATAAAATCTAAATCCAGATTTTTATGTAATTGAGAGCCTGATTACTAAACAAAGTCTCATTAAAAGCCATGACCCAAGCACACAATTATGATGTTCTCATTATAATTTAATGCAGCCTAAATGACAGACGTGTGCTGAACTGTATTCATAGTTCAAGCAATTCAAACCCAGCATGGTGAACAGAGTTGTCTAAGCTGAACAAGTGTCTAAGCTGAAGGAAATAACACATTATTTATCGGCTTTAATATATCAGCCACATTTTCTGTCATTGTAATGATATAATGTTTGGCCTAAAACTTGCAGCTTATGCTCTGTTTTATTAGACTGGGTAAACCCTGCCTGATCTGCCCGATTTGATTTCGCCCCGCAACTCAGTCTGGAAACCTGTACATTCATTTCTACTGCTTCTGTTACACTTTTGCGGGAACCAATCACAGACTGGCTTATCCACCTGGTGCTCTATTGGCGGGTTTAACACGATTACGGATAGAGAAGCGATGGGTCGCCCGTTGATCACGTTTCTTGTGGTCTGATTGGTTGAAGGACTATCCAATTGCGTACAGAGTCATTTGAATTATGCTCGTTGATCACGCCTCTTGTGCAGTAGAAAATACAGAGCAAACTCCCCAGACTAATGTTCAATCTTAAATTGAGCTTGGTCTGGTGATAGCCAGACAAATATTTTATCTGAGGTTCAAAGTTTTAGAGTCTCAGAGCATCTTGTTGGAGTGTCATTTGCTGTTTGATGTGTGGTTGAGATTGATTTTTGGAGCAGAGCAGTCAGCAATAGATAACCAAGTTGCTTAAAACGCTTATCAATTTTGTAAGCTTGATCAGTTTAAAAAAACAACAACTGATGTTTGATGTGTTTTGTGCTCATTCAGTGAAAAGTTCTGCCCTGTTATGGGCAGTTAGTGAACATGCAGAATGATGCTATTGATGAAATAAATAGGGATGCATGAAATATCGGCCGGCATATCGATATCGGTTGATATCGGCCGATATATGTTAATTTTTAATGTTATCGATATCTGCCCGATAAGAAAATTAGGCCGATTATATTAACCTACTGGGACCCAGAAAAAAAAAGTGTTTTGAATTTAGTATTTTTTCATGTCGTTACATTGTTTAGAGCATAAGAAACAAATGGAAAAAAACATTTTTGAAAAATGATATTTATTCATATGTTATGATATGTCCTCTTTAGCTGACAACAGGACTCAGCTGTTTAAAAAATAAAATGACATGAAATTGCATGTATAGGCAAAAACAATGGCATTTATTTTTTAATTCACCAATACATTTTTAGGTTTCAGGATTTTTTTTAAACAAACTTTGTTTAAAGATGTTTCTGAACTATGTTATTTACGATATAACGGAATATACCATTTTACTTTTTAAATATGAGGGTAAAATTACATGCTTGGATTTTCCCATTCAATACAATGCATCTATACACTGCATCTAATTGGCATATTAATGTGTTCTTGGTGCAACATGTAATGAAAATAGAAGTGTAATAATGGGAGTAATAATTGGCAACATTTTCATAATAATATCTAATATTTCATAAGAATATTGATATGTAATTTCTTTCCCTATTAACCTATGTCTCCAGAATGCCTGATAAATATGATTTAAGTCCTGGCGTCCACTACAGTGGACATTTATGAAATCAATGCCCTGTTTTGTAACAGAAATCATTTTGATCAGAAACCCCATAACATTTTCCTGAGATGTTGATTAATGACAAAATTTGAAAATGAATCAGATTTAAATTATAATTAAAAAATATTATCATATATTCCATAAGAGTGTTTGTTTCAAGTGTTGTTCCATTGAGCGTTTGTTACGTCGCGTTTAGATTACTGTAATTCCCTATATTGCGGTATATCTAAATCTCAAATTGCGCGACTTCAGCTTGTCCAAAATGCTGCTGCCAGACTGCTTTCAAAGTGTCGTAAACATGATCACATCACTCCGATTCTTAGATCCCTTCACTGGTTGCCGATTTGTCAGAGAATAGACTTCAAAATTCTCCTCTTCGTGTATAAATCCCTACATAACAAAGCTCCTGTCTATTTATCTGAACTCCTTCACTCCTATACTCCACCCAGAAGCCTCCGTTCTTGTGATCAGGCTTTGTTGGTCGTTCCACGCGCTAGACTAAAGCGTAGAGGCGAGCGTGCATTTGCGGTGGCAGGGCCACGACTTTGGAAAACCCTGCCTTTAGAGATTAGGCTGGCCCCTTCCTTGTCTATTTTCAAGTCCCTGCTAAAAACATTTTTATTTTCCTTAGTGTACTGATTACGGTGATTATGTTAAACTTTTCTATAGGTGGTTTTTATATTTTTATGTGGTTTATTTATTTTTATTTCTCTGTATGTGTGATATTCTTGCTCTTCTGTAAAGCATTTTGGTCAGCCTGGGGGCTGTTGGAAATGTGCCATACAAATAAAACTTGAACTTGAAGAGTGCTAAACATAAATGTCAGCCGTTTTTAAAGACCAAGAAGTTGTTGTTGTCCTGGTGAAACCTCCAAACATGTGGTATCGCTGCAAAGCCCCGAATGTGTAAAATATAACGTCCACTGCAGTGGACAAAAGTCTATTCGTGGGTCCCAGGAGATAGGCAATAAATAATGTATTATATCCTACAGCTGAGACCCTTCCGGTTTGCATGATGGTTATGAATTGCTTGAAATATGGATTGAAAAAGGAAGATAGGCTACCTAAGAACATTATAATTGTGTGCTCGGGGTAGGACTTTTAGTGATGAGACATTTGTTTTGTAATCAGACTCTCAAAAATGATATAAACATTTGGATTTAGATTTATCAGCCTGTTTATCGGATTTCAAATATATCGGTATCGGCTAATATTTTCATATAGCGGTGCATCCATAGAAAGCAGTATGAATTGAATGGCTAAATATATTCTTTGTTTCCATCTCATTTACAGTGACATTGCTCAGAGGAGCAGAGAGGAGCTCAAAGCGATTCGAGAAACCAACCCAGGCCTCAAACCTACACTTGCGATCATACAGGTGTGACTAGAGCGTATGTGTGTATCTGTTGGTATGTGAATGAATCTCAGACACTGAAAGCTGGTCTGTTTTTACTTCTGATAGGCTGGTGAAGATGACAGTTTGCTGGAGGTGAATAAGAAGATGGCTAGAAAGGTATAACTGTTTGCCTTCTCATCTGTTCAAGATCCCAGTTTTCCATGCACAAATGCAGACATGCATTTTGAAAAGTGATTTATTGAAGGGGTTGAGGTTTAGCTGATCAACACACATGTGGAGGGTGTAATAACCGCATCAACCAGCAGGAGGCACCATCCATATACTGTCATGTGAAAAAGAAAGAACACCCTATTGAATTCCATGGTTTTCTGTATTAGGGCATAATAAAATAAAAAAATCATCTTGTCCTTGGCAGGTCGTAAAATTTGGAAAATAAAACCTCAGATAAACAACACGACACATCACACAGTATCATTATTTATTTAGCAAAAACTAGGCCAAAATGGAAAAGCCATCGGTGACAAACCAAGTTCTGGAGCATTCTGGTGTGTGTTAACACAATGCCAAAGAGGAAAGACATCAGTAATGATCTCAGAGAAGCAATTGTTGCATCAATCTGAGAAGGGTTATACAGCTGTTTCCAAACAATTTGAAGTCCGTCATTCTACCACGAGGAAGATTATTCACAAGTGGAAGACATTCAAAGCAGACACCAATCTTCCCATGAGTGGACATCCCAGCAAATTCACCCCAAGATCAGATGTAAAACACCCAAGAACTACACCTCAGGCTCTACAGGCCTCAGTTAATATGGCAGGACAATTACAAAAAAAACAGACAAGTATGGCATGTTTGGAAGGGTTGCCAGGAGGAAGCCTCTTCTCTCTAAAAAGAACACGGCAGCACGGCTTAGGTTTGCATAGCTGCATCTGAACAAACCTCAAGACTTCCAGATCAATGTCCTTCGGACAGACGAGACCAAAGTGGAGATAAATGGCCATAATGCACAGCGCCAAGTTTGGTGAAAACCAAAAGATCGTTGGGCTGTGATTATGGGGCGTGTTTCAACCGAACCAGGAAAGACCTCAATTGGATAGACCTACAACCAATCAGAGCAACAGATGTCAACAGATGTCAACTCAACTGCACATAGTGTTGCCAAGTCCGCGGGTTGAAGTGACCCCAATTATGTGATATTTAGACCAAGGAATGCGAATTTTAGCAGGCAGCCCAGCCAAAAAAACACATATTTTACCCCCCATATGGCATTTCCCCCCGGAGAACCCCCCCGGAAAGCTATTGGGCTTGTTTTGGGCTTGTTTGAGTAGCAATTGGGCGGGGTTTGTTGTAAAAACTTGGCAACCTGTCTGCACGCACGCTGGAAGAAGTAGAATCTTTACGATTTTTGCCAGTGTTGTAAAAAATAATTTAAGGATACATCGAGTACTTACCAACATGATCATCATTTCTGAGAGAAATAGTGAAGGTGAATGCTTATATGAACAAGTTCTCCGTTTAGGATTAGAACAAATTCAACCCAAGCGCTCTTTGGTGACGTGGATGATTACGTTACTGTTGATCATCTGTCCATCATCGTCTAAAGCCCACCCTGACAATTTCATTGGTCCGAACAGTTTCTGTTTGGGCATAGCTGCTCCACAACGGATCAAGTCCAGACCGAAATTTCCCCACCGTAAATGTTGTGGGCGGGGCAAAATTCGGCTGGCATCCAGGCTAGGGGGGGTGATGATTTTGGGCTGGCTTTGTAGCCACAGGACCTGGGCACCTCACACTCATTGAGTCGACCACAAACTCCTCGGTATACCAAAGTATCAAAATGTGAGGACATCTGTCCGACAGTTAAAGCTTGGCCGATATTGGTTCATGCAGCAGGACAATGATCCCAAGCACACCAGCAAATCTACAACAAAACGGCTGAAAAAGAAGAGAATCAAGGGCTTGCAGTGGCCAGGTCGAAGGCCAGACCTCATCCTGAC
Organism: Gobio gobio; assembly: GCF_949357685.1. Lineage (NCBI taxonomy): Eukaryota > Metazoa > Chordata > Actinopteri > Cypriniformes > Gobionidae > Gobio > Gobio gobio. The sequence goes on along the minus strand of NC_137105.1, from coordinate 49,057,782 downwards.
TCTGAAATGCCTCAAAGAAATGAAGCAAAGTTGTAAAGAAGAGTGGGCTAAAATTACTCTGATACTGATACACAGAAAACGATTACTTCAACTTATTGCTGCCAAAAGTGGCTCTACTTTTGATCTAAGAGTCACCCATGACTTTTCCATTTTGGCCTTTATTTTTGCTAAATAATGACAGTGTGTTGTCATGAGCTGATCTGTCAAGGACCAGATGCTTTTTTTATAATGTCCTGATATTGAAAACCATAGAATTCAATAGTGTGTCCTTTCATTTTCACATGACTGGATTTGTGTGTGTGCGCGTGTTCTTGTATACATGGTTTATGAGGACACAAATGTGTATAATGACATGGGTATTACAACATAAACATGGTTTATGAAGACAGTTCCCGTGTCCTCGTAAACTAAATGGATTAAACAAACAAATGTTTTTTTAACGTTTTCTGTGATGGGTAGGTTTAGTGTAGGGCGATTATAATATACATTTTGTACAGTAAAAAAACCATTACACCAATGAGTCCCCATAAACCACATATACGTGTGTGTGTGTGTGTGTGTGTGTGTGTGTGTGTGTGTGTGTGTGTGTGTGTGTGTGTGTTGTTTTTCTAGCGACCGATAGCTTCTACAGATATCATTATATACCACCTTGTCCTTGAACTTGTCGTGTTTTGATTGTCCACACAGATCGGCTTAAACGTTATGCAGATTTGTCTGCCGCACCAGTGCACAGAGGACGAGGTCAGTGATATTGCGAGTCTAAAATGCAATAAACAGCTTTGGTGAATAAATGCAGATCATGTCCTGTGCAGTTCTGTCTCCTGAATTTCGGCCTCTGTTCCACAGGTGATCGAGGAGATCTTGCGGTTGAATGAGGATTCTCATGTTCATGGCATTTTTCTGCACCTTTCTCAGTCCTTCCTCTCCAGAAGCGTCTGTAACGCCATCAAGCCGCAGAAGGATGTGGATGGGTAAGCTACAGTTTTTGTGGTTACAGCATGTTCTTATTTTTCTCACAACCTCTAATGGTGGGTCATTTGACGGCTTACTCTCTGTAAATATATTTTATCTACCATGATACTGTATGCAGGGTATTTGGTAAAGATATTTTTTGTGGTAGACTGTATGTTTTGCACACAAAGACACTTCTGTGTGCATCTGTGTTTGCAGGGTCACTGATCTTAATGTTGGCCGTGTGGTGTTGCGGGACCAGAGAGACGGCTTTGCCTCACCTGTAGCTGGAGCTGTGCTGGAGATACTTGCCAGGCATGGTGTGTTATGTTTGTTTACTTATTACATAAATATTCAAATGACTATGGCCATGTCCACACTAATACGTTTTCGTTTGAAAACATATATGTTTTCCTCTCTGTTTTGGCCTTACCGTCCACACTAAGATGGCATTTTAAGTCAACGATCACGTAGCTTTTTGACGCAAAATTTACTCGCAATTGCTGTCCTGTGGCAAAACATGACAGCAGTTGCATTTTAGACCAAACATATAATGGTGAGTGAATGCGACCTGGATGCATCAGTGAAAGGTGAGATATTTTGCTTGATAAAATGAGCCTGCCAGAAGAATTGCTTTTATGAGGTTTAACTCAATTTAGCGTTTTCCAACGTTTGTGTGGACAAAAAACTTTGGAAAACGCTTGATAATGCTAGTGTGGACTGAGAGCGTTTTCAAATGTATCCAGATTAATGTGGCCTATATCCAAAATGTCTCACAGACACTTAATGGTAATTCTACTGAAGGTGAAGTTTATGGTGAGTTTATTACTCTGTTTAAATGTACAGCATTTGCCCTTTTGTTTCTTGCATGTAGATGCCCCATTGGTTGGCAAGATGGCAGTGCTGGTGGGTGTAACGGGCCCTCTGAAGGTGGCTCTTCAGTTCCTGCTGCAAAACAATGGCATGATTGTGCAGACCTGCCAGTGGAGCTCAAAACACCTGCAGAAACAGGTAAATCAGCTGATGGATCACTGGGAGATTGTTTCTTTCCAGGGCAATTTCAATGCAGAGTTTGCTATTTGTACCAGTAGGGGGCAGTGCTGCTTTATGTCAGGATGGACATCTAGATGGGATGAAATCAGTTCATTTTCATTATTAGTCAGTACTAAAAAAATGCAATTTGCAAAGCTGGGATGACCTGAACAAATGTGTAGATTTTTGTCTTCTGTTTAAGACTATAGCCTGTCGTCCCCGTTAAAACAGTATGTTAACATTAGAACAACCGTACATCGGTCCACATGGGCTGGAGAAAGAGGGGACTGTATTATTCCTGTCAAAAAATATGAATTTAGTCAGTCTGTATTTTCAGTTAAAGGTGCAAGGGAATGAAAGTTTCATTGTAAAAATGCTTACTCATTACTCAGCACTGTCAACATTAGTATCTTAAAGGAACACTCCACTTTTTTTGGAAATAGGCTAATTTTCCAAGTCCCCTAGAGTTAAACAGTTGAGTTTTACCGTTTTTGAATCCATTCAGCCGATCTTTGTATCTGCCGGTAGCACTTTTAGCATAACTTAGCTTACATCATTGAATCAGATGAGACCATTTTCATCTTGCTCAAAAATGACCAAAGACTTTCAATATTTTTCCTATTTAAAACTTGACTCTTCTGTAGTTAAATTGTGTACTAAGACCAACAAAAAATGAAAAGTTTTGATTTTCTAGACCGAAATGGCTAGGCACTATATTCTCATTCCTGCGTAATAGTCAAGGAACTTTTGCTGACGTACCATGGGCGCAGCGGCGCAATGATATTACACAGCGCCTGAAAATAATGAATGGGGCTATCAAACGTGTGTACATCGAGTCTTTGCTCATAATAGGCAGGAGGAGCAATATAATTAGTCTAAAACTGGAAAGTGGCTGAGTTAAACAGGGCAGGGGACTGTCAATTTACAAGATTTGAACAGCTTCCTCAACTAGTCAGGCCAAGCGAGGCTTCGGACATCAATGAGATGATTACACGCTCTGAAGCCTCGGCACAGAACGTAACATCAATAGTATTTTTTACCATAAAAATGATAAACAATACCAACAATTCCACAATTTTCTTTTAATCAAACTATACACTTCCTCAACAAAACTACTAACATTATACTGTATAAACCAAACGCTCGAGCAAACCCCCACACTCAGCGATTGCATTTCACAGGTAACATTAGCTAAAGACAACAGTAGTGCTTTTTCAATCTGGTCATTCAAGCTAACTAAAAAAACAAATGTTATACTTACAGCCACGGGTGATGAAACACTTGGTCCTGTCAGCCCGCTGAATATTGTTGGGATGGCCGCATCCTTCAGACGCCGTACCGTAGTACGGGTAACATTGTCCATGTTTTCCAAATAAGCATCTGGTCCAAAATGATTAGAGCAAACACGCCATTTCTTGATTGATTCTACCGGTGTTTTGAGATCTATGTTCAGAGCAGCCAACCATTGATTCTTGATTGCTTGTTTTTTGTTGGTATTCTGTGAAACATGATGGTAGAATACACTTTCGACCTACTGTCACATCACTTTACGACACACAGAACCATGGCTAATCGCACAGGTAAATCCACTAACTAATTTGCCTCAACTTTCCCTGCAACTACACAAACTTGGCGCCGGTCACATTGGAAGTTACCGAGCTGGGGACTACTTTCAGGCGCTGCGTAATATTGCGCCCATGGTACGGCAGAAAAGCTCCTTGACTATTAGAGTTTAGTTCCTAGCCATATCGGTCTAGAAAATTGCAACTTTTCATTTTCCGTCGGTGTTAGTACACGATGTAACTACAGAAGAGTCAAGTTTTAAATAGGAAAAATATAAAAACTCTTTGGTCATTTTTGAGCTAGATGCTAACGGTCTAATCAGATTCAATGATCTATGCTAAGCTATGCAAAGAAAAGTGCTACCGCCAGACCCGGAGATCGGCTGAATGGATTCAAAAATGATCAAACTCAACTATTTAACTCTAGGGGAGCTGGAGAATGAGCCTATTTCCAAACAAAGTGGAGTGTTCCTTTAATATTCCTGATTTTAGCCTCTTTGTAATAATTATTCTTGGTTATTTGCTTTCTCCTGTCGCTATCTCTCTTCCCTCTTATGCAGCACAATATATGTTTAGATACAATTTTAAATTAAGCAGGCATTTTTTATTTAAGCAGGCATGTATTTGTATTTTATTTGATCAATTTAAAGTTTTTCCCTTCTTTTTTGTTTCTGTTTTGTGTGTGTTAATATAAGATGCTTTGTTTTTAGGGTGACTTTTTAACATTATGTCAAGGGTCAACAGATGAAAAAATAGCCTTTTCTCAAATTCTGGCATATTTACGGCCATGTTTATTAATGTGCACTGCCCCGTAAACAAATAACCTTGAACTAGATAAATCATGTGAGGCGTACACTAATTTGGTCTCTGTTTCTTTATTTCTTTCAGATCATGGATTCGAATGTGGTGGTGTTGTTAGAGACTGGCCACAAGAGCCTCCCACCCGCCTGGTTAAGACCAGGGGTGGTGGTCATCAACCTTGGCTCAGCCCTAATGGAAGGTATATTTCTTCAAAGTAAAGCTGTAATGCTTGGCAGACATCTCAACAGTTATTATTTTTTTACATTGCTGGCATATGTAAAACATTCAGGGCACTTCTTTGTTAGCGAAGTGTCGTCTGAGAATTGAAGGAGCTATTTTAATTGTGCTACACTGGATGTGAAAGGCAAGCATGCGATTTCTCCAAAAATAATTAAGTCAGGCATGTGCTTTTCTTCACCTTTCATTACCTGCCATCTCTTTAAGAGAACTTAATGGCTATAGAGGCCCATGCTATTTCCTCCATAACCCTCAGAGATTCCATTAGTGTGGGAACATAATAAGACACCGCTAATTGCATTTCCTCAGATGCTCAGTCTGCGCCAACGTTTCATTCATTATCCCTTCATTCATTCATATGATCTTATTTCCTAGAGCACCCTGACAGTTGGGAGCCCAGGATTGAAGCTAAATCTGATGCAGGAGTTGGGCCTCTTAGTGCTGCGCTCCGAATGCAGGTGAGAGGCCTTCTGTGGTGGCTTCTTCTTTCTATTAATGTCTTAAAATAGGCTAAATTAAACTTCAGAAGGATTAAAGGCACAGTATGTAAGTTTCGCCACTAGAGGTCGCTTATTCAACACAAAGGTGTAGCTCGATGACGCCTTGATTTCGTGAAATAATGGGAGTTGTCGTCTTCACCTCTACAGCCGGTGGACAATATTCAGACGGGACTCGGGCAGAAATCATATTCATGAGCGACTGTATTACAGATTTATGAGCGTTACTGTAGTGTGAAGCAGGAGCGGGACGAGGCGCTGGAGCGATTGCTAATGAGAGACGAGTGCGATACACGGCTCGAGAACAGTGGAGCTTTTATTCTGTCAGACGAGCGCTTCCTCTTCTTCTGCTCGTGTGTGTGTGTGTGTGTGTGTGTGTGTGTGTGTGTGTGTGTGTGTTTGTGTGTAACACAGCGCTGCTTTATCATATCACACATCTGAGAGTGATGTTATAATGCTACTCTGTGCGTTCACTCGGCGCTGCTATGAGACACTTGTTCACACTGCAGTGAGAGATGATATTAGGCGGTAAAACATGGCACTCTGTGCGGTAAATCAACAACACCAGATTTAAACAATAAGACTAACTGTGTTGAGCTGGAGAACAATGATCAGTTTCTGTCCATCAATGATCCAAACAGTTGCTCTCCTGTCTAATAAAACACATCAGATATTAAAGCGGCTTTGGTGTTTAAGGGTAACGCGGGTATGATGTCATTGAGCGTCCGTGTCCTGGTTAAAATCACTTATTTCTCTGGATTTAAACATTCTTGGAAACATTTGGGATACTGTAAGTACACAAGTCAACTAAATATATAACACTGTTCTAGTGGTTTTTGGATATTTTAATCCAGAAATCGTACGTATATTGTGCCTTTATGTCTTTGACAGTTGTTATACCAAATATTTATTATATAACGCTAGGGTAAGGCTAGATGCGATTCCTCCTTAAAAACACATTTCAATAGAATGTCATGAAATCGTTACGTGTCGCTTATCAACAAGCTACACATCCCAGGATAAGCGCTTGTGTTATTAAAGTAGTTATGTTCATAAACCACTATAGTTTGAACATGCAAGCATATGCATGATATGGCATGACAGTCAGTTTGAATAATAATTGCCTTACCTAATGCAGCAAAACTTGTTTTCTTCAAATCGCCTAGAAATCGCTCCCTTTAAGCTGTCACTCATCTTAATTAATCGCAATCTCACCGAGTTCTGCCAACGATTAAGCTGACTGTACGATGAATATCTTATTTAGCCTACATAATGTCATCAAGTTCAATTATAGCGAGAGTATTTGAGTGTGCAGATCTAAGCACCGGACATAAACAGCGTTTTGAGTGTTGAGGGGATTCTAACTTGCGTCTGATTGGCCATTGCGTTCAAGAAATCATCAGATGTGTTTGTGATTGGCTACATTGCTCAACATTGCAAAAATGTTGTAAACAGAAAAAAACTATTTATATTAGTTTCTACGCTCTCAAGCGTCTTATGTTTATCCGTTTATGATGAATATTCGCAAGAGTGCAGAATTCAGAGTTCACACACGTGAATAAAACTCCTGCGTTTCAGTGATGATTAATCTTACATTTACATTTAGTCATTTAGCAGACGCTTTTATCCAAAGCGACTTACAAATGAGAGCAATAGAAGCAACTACAACAGTCAGAGGCTACAGTATAATAAGTATAGTATAATAATAAATATAATCTTAACGCCTCCGATTGGCTATTGCATAAGCTCAACAGAGTCCAGTGTGATTGGTTATAGTGCGCAATGCTGTAAAACACGTAAAAAGTGTGATGCAACATGAGCAGATTTAAATGTAATGCCGCAATCAACACTTTTCACTTTATTACTAGATTTAGTTTAAATGTGCAGGTGCATTTCCCTGTTAATTTTTGACCGGTGGCCAGCCTTACACACACTCTGCCTATGTTCTAATGCTGCTTTGATAGATTGTGTGTGTGTATAACAATGCAATAAATGATTTAAATAAATAAATTGTTGCTGTTTTATTGTGATTTGTCAGCATGTAGTGAGGAGCAGCCGGAGGTGGTTACAAGAACAGGAGTACCAGTCATGGAGGCTCCGCCCACTGAAACTTCAACCACTGTCACCTGTGCCTAGGTACGAGCAGCCTTGCCTTTGGTTTCTACAAAATATGCATCACTCCGACTTTTGCTGGTGCATTTGTGCACAGAACTAATGATCTCTCCTCCTCTCTCTTTCTGTAACCCTCAGTGATATAGAGATCTCCAGGGCACAGACTCCCAAGCCCATATCCCAGCTCGCTCAGGAGATTGGGCTGCTTCCGGAAGAGCTGGAAGCCTACGGGAACACCAAAGCCAAAGTCCGTTTGTCCCTCCTCAACCGCCTCCAACATCAGCCTGATGGCAAATATGTCCTGGTGGCAGGGTGCGACATCAGCTTTAACTTCTGTCATTGACGTTTAATACATGTCACAATACTCATCTAAATTGATTCGATACTAAAGCAATGATACAAAATTGTATTGAACCACAAAGTTTAGAAAACTGTGACTTAATATGTTGAACAGGTTATTTAGGGTGTGTTCACACGTGGCACGTTTGGTTGGGTTAAAGCGAACCCTGGTGCGATTGCTCTGTTAGTGCGGCTCTTTTGAATATGGGTGTAGTTCGGTTCTCTTGGTTCTTTTGGTCCGGACCAAAAAAAGAAAAAACATTTTGTCCTGGTCTGCTTAGCGTTCAGATTGCCATTTTTATTACCGAACCTAAAAGCAAAGGGATACGTTCACAACCTGATTGGTTGGCTTTTATAACGTATGGCCTATTTTGACCATCCAAAAATGCGCTTGTTGTGTGTGCGTAGCCTGCATTTGATGGTATTTTGAGAACTTGTGAAGAGCTTATAAAATGTGTAAAGGAGTCAAAACAGCGGCAGGAATCCCTCCGTCACACTGTTACGACCTCTCATGGAAAATATCGGCCAGTAACATAAACCAAATCGAGCAAATCGGTTTATTCACTCACTCATAACAGACAATTGTTAAAGTGGGGGCTTGTCCCGGATCTGGAAATAATGTAGATTGCGTTGTTGGAATGAGGTAAGTTAATGCTCAGTTTATTTAGAGTGATCCAGCTGGCCGTGCTTAGCACTGGACCTTTCATTGGATTACTGTTTATTTTTTTATTTTATTTTATTATTTTTGGAGGTATTCCGGGGGAGAGATTTATTTATCTCTCAACTGGTAATCCTCTGAAGATTAGGAAGGTTGTAGTTTAGTTTTGGGTGTAGGTAGTTAGGTCCGGAGTTTGCTTACTTGATTTCTATTAAATAATGGCAACGTTTGATCTGAACGACTTTATTCAGCAACGGAGTGTCGAAATATTGGACAACTGTCGAAAGGAGGAGAAGGAAGAGTGGCAACAGATCTTGTGGGCTAGCCAGCAAACAAGTGTTATATTTCTTTTCCGTTGTTTGTTCTTTTTTTGTTAGATGTTGTCGGTTTTGTCAAATTCTTTACTTGGTTGGTATGTTCGTTCTTATCGGCATGTCTGTTATGAGTGAGTGAATAAATCGATTTGCTTGATTTTCGTTCTTATTTATGTTACGTAACCTCTCCTCTCTTCTAAGCCGATATTTTCCATGAGAGGTCGTAACATAAATTGTTAAAACGAAGATCTGCTGTGAAAAAGATGCATTCTGATGCCTGTACCGAACTGTGTGGGGCAACATCACGACTTTGACCAGAAAAAACTTTTAGGTCCTTTTTATGGTCTCATCTTCCTGTTTTTGGCTGGTTTACATGTGTTTGTTCTGTGTTGCGTTCATATATCATTTGAACCACACCAGAGTTCGTTTGGAAGCAGACCGAGACACTTTTCATTGGCCTCGGTCCTCTAGTTTGGTGCGCACCAGGGTTCGGATGGCAGTGTTGAACCTTAGGGTGTGTTCACACTTGGCATGTTTGGCTGGATTAAAACGAACTCTGGTGCGATTGCCTCGTTAGTGTGGTTCTTTTGAATCCGTGTCAACACTGCCATCTGACTCCTGGGGCCTACACCATGAAGCCGGTTTAGCTGGCTAGCCAGATATGTTTAAGCTTAGTTTGTGCCAATCTTGGGTTTTAGGTACCATTTAAAGTGGTTTGGCTTTTAGCAGTGTTCATCTCCGTAGTAACTTACTCTCCACGGCTAACCTTCTCGAGGGCAGGTTATGTTCTGGATAAGAGATCTCAAACTGAAATTGGACCAATCAGCTTTGAGCAAAGTGACACATCTCTGATGCAATAGTCACTCCCCCTGTTTCTGCTCCAAATTAAAGGTCACTACATAGCAAATGGTTTTTAAAGACTAAAGCATCAATGCTTATTTATAATAATAATAATAATAATAATAATTTTGAATGATTTAGATATAATTTATGTACTTATTATACCCTTAATCAATCATTTTGGTTAATCACTCATTAATAGGCACTTAGTTAAAACTAATATAAATAGCCTATATAAAGGTCTTACAAATAAGCGTTAAAATCAATAAATAAAGCTATAAAAATGACGAAAAGTGAGCTTAAATGTTCAATTATCTCTATTTATCAACTAAACTAACTTCATACCTTTTACTTGCATTGATGTAGTAAGATTTTTCTTTAAGTTGTCCTCTTTTATAGACAGCTTTTTTCTTCTTGCTGTGTACATTTGTTTAAATTCAATCATGTAATATTCTGCAGAAGAGAGAAATGAATATCAATGCTTCTCTCGCGAGAAGTTCAGTTTCACTCATTCCACAGCGTGTGATTGGCTGTTCACTACTGATGTCACATCCTAAACTCAGGATCAAAGCCCGAGTTGACAGAGAAAGCTGATGATCAGCATCATGGGACAAACCAAGCCTGAATCGATTGGTTTGGTTTTGTCAACTCGAAACGAATCATGTAACCCTGAGTTTGTTAAACTACCATCATGGTACTGGCCCCTGGTGCGCACCAAATAAGCTGAAAAGATGCGTCTTGTTCTGCTCCCAAACCAACTCTGGTGCGGTTCGAATGAAATACGAATGCAACACGGACCAAAGACATGTAAACAAACCAAAAACGGGACAAGATGAGACCCTAAAAAGGACAGAATGCTTGTTTTTTGTCATCATAGTCACGAGTTTACAGTCAGAACTGCGTCTCCTCTCAGCAGATCTGCGTTTGTGTGTGTGACGAAGGGATTCCTGCCGCTGTTTTGACTCCTTTACACATTTTATCAGCTCTTCACAAGTTCTCAGCTGGTCAAAATACCGTCATATGTAGCTACGCACACACAACAAGCGCATTTATCCTAGCACATAGCATTGCTTTGGATGTTCGGTAAGTTATAATAGGCAATAAAAGCCAACCAATCAGGTTGAAGGTTTGATATTTTTAGGTTCGATGAAAAAATGCTAATCTGAACACCCTTAATCTGTAAATCTTTTTTTTCTTCTTCAATCAGTTAATGGAAGATGGCTTCATGAACAAGAACATGCATAAGAGAAATAATAATACTTTCAGAGGCATTTTAGGAAATCTTCAGGTCAATGTTTGTGTGTTTTCACGCTCAAGTCCGTGCGTGTGTTTGTGCTCTACATTCCTCGAGAGAATGATTGGTGGGCCCAGGGATCTTATCTACCGCTGGCTCTCAAGCCCACCAGGAGCCTTCCTTTCATCCGTGTGTGTGAAGCGTGGCTCGGTCAGCTCTGATCGGGGGCCCAGGGTCTCTTTTATGTGTGTGGGGAATGCGCAGACCCCTGGCTTTATCAGCGGCCCCTTCCCTCTCCCCTCACTCTCCTTCTTTAAGTCCCGCTCTTTGTTCTGCCTACAGATGCTGTGAAGCAGCACTGCCCTCCCCACCCGGCCTACTCAATTACTGTCAACCACTGGCATGCCTTTACTGCACTGCCAAAAAAGCCGCTCCACAAAGACAGAGAGGAAGAGAGAGAGAGAGAGAGGGAGGATGCTGATGGGGAGAGGGTTTACCGGCAGTCTAATATAGTGAGATCAGAGGGAAAAAGAAAAGAGAGGAAGGGATAAGGATGAATAGATGTAGAGTCATTGAATGTGTTGATGTTTTCGTTCTGTGTTTTTCAGTATAACTCCCACTCCTCTGGGTGAGGGGAAGAGTACAGTGACCATAGGTCTGGTCCAGGCCCTCTCTGCTCATCTCAAGCTCAACTCCTTCGCTTGTCTGCGACAGCCTTCCCAGGGCCCAACGTTTGGAGTCAAAGGTGTTTATTGTTTGCCTTTTGCTTCATTGTAATGTAAGGATTACAATAACTTAACAGCATTTTAAGGAATCATAGATGCACTTCCTGAAGGTTGTTCCAAAATGTGGACATCAGAATCAGCAAAATTCGAACCTTTCATTGAAGTAAAACATTTGAGAGTGGGGGAAACTCACATTATGAAATAAATGTTTTTCTCACGTTGGCCACAACTATTGCAACGTCCTTTCCCCAAGACACCAGCTCTGAGTCTTCTTCTGTAACGCCTGATGAGTTTGGAGATCAGAGCCCATTCCTTCATCCAGAATCTCTCCAGATCCTTCAGATTCCAGCTCTTCTCTTCAGCTCATCACTCATTCTCTATAGGGTTCAGCTCAGGAACTGGGACGGCTTCATTTTGTGCTCAGTCACACATTTTTGTGTTGATTTTGATGTTTGTTTTGTCCTGATGGAAGATCCAACCACGGCCCATTATCAGATTTCTAGCAGAAGCGTCAGGTTTTGATTTTTGATCTGTTGGTATTTGCTAGAATCCATGATACCATGAATCTGAACAAGATGTCCAGGACCTCCAGCAAAAAAACAGACCCACAACATTAAAGATCCAGCGGTGTATTTAACCGAGGGCATGGGGGACTTTTATCCCTGTTTGCACCAAAGCCATCTGGTGTGTTTGTGCCAAAAAGCTCTTTTTTTAGTTTGATCTGACCACAGAACCAGGTCCCGTCTGAAGCTCCAGTCGTGTCTGACACTGAATATGCTGGAGTTTGTTTCTGGATGAGCCAGGAGGATTTTTCTTCAAACCCTCCCAAACAACATGTGGTGATGTTGAAGCTGTTTGATACATTTTTTAGTCTTTCTGACCCAAGACTCAACTAATCTCTGCACTTCTCCAGCTGTGATCTTGGAGAGTCTTTGTCCACTCAAACTCTCCTCCTCTCGTGCATTAGGACGATATTCACACACGTCCTCTTCCAGGCAGATTCCTGACATCTTTAGTTGATTAATTATTGCCCTGATGGTGGAAATGGGGATTTTCAATGCTTTAGCTCTTTTCTTACACACACTTTCTATTTTGAGAAGCTCAACAATCTTTTGCTGCACATCAGAACTATATTCTGTGGTTTTACTCATTGTGATGATGATTAAGGGAATTTGGCCTTTGTGTTTCCTCATATTTATACTCCTGTGGAACAGGAAGTCATGGCTGGACAATTTCATGCTCCTGGTCACCCTGGTGCGCTAAAAATGTAAATATGAATGGGAATATACTTCAGAGATATTAGTTACTTTAGTTATTCATAAGAATTTCTAGGGGTGCCAACATGCATTGGAGAAAAACATTTATTTCACAATGATCTTATTTCAGTGAAAGGTTAGAATTTTTTTTATGAAAGATCAAAATGATACACTTTTTTTTAATCAGTCACTTATCAGGCAATACACAGCAAGGCAGCTCACTAGGTCTTGGATCAGAGCTGATGTCTGGCTATCTCAGACGTATTGTCTTGTGTTTTCATTGCTGTGTGTTTGTCAGTCTGCTTCATTATTTTGTCTCCCTGCAGGAGGAGCGGCGGGAGGGGGATACGCACAGGTCATTCCAATGGAGGAGGTGAGTGACTACAGACATCCTGTCTCCCGCTATCACAAAGCCCATTCCCTTAGTATGCCACAACTGATGAAAGCCCTTGAAGAACTCACACAGACATTGAGACCAAGTAAAAGAAAGCGCATAGTCCAAAAGTCTGAGACCACTAGTGAGAACTCTTGTTTTGTGCTTTTATAATTGACTTTCTTTTATTATATTTATATAATATTAGCAATATCAGCGAACTCACTATTAATAAGCAGTAGTTAGTGAGAATTGGACTCTAATCTAAAGTGTGACCAAAATTGCTTCTTTGCTTTTAATGACTCTAATGACTTTAATTCTTCATACTAGTTAGTCTTTTACATTCTAGATTTTCAATTTTCTCAAATGTGTCTTGTGTAGAGCAGAGCATTTACAGGGTTCCCACTCGTCCTGGAAAACCTGGAAAGTTGATGACACATTTTCCAGTCCTGGAAAACACATGGAAAATTAGAGAAAATTTAAAATGTCCTGGAAATTATTGTTGTTGTCTGGGAAAATTCTTTAAAAAAAAGTTATTTCTTTAGCAGAGTATAAAGAGTTTATCGCTGGCCCAAACAATTCGCGCTAGTTGCAGAAAGCACATGATTTGATACGTGTGAGTAGTATTTTCAATAATGATGTTTAGTCTTGTGTTGCCGCTTGCAGCAGTTAGCTAATGCTATTAACTGCTCAAATGTATGCAGTGAATGTTAACTCGTAAGCTGCTACCTAATCACATAATTTTGATATAAAGTCACATTTGTGTGTAATAAAGTCAGAATTGCAATATATAGTCAGAATTGCGTGATATAAACTCGCAAGTCTTTTCTTCACAATTGACTTTTTTGCGCAGTTGCGAGTTTATATCTTGTAATCCTGACTTCTTTTCTCAGAATTGTGAGATCTAAACTGCAATTGCAAGTTATAAAGTAAAATTCTGAGGAAAGAAGAATTGCGACAATTTTCGCGTTTATATCACAAATATGTAAACTCGCTATTACGAGAAAGTCATGCCTTGCCTTGCCTTTATTAAAGTAAAATTTTATTAAAGTCGTAGTAAAATTGAAAATGTCCTGGAAAAGTACTGGAAAATGGTTGCTGAAAAAGAGTGGGAACCCTGATTTATCAGAGCAGCTTCCTCTCTCTCACTTTTTCTTTCTCTCTCAGTTTAATCTCCACCTCACAGGAGACATCCACGCCATTACTGCCGCCAATAATCTAGTGGCAGCTGCTATCGATGCCCGCATTCTCCATGAAGCTACCCAATCAGACAAGGTAAACATCTGCAATCATAATGTATTTGTGATTTCACACAGGACTGGATCCCTGGGATTTAATATTGTGGCCGATCAATAGTTAGTTAATCAATAGCATTGTAATTAAAGGGGATTGTTTCTGGTTCTATACAAGTCTATAGCTGCATGTTTATTACTTCCTTTAGCTATTAGTTGTTGTTCTTTGTCTTCTAGGCCCTTTACAACAGACTAGTGCCATCTGTTAATAGAGTGAGACGCTTCTCTCCTATACAGCTGACTCGCCTACAGGTGAGTCTGAACGAGATCTTTGTACCACTGGCTTTTATTACTTTTACTTTATAACACCCTCATCATTTGACACCGTATCACTAGAGCAGTGGATTTCAATTAGTGGGATGGGAGTTTCAGCAAACCTCCAAGGGGATTTTTTACACACTGTGAAGACCGTAATGATGTTGTCGATTATACCACATCAATCCGAGCGCAAATCCGATGATGAAACATTGAAGAACTAGTTATTCAACCCGAACCTCCATCACAAGATGACTTGAGCAGGAGTTTCTCAGTGATACGCTACTCATTTTGAGGTTCATTATGGGATGTTGATCTGTAATTCCTCACCATCAGCATTAACAAGTGTGTGTCCATCAACAAACCCCATGTGTGTGTTTCTCATTTATTGGTGCACATGCGGGAACTGTATCAATAACAGCGCATACGTGAGCCCAGCACTGACGCCAATGACTGATGGAAAACAAATCTCACTCCATCCTTTCTCTTTACTCACAGTAGTAAGAACGACAGACGATCTGCATTAACACACACAGTTTGAGGTAATAGTGGCCCACAGCTGATGAGCAGAAGTATTTCAGTAAGACAGCAATAACGCGAGTTAGCCGGAAACTTACACAATATAAAACACAAAACTACGTATTTTGAACACCCGGTAGAAAATATAAACATCAATAATTATTCATACTTACAGGTTGTGATTCTGAGGAGCTGGTCCAGATAAACTGACACTGACCCGTCTCTCAAGAGCAAGAGTTTTGTGAATCCCGCATTGAACTCTGAGATTTGAGGAGCAGTCGTCAGTAAAATGACGTTTGAGGGTCAAGTTGTTCGCAGGCGGACGTACAACATAAGCGAGCATTATGCAAATGTCTTTTCTAGTGACGTAGAACCGTAACGCAGAGAGATTCAAATTACAAACGACTCGTTTATGCAGTTCAGAGTCAATTATTTTGGGAGATAATAACTTTATTTATCGTGCACTTTCAACTTTACAACTTTGCAGAACGTTTACATTCACAAACAGCGATATTACTAACTGCATGAGAGGGAATATTAGGGGCACTTCAAGGCTACTAAACTAAAACTGCTGAAATTTCTGTTTATTATCGTAATTCACCCCTCAACTATTTGTTTCATATTCATAGAGAAATCAGGCTGTCCTGTAGTCCTGGAAAAACCTGAATAAATTAGGCAGTCTAATTTTAAATGTATGACTTTTAGACCTGGAAAAATCATATAAATGAATAAAACCTGTGGACATTTTTATAATGGACTTACTTTTTTTTCTAGTTATGCCAAGCAAATCATATCAGGTTGAAATTGTTAAAAACAAATAAAAAATAAATATATAGTTCTTATCCAGAATATTTGGATGCAGTACATCTGGTAACCAATAGGGGTCCTCATGCAGCTGCTGCCAAACTAGCCATTCTTTCTTAGGAGGCTTTAATTCACAGCAAGCCCCAGCCGTTCACAAGTTCAGTGTTTTTCTCTTTTTGTTTGAGTAAACAAGTCAAGTCTTGTGTTATGTTGACTGTGACACAGATAAGCTGAGCGACTTCTCTAAACACAAACTTTTTATGTTTGCTCAGGGACAAGATTGGGTTAACTTACTTGGAAAGGCAAAGCTTGTAAATTTACGAGAGACGACCAACGAGGAGAGAAATCTAATTAAAAAGATTTATGACCACACTTTTTAAGAGAAATCTCTGGAATTCTTTATCCGAGTCTAGTAATAAAATGTTTTAATAGTAGGTTTGTTTAATGTGAATGATCAGCTTTTTCATCACAGTAATCAGTGCACCTGTGTCTGTCTCTCTTCCTCACTGTTGTTTGCAGCGTCTTGGAATAAACAAATCTGACCCCAGCGACCTCACACCACAAGAGATCAGCGCGTTTGTCCGTCTTGACCTTGACCCTGAGAAGGTCACATGGCAGCGAGGTAGGATTGCTTTACTGTTTGTAATGAAGTTCGTTGATATGGGAAGAAGGAGGCGGGACATTAAAAGACGTAATACATAACAACACACATAACAAAACGTAAAGTCCAGGCCTGGTTCTCTCTCGTCCTTCACTAGTGTCGCTCGTCCTTATATGCCTCCGGGCTCCCTCATAACCGGTATGCCTCGCAGGTGACACTCATTCTCAATCATGCACTGGTCTCGCTCGCTCCTCCCACGTCTCTCGCTCGTCAACCTCGCCACACTCTTACGAGAATCCCTTGATGGGTCACAGAAAGATTTAGGCCGTTTTCACACCTGAAAGTCCGCACCAAGGTCTGAAACAAAGTCCATGTTTTGATGCATTTTATACATTCGGTTTCAGTTTTTAAATACATACATTTAATCAGTTTCACATTGCAATTATTTGAGCGCCCTAAAGAACTTTACATGACATACTCTCATCCACTCGTGATCATCTATGTGGACGCATCTGGACATTGATTGGTTTGTAAACGGACGTGCGTCTGACATCAGCGTCTTTGACAAGAATGAATGAACGGACGCATATCGTTGCCACAATTGAACAGTGTGCATTGCTTGACTATTTTCTTTTCGTTACGTTTAATAGTGGACATTTTAAGCTTTATATACTCATATTTCTCATGTTTGTGAGACGAGTAGCTGCTGAGTTTGGGTTTATTTGAGACGTGCTCCAGTTCAAGCATGTGATCGCTTCTGCGATTATTGTCTGCTATAGATTATTTTGCTTCTTATTTATTAAATCCAGGCAATTATTTGATTAAACGTTGATTCAAATTAAGATGCAATTTATACGAAACGAAATTCACATTAAAGAAAGGCTTTCTAAGCAAAATCATACATTTCTTTCAAAATCATTTCTGACCTTCTGTATTGACATATTGCGCATCTTTTCACTTTTCATATTCAATCTAGCCTAGATTGAATTTAAGAATAACATTATAATATTTAAACATAAACAGGAACTTCCTGTAAATGGTCTGAAAGTCCGAACCATACAGAAAATGCTTTCACACTAGAAACGAACCGAACCTTTGTTCAGTTTGATCCGGACCGAGACAACCTCTTTTTGTCGGACCAAATTTCGTCTGTTTGGTCCGGACCGTGGTACGGGGGAGGTTTCACATCTGTAATTTTGATTCGGACCAAACAGAAAAGTCCAAAAATCCGGACCAAACAAGGTAGGTGTAAAAACGCCCTTAGAGATTGTGGTTCAGGAAATACGATGCATAAGACACACTCTGTGGCCATCTGCTACATTTGACTGCTTTATTACTCTTCTTTTTCATTCGGCTAGTGGAAGGCCATTACAAACCGGCCCTGTCATTACATATGCGAGCAGTTTTTGAGAACTGAAGTCTGAGAACTGAAAAGAAGTCCCTCTTGAGCACATGCGGAACCGTGTCTACTCTTCGCACCTGGAAGGGTTGCCAAATGTAGACCTTCTGCGTTGGGTTATGACGCAGTGGCCTCTGATCGCTGAGATCACTGGGGGATGAGATTCAGCTGGATTGGGGTGTTTCCCGTTTCACTCGTGGCCGTCTGGGAACATCTGCTGCCTTCAGCCTACATTCAGAGGATAGTGCTGCAATGACTGATGGGATATTTACCCTGTCGGTTCAAAAGTGCACACTAAGATGAGGGGCCTGGAAGATTAAGAACAGCTTTACATCTCTCTCCCGCTGCGAATGCGGAACTGTCTATGCGTTGGAGGAGATCTGACAGTCCTTACAGCTTTCACTGTGACGTTCATAAATGTAATGCTTAAACCATTAGGGTTTCCCCATGTTCACAATGGGAAGCTTGAATAATGATGTTATTAATCAATCTTCAGATGAAATGCTGTAGTTTATGTACACAAGAGGAATATGAGAGACAGCCAGAAAGCAGACTTAACCACTGTTGTAATTTTTGTTGCCTGTGACATGTTTAAAACGAGGCTTATAATAATTGTTCTGCGTTTCTATGAGAAAATACCAGAGGGTTTGAATTCTTTCCCCTCCATCTTCCTGGCCCTTTGGGAGTTGTGTTTGTCTCATACCGCCCCCTCCTACATTTAGCTTTGCTGCAAGGAAAAAACCCCAGAAATTCAAAAAGTCTTTGAGGAATGCATGCGTATTGCAAGGTTATGGTTTCATTTGGCGTCCGTCCCTCTGGATTTCTTTAGCTCATTGTTGGAGATTCATTCGATTGTCTCATACATCTCCTCATCAGTGACCGCCAGATCTGCAAAATCTGTCCAGCTGAGTTCCCTTATGACATGATTCTCTCCAGCCATTGTCCTCAAACACAACACTGCTACGTTGAGCAGATAGAAACTGCCAAACAATGTGATGTTATTGCAACATGATGAAAACAATATTGCATTCATCAAAAAAATATATATCTTGAAATCTTTCAGTTGCAATAGATTTAAAATGTTTTGTTTTTAACATATGTAGTTGGGTAATGGAGAAATTCACCCAATTCTGTCATTTATTTTGTCTCATGTTGTTCCAAACTTTTATGACACAAGTCTTCATTCACTGAAAATCTTAAAGTCCCCCTGTAGTCAATAATTGTATATCCTTAAACTCATCTTTGATCACCAAAATTACATATTTAAACGCTTTTTCCTTTGAAAATAGCTTGAATGTAACTACACCCTTGGTTCAATTTTGTCCAACGCTCTCCATTGACTTAGTATTGCATGAAGCGCCTCCTTATCATTTCGGTCTTATAACAAAAAACAGAACCTGTCTAAAAGCGGATATGTGACAGTTCTGTGTTTTTTAGCCTGTTTGCTGTACACCCTAAGTTTTTATAAGCTGTCGACCCAAAAAAACGAGTGTTTAAGGAGACAAAAGTGGATACAGACAATAAGATGTGAAGCATCAGCAGGAAGAATGGGTAAATTTTGGGATCCTGACGCTCAGTATGTCTATGTGTGTAGTAAACATTTAGTCACTGTTAAGTCAAATATCCAAATGTTAGTTTTATATATTATATTTCCTGTCGCCGATTACGTTCCCCTCTAGTGGGTGTAGTTCTCAGTGTCTCAATTGCCTGTATCCACTTTTGTGTCCTTAAATGCTCGTTTTTTTGGGTCAACAGCTTATTAAAACTTCTGGGTTTTTGGTTCTGGGTTTTTTAGCTTGTTTGCGGTACACCTTGTCACATATCAGCTTTTAGAAATTGTTCTGTTTTTTTGTTATAACTCAGAAATGACAAGGAGGCAGCCTCACGCAATACAAAGTCAATGGAGATGGTTTGCTTGCCCCCCGGGGGTGTGGTTTTCAGATTATGATGTGTGTCGCGCTCTCTATACGTGGATTCATGAATATGCAAATGAGCCCCGTCTCCACTCACTCACACCAGCTCAGAGACACTCACTCAACTTTTACTCAAGTTACTGTAGTAAACGCTGCACAAAGGTATCACTCTTTACAAGGTCACACACATAACGGTAATTAATATGATTAGCCTTTTGCTTGACTTAAAGGGTTAGTTCACCCAAAAATGAAAATTCTGTCATTAATTACTTACCCTCATGTCGTTCGACACCTGTCAGACCTCCGTTCATCTTCAGAACACAAATGAAGATATTTTAGTTGAAATCTGATGGCTCTGAAAGGCCTCCATTGACACAATGGCACGGTTCACTCTCAAGACCCTTAAAAGACACTAAAGACGTCGTTACAAAGTCCATCTCACTACAGTGGTTCTAAAATAACTTTATGAAGCGACGAGAATAGTTTTTGTGCGCAAAAAAACAACTAAATAACGACTTGTATAGTGATGACCGATTTCAAAACACTGCATCATGAAGCTTCGACGCGTTATGAATCAGTGAATCAAATCATGATTCGGATCGCGTGTCAAACCGCCAAACTGCTGAAATTACGTGACCGCTGAATCGACTCACTGATTCATAACGCTTCAAAGCTTCATGATGCAGTGTTTTGAAATCGTCATCACTATAGAAGTCGTTATTTAGTTGTTTTGCGCACAAAAACTATTCTCGTCGCTTTATAAAGTTTTTGTAGAACCACTGTAGTGAGATGGACTTTGTAACGACGTCTTTAGTGCCTTTTATTGGTCTTGAGAGTGTAAAGTGTATTGTGCCAATGGAGGCCTTTCAGAGCCATCAGATTTACACTAAAATATCTTCATTTTACGTCTTACGGGTGTCGAACGACATGAGGGTGAGTAATTAATGACAGAATTTTTATTTTTGGGTGAACTAACCCTTTAAGAACACTTTGAACATCACAGAGCGTCAGTGGAGAAAGGCATATAGTTCATCATAACATCATAATATACATCATTTACATAATTCACCGCTATATTGCTATATTGATAGAACCCGATTTTTCATATCAACAGAAAGGTCTTCTCTTGAGACTCCCCTGCTTCAGAGCGTGATTGTCGTCAGAAACACCAGCGATTTCAAACCGCGTTTCTGATTCGTCTTTGGTTCACTGCAGTTTTAAGGAGAAAATACTCAGCAAGGGTGTTGACTTATGATTTGTCTGAAAGCATATTAAAAACTCCACATAGACACATGAACAACAATAAAGACGTGATTTTCACCACGGGGGTCTTTAACATCCTTTATGGCGGTCTTTTGCACACTGCCTGATTCATGAACGCATCATCCTTTTCAGTCAGACCTTTTAAGTTAATCTGATCCTGTTCACAAAACACGTCTGAACGATTTCGGTTAAAATTATTTGTATGGAGGACTAGGAATGACACTTAAAAATAAAATAAAGGCACAAGTACCCCAACAAGGGAACTGTCCAGTGGAATAAAGAAATCTGACCCCAGCAACCTCACACCACAAGAGGTCAGCGCGTGTGTCCGTCGTGAACTTGACCCTCAGAAGGTCACATGGCAGCGAGGTAGGATCTTGTGCAATTGCGCAACTCGTTTGACAAATAAATAAAGAAAAGCATTTGACAGATTGACAAAGAACTGAGCAAATATTAAAATATACAATTTAAATATGCTTTATTCAGTTACTATTTTATTATTTAACTACATTTTACAAACAAAAGAAAATAGAGAAAATTAAATATATTGTTGTTTATTAATTTGTCAATTTAAAATGTTTAAGTTTGATTTTTTTTTTTGCTTATTTCTTCTTACATTTTAAGTGTCACTCCTAGTACAGGCAATTTACAGTGCACCAGTCATGTTGACTACTTTTATGGTGCTTTTACAGTATGTCGTTTTTGAAGCATTAAAAGTGTCGGCCCACATTTATTGTAATTACATCCTTCATTTCTTCCTTTTTGTGTTTAATGGGAGAATGTCAGTCATATAGGGTTGGAATGACATGAGTAAATGAGGTAGAAACGCAGGCATTTGGTTCCTTTTTATTCTTACTTTGATTTCAAATGGTGTTTTCCTGTTTCCAACAGTGGTTGATACCAATGACCGATTTCTGCGCAAGATCACAGTTGGCCAGGCCGCCACAGAAAAAGGCCATGCTCGCCAGGTATGTGCTTCATACTTCTGATTCAATGAACCAATAGTTATAGGTGATGCATTGCAGTTTTGTCACTTTTCCTCATTGAATACATCTCTTCCTCTATCCCTCTTTCGCTTGTGTATATTTCTCCTAACTGGAATCGAAGTCCTGCAGTATGTCAACTGCTGTCAGAAATAATTACTTTTCAACCAAATCAGGCAGATAACCGCATGCTCTTCAATGGGAAACAGTCTTGAGTAAAAGCAAATGTTTAAAAAAAGGTGTTATTATGCACATAGCAAACCCTCTGAGCTGGCCAAGCATTTGCTTGCATTCGTCTCCCTCCCACTGTACCAAAACCACTAAAATGTGCTCTACAGCACAGCACTTTTGTACATACGGTACACTATATGAGTGTTTTGGACAGACCACAAGAGTGTGTGTGTGTTTGAAATTGAAAACAAATGCACTTAAGAGTGTTACCTCAAGCTTTGCAAACATTGACGCAGATCAGCTCAGCAATTAGAGTGCTGTAAATGCACTTAAATGGCAAGAAATTATGACACAAGTGGTGTGTGTTAAGCGGCCCATCTCTCCTGATAAGGCATCTGGCCACCACTCCTCTGCTCCCAGCTGTTTTATTGGGGGAGTATTTATTAGCTGAAAGTTAAACCAGGACAGCTCGGTTTTAGTCCAGCTGGGGTTGTCTTGGACACGTGGGAGCAGTTTACTGTATGTGATAAAGAACCAGACCTGGCAGATGTTGCGTGTGTGTGTGTGTCTGAGTCTGACAAATCTCTCCACTGTCTATATCCTGACGATTCGTTTTGATGGAAATCACCTAAATCATCACTGTGTGCTGGTCAGGATGTGATCTTTCCCCTCTCGTTCTTACAGACCCAGTTTGATATTGCGGTGGCCAGCGAGATCATGGCTATCCTCGCTCTGACCGATGGATTGGCTGACATGCGGGCCAGACTGGGGCGAATGGTTGTGGGCAGCAGCAGAAACGGCAAGCCGATCACTGCAGATGACTTGGTGTGTGTGTGTGTGTGTGTGTCTGTAATTTAATTAATCAAATCAAAAATCAAAAATCAAAAAGATCAAAAGAGAGAGTAAAGACTTAACATATAATGTTTATTTTGCAAATTAATCCTGTTCTTTTTCTGTTCATCGAATCCTAATAAATGTATCACAGCTTCCACAAAAATATTAAGCAACACTGCTTTCAACATTAATAATAATAATAAGGGCACCGAATCAGCTTATGGAGTGAAGACTGGAGTAATGATGCTAAAAATTCAGCTTTACATTTTTAAAAAATATGAACTGCTCAAATAAATTAAGGGCACACTTAAACCACACGTTAGATCTCAATGAATGAAATATTAAATTTGAACATCTTTATTTATACACTGTAAAAAATGCTGGGTTGTTTTAACCCAAATGTGGACAAACCCAAACGTTGGGTTCAAAATTTTATTTTAAAATGTAACCAAATGGCTTTTTATAGCATTTTTTTACAGTGTATACATTCTATAATTATGTGACAACAGTCAATGGAAACCAAAATCATCAACACAGGTTACAGGCTGATCCAATTTACACGATGTCCCTCCCAGACCTGGATCAGGGCATCAGTGAGCTCCTGGACAGTCTGTGGTGCTGCTTTGCAGCTTCGGATGCTCCGATGCTTAATGTCCCAGAGGTTCTCAATTAGATTCAGATCTGGGGAAGGTGAGGGCCAGTCAGTGGTAACAATGCCTTCATCATCTAAAAAAACCACCTACACACTCCAGCCACGCGAGGCCAGGCATTATCATGCACCAGGAGGAGCCTATGGCCCATTGCACCAGCATAAGGTCTGACGATGGCTCTGAGGATTTCATCCCGGTAACTAACAGCAGTAAGGGAACCATTGGCTAGCACATGGAGGTCTGTGCGACCCAGACCATTACTGTGGCCGGTTGCATAAACCATTAAGACTAGTCTTACAAGTTAGTCATACATTTTTTTCTATCATTTTTTTAATAATTTTTTTTAAATCAGTTACATAAAAACATAGACTGGCCTAATTTGATACGAAAAGTAAGACTGAATGCCACTTGCCTAACTGCTAGTGGCTCATACTAGATCTTAAGACACTGTTTTAACATAATGGCTTAGTTTATGCAACTGGCCCCTGATTCTCCGTTCCCCGCGGCATCTCCAGACTCTTTCACGTCTGTCACATGTGCTCCGTGTGAACCTGCTCTCATCCGTGAAGAGAACGGACGCCAATGAAGGATTTGAATTCTGGTGTTCTCCGGCAAATGCCAATTAAGTGACAGGTCCCACTAGAGGACGTCGGGCCCTCATGCCACCCTCATGAAGTCTGACAGTTTGGTCAGAAACATGCACACCAGAGCCTCCTGGAGGTCATTTGTTGGGCTCTGGCAGTGCTCCTCCTGTTCGTCCTCGTACAAAGTTGCTCTTCTACATCCCTGTCCAGCTCTCCTTGTGTCTCCCGGTATCTCCTCCAGGCTCTTGAAACTGTGCTGGGAAACACACCAAACCTCCTAGCGACGGCACGTATGGATGTGCCATCCTGGAAGAACTGTACTGCCACATGCTACAGACAGTGACAAGGACCCTAAAAAACACAAAACTAAAGACAAATTAGTCAGGGGAATAAGCAGAGAACCAATGTCTATGGCCACCACCTGCAAAATCATTCCCTTTTTGGAGTTGTCTTACTGTTGCCCCTCCAGTGCACCTGTTGTCAGTTTAATTTGCACCAAAGCAGGTGAAACTGATTCCCTAATTTAACAGATTGATATCCCTGAAGTTGAATTGACTTGTGTTATACTGTGATTAAGTGTTCCCTTAATTTTTTGAGGAGTGTAATGTTGCCTGCTTTCCCAAAAACAGCAGTGTCGTTTATTTAGTCGTTCTACATTCTCAACATTCGGCAACCGCTATACATTTTGACATTTTGCTTTGCTCTTTGGTTCTCTCAGGGTGTGACCGGGGCTTTGGCAGTCCTCATGAAAGATGCTATCAAACCTACGCTGATGCAGACACTGGAGGTGAGACCTCTTCCCTGTCCCTGTACCCCAAACTCTCTGTATCTTTTACACAGTCGCTCGCTTGTGTGCTATTTTTCTTATTCCGTCTCCCACACACATGCACACATAACTGTCCTATCTTGATGGAAACTCCCAAACTTGATACTCTCAGCGTTGGTGAAGTGATAGGATATTAGAGGCATGACAGAAAACACACACTCCTACAGTAACGCATGCACATCTGGTTCTAGTTTTGGCTCAGTGGGAGTGTGTCTCTGTCTTTGACTATCAAACCCTGAACACCACGAGAAAACTGGAAATGAGAAATAGACAGTGGTGAAAAGCCTGATTGTTGGAATGCCTTTCATCTTTATGGCTTTTAAACATGCTAATGACTAGTGATTGATGTTTGGTGTTTACGGGCGTATGTTTTTGCGTGTGACATGCACAGGAGTTGCGTGTTTGTAGAGAGAGCCACAGAATTACTTTGTGAAAGCTTTCCTGACCGGTTTCCTGTTTCTTCTGTGAGAAGGAATCGTATCAGAACGAACCAGGCAGCGAAGGGTTGTGGGAATATTACACGGGGCTATAATGTCCCTTCTGGGATTGGGATGCATGCGAGTGTGTGTGAACGAGTGAGAGAGGAAGTGTGTGAACGCTTGAACAAGAGGCTATGGAAGGCAGACGAAAAATGTGAGATTTGTTGAGGGTGTTAAATTTAGGGATGCACCGGTTGACCGGCCAAAAATCTGACGTTTTTTGCTTCTAGCGCGCAATCGGCAACTGGCCGGCTTTCTTTGTATTTTTCTGCTGATTTTTCCGGAAGTGTGCCCACATGCACATACGCCTATATTGCAATCATTCGCGAACATGTCACTTGTGTGTTACAAACGGAAACTGGAGAACTGAGGGAAGAGACGAGATCCGCTGAAGGGAATGAAGAGCCGAAGTTGCGCAAGCTTATCTCTCTGCGCCCTGCACAAGCGCAGATATTTTTTATTTTACCTTAAAATTACATTGACTTAATTTGATTTAAAAAGCACCTGCTGTGGCATCTTAGTTTTTTTTGTTGCACTAAACATTATTTGATTTAACATTTTGGAACAATTATATACTTTGGTTTTGTTTAATTTCACTGGTAAAGACTTTTTTTCTTTACACTGAATTTAAAAACAAATGCTGATTTAAATAACATCTTTGTTTGGATTGCAGAATATGCAGTTTTTGCCTTTAATTTCACCTTTCAGCCTTTTAATTTCCAATTCAATTTCCTGTTAATTTCAGATTGCGGACTTGTTTTCATTGGCCAAAAGCCAATTTAGCCTGTTAAATACCAAATAAACATCTTGTTCATGTATACTTTCGTTATTTTATTGTGTAAAAAAAAAAAAATCGGAATCGGCCAGTTTTCTTGAAAAAAAATCGGAATCGGCCATGTAAAATCATGATCGCTGCATCACTAGTTAAATTTGTCTCTGATAGATTGATGTTCAAGGGATAATTCACCCCAAAATTAATATTAGCCCTTGATTTAATCTCCCTGAAGTCATCCTCGGTGTATATGACATTCTTCTTTCAGACGAACACAATCAGAGTTATATCAAAAATGTCCTGGCTCTTCCAAGCTTTATAATGGCGGTGAATAAAGGATGAGATTTTGAAGCCCATCAAGGTGCATCCATCCATCATAAAAGTAATCCATACGGCGAAGCAAAACGCATTTGTGTAAGAAAAAAAACTTTCTAAACTAAAAGAACTAGCTTCTGACAGACGGCCTACGCAAGTCGACCAAAAGAGTAACCCCTGAAGCGATGTATGACGGAGGATGTAGGAGTTCACGGTTCAAACTAATAGTGCTGCGCAACAAACTCAAGCTCCTCTGACATTTCTCTTTAAAAATTCTCCTTTTAGACTTCTAGTTCATGACTGGTGGTTTGCTGTATCCTCTGTGCTTCCCTGTTCGTCAATGGTCAGGTCAAGGGTTACTCTTTCGCCGTAAATCGATGTGTACGGCCGTATGTCGGAAGCTAGTTATATTAGGAGCCGTATGGATGCACTTTTTTGGGGCGTCAAAATCTCGTCCTCCATTCAATGCCATATAAAGCTTGGAAGAGCCAGGACTTTTAATATAACTCTGATTGTATTTGTCTGAACAAAGAATGTCATATACACCTAGGATGGCTTGAGGGAGAGTAAATCATGGGCTAATATTTATTTTTGGGTGAACTAACCCTTGAACTGATTTTGTATGTCTATTATGTTAGCTGAAGTCCAGGGACAAAATTGTCCCCAGCTAAATCTGACAACCTCCCTTTGGGGACATTCAAAAACATTTGAAAAAGTATTCTTTTATGGGTAGGGTTTAAAAGTATACCCCTATTCAGATTTGCTTTGCCAAGTAAACCATTTGTTTGTGTGATGCTGAGAGAAACACCAGTCTATATATAGGAGCACTTCTATTCAGAAAAGAGGCAGCATTAAATTGATCGAAAGTGACCGTAAAGATGTTTAAATTTCTATAAGCTGTTATTTTGAACTTCATCTCAGAATCCTTAAAGGGTAACTTCAGTGATTTAGCATTAAGCTTTGTATCAGTAGAAACCCTGTAGTATATTTGAATTATGGTACTTTGCCCCCTCATATCCCCCTGAGACGAGAGAATTATGCATTTTATTTCTGGAAAAATTCCTCCGATCGGAGGATTTTGTGGCCAGAGGCTGGAGACTACAGCCAGTAGAAGAGCTAGTTCTGCATGTTATCAACCGCCCACAGGGGAGAGATCTCACTCTCAGAATATAAGACACAGATCCGCACGGACAATCATAACGGAGAGATGCAGAGCAAAGTGAGTTTTTCAACTTTTCAATTAATTCCTGTGATAGTTTAGCTTCCATATGCGATCTGCAAACGTGCCAGACTGGCGCTTAACGTTACCTCAGCTCTGCTCAGCTCTTCGATGAATGAAATCTGACTCCTGCTGCGTTTGTCCTGTGACTTTCGTTCGGCTCACTCACACTTTATTGAAAAGACACGTTCAGTTTTTAATTGTAGTGTTTATTCTCTAACTCAGTGGTTCCCAACCACGTTCCTGGAGGACCCCCAACAGTGCACATTTTGGATGTGTCCTTTGTCTGACACACCCACATCAGGTCTTGGAGTAGCTACTAATGAGCTGATGAGCTGAATCAGGTGTGTTTGATTGAGGAGACATGCAAAATGTGCACTGTTGGGGGTCCTCCAGGAACGTGGTTGGGAACCACTGCTCTAAAGTCTCGTCCACACGTACACGGGTATTTTTATAACCGGAGTTTTTCCTCCTCCGTTTTAAAAAACAATCGCGTCCACACAAGCACAGTTTTAAAAAAATCTCCGTCCACATGAAAACGCAAAACTGCGCTATGATTGGCTGCTTGATTTCCACATGGGTCCCATCCACGGCACCGATGCACTGAGGGATGCCATGGGCTCAGTGAAACCCTTCTACAAGTTTACTTTGGAATCAGTGACACTGACAGGTAACTGTAGGGGCAGGGCTCAAGTGGACTGAAGCTTCACACACTTGCCTTACTACCGTAAATCCTCTAATATAGGCCCGGGCCTTTATTTTACTCAAGCGCATCGCGGTCCAGGCCTTTATTGGAAGGAGGCCAGAATTAGAGGCAGGCCTCAATTTCTATTTGAGCAAATCAAACTACCAGTAGAATGACTAAAAATGAGATTTTGCGTCTATTTCAACCTATAAAATACTAGGTTCATTTATTGAAAACGTACAGTTACCATAACATTATGGTATGCATACAGAACATTAACAACAAATACCGGTAATTCAGGCTAAATTCCAGTGTAGAAATATGGTAACAAAAACGTAGCAAACATAGGCTACCGGTAGTGCATTGTAAACACTTAACCATACACGGTGATAATTAGGTTATTGATTCATAACAAAAGGCAACAGACACCTTACCGCTCCAAAGTTTAACCATTCCTGTCTCGTTTGGTTTGAAGTTATAAAAAAAAAAATCCTCCAATTCTGTTTAATCCTCATCCTCCTCAGTTTCCTCCTCCTTTTCATCTCTCCCTGTAAACTCCTCATCACTCGCGCCAGCCTCTACAACAAGTTAATTATTGTACAGATCCTCTTCGTCCTCCTCATGTTCCGCTGACCGCTGCGCGTCTGTTCTCATCCTCGCGCCGTAAACGTTAGCCTACCGGACCCGATGACTGAAGTCTCACGTGCGAGTCAAGAGTGAGGTGATCAGACATCCCAACCTGAAAAAAGTCATTTCAGGGAGGTATCTCTCCTAAAATTATGTAGATCACTTTTACTATTTACATAAGCTGCTTATACTACTATTTATGTAAACTGCTTTTATTTATATTTCATTGCAACTTTAAACAGGTCTAAGGAGTTTGTTGTTTTCATGTAGCCTTGGCAACTAGCCGACCTGAAAAATATGCACATGAAATGAAACTTGTTTAACTCAACCATAACATGTTAGTTACAAACTGTAGAGCGTGCAAGATTA
Organism: Gobio gobio; assembly: GCF_949357685.1. Taxonomy (NCBI): domain Eukaryota; kingdom Metazoa; phylum Chordata; class Actinopteri; order Cypriniformes; family Gobionidae; genus Gobio; species Gobio gobio. The sequence goes on along the minus strand of NC_137105.1, from coordinate 49,028,291 downwards.
TCATTATGTTTATACTTTATACTTTCGTTTTTTTGGGGCGAGAGATAAAAGCCCGAAGAGATAAAAGCCCGCCCACACTGACAATTGATTGGTTGACTTACCGAAACAAGCCAATCAGGACGCTCTCCGTCTTACATGCGCTTCATTAGGTGCACACTAGCACACACACGTAAGGTTTCTCGCTCTCTGCCGTGCGCGCGTGCACAGTTTGTGTCTCGCATGCGCGCTCTTGCTCGCTCGCTCTAGATTGCGGGAGAATTTTACTAATTTGCGGGCATCAGGGAGCTGCTATAAATATGCGGGAGACTTGGGATGTCTGGGTGATTGACATGACCCCTGTGGTACTTGCATGTTACTATCACATGCAAGCATAATGTTGAGGCCTGCCCAGAAAAACGTTGGTTCTAATAATAGCCCCGGCCGCTATTAGAGACCGGCCTTTATTTACCTTCGGTGACAGCGAGACCGGCCAATGTTGGAGACCCGGCCGCTAATGGAATACAGGCAAATATTAGAGGATTTACGGGTATGTTGTATTTTTGTATGCTGGCGCCTCTGTTCTGCAATACAATGAGATAACTGCACATGTATCTGTATGTAATAAGCGCTGTTAGCAGAGTTATTAAAAGTTACGTCCGCCATTGCATAGACTCCACTCATGTATAAACAAAAGCGATAACGGCGCACAATCTGATGTCAAACAAAGGAGAGAACAGCGCACATTTCGACTTAACAAGCCGAAATCTCCGGTTTCACCTTCTACACGACAACGCTGTAACCGGAGTTTCTAAAAAACTTCACCCTGGCCGGAGTTTTCAAAAAAGTCCGGTTTCAGTAACCGGATACTGCGTTTGCGTGTGGACGAACAGCCAAACCGCGTAGAAAAAGCTGCGGTTTTGAAAATACCCGTGTTCGTGTGGACAGGGCCTAACTGAACTAAATTATTGTATTACTATGAAGATCAAAATGACGCTGGGGGCGGTGTACGGAGTGGCCTCGTAGGGCAGTGAACCAAGTGCATTCTGGGAGTTGTTGTCTTTCATCCACATGAGACAAAAATACATTTTCTCAGTCTAGAAGGCACCAAATTCAAAAATAATTTCACATTTCTGCTGCATAAATGACCCAGTTTAAATACAAAGCTTAATGCTAAATCACTGAAGTTACCCTTTAAATTGATCACAATCTCAGCAAAAAAATATTAAGCAGCACAACCGTTTTCAACATTGAAACTAAATGTTTCTCAATCAATTTGTATTTAAATATGGAAGTCATTTAGAGTCAATAACTACACAATCAGAACAAACATCAAAATAAGGTTGAATATTTTGCCTATTAAATAAGCATAGCCAACCTGTTCCCATCTGCTTTGCTTTTTCTCACTTGGTTTTTCCTGTTTTGTAACTTTCCTGGCTTGGCATGCCAAATCTCTCCTCTTTTCCACACTCACAGGGCAAAGGGCTCCAATCTTTCCCTTTCCAGTGTTTCTGATATTGTAGTTTTTTTTTATTTATTTCTGTAAAACTTTTCCAGAGGACAGCTCACTGGAAAACCATACACTCTCTTTCCATCACTCGTTCTTCCACGTTGACCTGTTGACAAGCTGCCACTGATGTACACTTTGCGGGCAGACTTGTTGCATTAAATTGATTTTGTTGAATTGTTTTGCAGATGAAACAAAGTGACTAGTTGATCTTTATCAGTACTGATTAAATTTGGTCTGAGATGTTTTTAAACTTGTGAATCGTATTTAGGCTACAGTTGTTTTTGCTGGCTTGTTTTTTTTTTTGACAGTGCGGAGTCAGTCAATTTGATATTGAAGGTTTTTCATTTTCAATAATAAAAATGCATGTTATATATTGCCAAAAGTATTGGGACACCCCTCCAAATCATTGAATTCAGGTGTTAAATCACGTCCAATGGCCACAGGTGTATAAATCAAGCACTGGACATGCAGACGCTTCTACACACATTAGTGAGAGAATGGGCCGCTCTCAGGAGCTCAGAGAACTCAAGCGTGGTACCTGTGCAATAAGTCCATTCAGGAAATTTCCTCATTTCTAAATATTCCACGCTCAACTGTTAGTGGTGTTATAACAAAGTGGAAGCGATTGGGAACAACAGCAACTCAGCAACAAAGTGGTAGGCCATGTAAAACCACAGAGCGGGGTCAGCGCATGCTGAGGGTCACAGAAGTCGCCAACTTTCTGCAGAGTCAAAAGCTACAGATTCTTTGTGGCCTTCAGATGAGCTCAAGAACAGTGTGTAGAGCTTCATGGAATGGGTTTCCATGGATGAGCAGCTCATGCAAGCCTTACATCACCAAGTGCAATGCAAAGTGAGGGATGCAGTGGGGTAAAGCGCGCCGCCATTGGACTCTAGAGCAGAGGAGACGTGTTCTCTGGAGTGACCAATCACGCTCCTCCATCTGCCAATCCCATGGACGAGTCTGGGTTTGGCGGTTGCCCGGAGAACGGGACTTGCCTGACTGCATTGTGCCAAGTGTAAAGTTTGGTGGAGGGGGGATTATGGTGTGGGGGTTGTTTTTCAGGGGTTGGGCTTGGCCCCTTAGTTCCGGTGAAAGGAACTCTTAATGCTTCAGCATACCAAGACATTTTGGACAATTTCATGCTCCCGACTTTGCGGGAACCGTTTCGGGATTGCCCCTTCCTGTCCCAACATGACTGCGCACCAAGGCCTGGTCGCACATTCGTTTGACGGGAGGTGAAACTTCCATGGTGGCGTAGGTGCTCCCAGCAGACATTAGCTGCGACATACATGTAAACAAAAAAGGCAAAATGTGAGACTACGGACATTTTCCTCTTTGTACAGTAATAATTTGATAGTAATACAAACCTTAATTTCATTCAGGAATTTTCCCTAAGGAAGTTTTCTCTCAGAGCAGAACACAAAATGACCGTTGACAAATGTTTCTAGTTTAACCGGTTTGGCACAGACTACTCAACATTGGGTTAAATTGACCCAGCGCTGGGTAGGTACTGTATGCAGGGTTTTTCCTGGGTCAAAAATGGTCTTCGGTGGCTGACAGACATGGTCATCCATACACACACACACGCACAGTAAAAAAGTACCCTACCCACGTGATCTGCAAGCGCAATACTGACAATACATTTTAGATAAATTCAAAGAAATGTTGTAATTTTTGTTTATCTTATTTTGATACCTTATTTTTACACTATTTACAGATAATTGCTTATATAATCATATCAATATTAAAAAGTAGTATTAAAAAAATTATCAAATAGCCTAATTTTCTGCCATATACAATTTCATAAAATTATCAGTTAGCTAATAACAAATTTGTTCTGGGTTCACCTCACTCCAGTCTAAATGATTTATAGGCTATTTATTTACACATTGTGAACATAAATAAGCTGAAAGACTGTGGATAATTAAAGCTAACTCTTACACCTACTCTTGCTAAATTGGGTGAGCACACTTGTGTTCTCATTTCAGAGGTGTTCAGAGTAAATGATTAAACTGATTCGTGAGTTCAGTGTTGGACAGTTCAGTTGTTCTAACCAGTCGTTAAAATGATTCGGTTCAAAGGAGTCATTAGGTTGCGAATCGGACATTAGCAGACGCATTGTGTGCGAATCCCTTCTGTTAGAACATCGCAAAAGATTTGTCAACACACAGAAAACACTTCATAACCGGATAGGATTTGTTTCCCATTTATTCAAAGTATGGTTTATGTCAGCTGGTCAGAGAAGAGTCAACATATTTTATAGCGTAATTCACACCCAGCGGTAATTCAAGGAAAACATCGTCTGATAGCGCCACGTGCAACATGGATTCGGTCTTCCGACCTTTTGATTTTGATTAACGTAATATGTGAAATATTAGAAAGCTAAGAATGCTTATTTTGAAGACAGAGAGAGTGCGAGCGGGGGAGGAGCTCTGATCGTTCTCTCTGTCACTCAGTCACAAGCGCAGCATCTATTCTACATCACTCCTAAATCACAATAACTCATCAAATAAGGCTTTGGCGGGACAAAAATTTGTTTTGGCGGCCGCCAAAAATTTTTCAATGAAGGAAAAACCCTGCTGTATGTGAGGGGGTTCATCATTTGACCCAGCCAGCTGAGTTACAGAAAACTACCCAGCAATGTTTAAAAATATGAAAAATAACCCAATAAAATGACCCAGCAGACTGAACCCAGCATTCCACAAACTAAATAACAAAATGTTTTGTTTTTAATTATGAATCAAATAAATCATGAAATAGTTTTTTAACAAATGTATTGAAGTGAACTGAATCTATTTGATTGATCTCAGGCAGGCTTGTTACTAATCATGTCTCAAAATGGACTTGGTTCCCTTACCTCACTTGACTCGTCTTTTGGCCCTTTGAGTCTCAAAAGGTGATGTGCTAGTGTAGATGTAATGTTTATATCTGCACCTGCAGAGTAGCGGAAGGAGGATGCAGTGATAAGAGTTCATGTAAATAAAGGAAGGTTGTCTCCATTGATGAAGCGCTTTTTTTCTTCAGCCGTCCATCCTTTTCCTGAACTTGAATGACTTCACCATCACTCCATCCTTTGTTTTGTATGTACTCCCTTTCCATCTTCCTGCACTCTCTCCTTCCTGTCCCTTCAGCATGTGGTGTCGCTTTTCAGTGTTTGGGAAGTTACAGAGGACCTCAGGGTCATCAGTTCAAACCACACATTTTCATTCTGAGATTAAAATGCTTTCTGGCTGATTACGATGATGCAACAGACTTTCAGAATGTTTAAAGTGTACTGTAGTTGAAGATAAAATGGAGCTCAACCACATGATTGACCACTTGAACCCTACAGCTTCAGTATTGTCAGTCGCCAGCTCATAACAGGCCATTTCTACTGTAGTTTTCAGGTAATCTTGAGGCACAGTGTGTGCTAATATTTTGTCTGGATTGGTTTGCACTGATATTGTTTGTCTTTTGTCGTGTCAGGGTACTCCCGTGTTTGTGCATGCTGGACCTTTTGCTAACATCGCCCATGGAAACTCCTCTGTCTTGGCAGACAAGCTGGCTCTCAAACTGGTTGGAGAAGAAGGCTATGTTGGTGGGTGCACACACACACACACACACACACACACACACAAACAAACACATTCAGTCGCACACCACTGCGTTTGCTTTTTAAAGTCGCATGCTTTCATTGACTGGAGACAAAGGCTATGCTGGGGGTAAGTTACAACAGGTTCAAACCAGACTCCTGCTCCTGAGTGGTTGCACATGCTCATTGGCCTCCACAGCTTCAATAAAATCACAAAGAACGGGTGTTGTGCAAAATTCGATAACCCTAATCAACCGGCCCTATGAAATCTGTTTTATTTCCCAAATTCCATGTTATTTCCTGTTTCATTCATCAAAAATTCCATGACGTTGCGCATTAAACAGTAAATTCCGCCCAGTCCTAGGGCCCTACAATTGATAAATAATTTAAACACACAATGAAATACACTACTGTACATCATGTAATTGAAAATATTACATATATTAAACATTTCTGTTCAAAAGTTTGTTAGTATGGCTCACCAAGACTCAGTGGCGCAAAAAGTCTCTGGCACTGGGTAGTTGCGCCCCTGCCAAGACTGCATTTATTTGATCAAAAATGTTTATTTTGATCAGTCTTCAGTGTCACATGATCCTTTGGAAATCATTCTAATATGATGATTTGATGCTCAAGAAACATTTCCTATTATTATCAATGTTGAATCAACAGATATGCTGCTTAATATTTTTGTGGAAACTAGGGATGCACCGAATATTCGGCCACCGAAAATTTTCGTCCGAAAATGGCCCAAAAGTGCATTTTCGGTTTTCGGCCGAAATACTTTTATCACCGAAACAATACGGCTGAAATGTTGTGATAACGCAAACAGAAACCGCGACCTGCACGTGCTTGTGTGGACGTATTTCAGTATATCTGAGAAACACCCACGTCTGCTCCATGCACAAGCACTGACAGCGAAAGAAACTCGAGCTACTCTTTAGTGAGAGCTGTTCAGTGCAACAGCTCATGTTCTCGATGAGAAGAGGACCAGACTTCACTCTGAAACCCAACGGTTTCCCAATGCAATCTTTAACAATGGGCATGTTTTAAGCGCGGAACACACTTCAATCCGAGTTCCCACACCAACATCGATCAACATGTATCACGAAATTCAAATGATTAATGCCGTTTTGACGCTCTTCAATGTGGCACCACTGATCACATCACAGTTCAAGCGGCGTGAACTTAACGCGGTCATCTGTGAGCGCGATCGATCATCTTTTCCTTAATAATAAACATGAATGAACATCTGAAGGTGTGTTGAGGATGCATTACAACTTACTGTCACGTATCATATGTGGTGTAATCGCTAAATCAGTGTTTCAACGGCGGAAAGGCCTCAATATAACTGCTGTAAACTAAACAGTCAGCATCACATTTACCTCAGGCAGTCATTCAGTGTCCACAGCTGTGAGTTCACTAGAGAAATCAACTCTTTCACTAAATATATGACCTATATTAGCCAATATATTCATTATATTCTACTTAACCTGTTAATGATGTCTTGATTATTTCATGTATGTTTAAATAAACCTGTCATGAAAATGACAGACACAAATGATCATATTTCAACAACGAATTGGATAAAAAATATTTTATGATTAGATTTAGAAGTTATTGCAAAAACTGCCTTATGTGAAGTTTACATGTTTGCATACTGTGTTATTTGAATGTTGATTATTAAACCTAAAAATAAATAGCAACTGAATTTAGGCTAATAGTTTGGGCTCTGTCGTTAACCTTTAATATTAATGTGCAAGTAAGGGCTCCCTTTATAGTTTACAGTAATATCTTCAATAAACATTTAGTTATAATTTAATTCATTTAAGGACAGATGCTTTTTTTTTTCTCCAGTAAACAAATAAAAATAAATAAAAAGCCATTTTGTAAAACTGCTGTACCGAACCGTCAGTTTTGTGCACCGCTACACCCCATTCTACAGTTAACATGTGGGCTATGGCAGTCTTTGCTTTGATACACTATTATGTTGAAGGCCAACCGAGAAAATAGTTGTATCTTTAAGCAGTTGCACTTGTTCTGAATGCACTTTCTTGTAGTAGTCCTACATAGAAATTTTTTTAAATGCACTTGACCTAAATGCACTTTGTTTTTATGAGAGAACATTTAATTTAAATCCTTTCTGTAGGCCTGTACATTATTATTTAATGTACACATGAGTGGGGTCAAGTTAAACCTTTTAGTTTGAATTTTATTTTATACTGTGCATTGTTGCAATGTGCTAAATAAATATTGGCATAATTTGTAATTGATTTATCCTTTGAAACTTTAATATTAATTTATGCAACTGCAATGCCTTGATTTTCGTAAAGTTAGTCCACAGTCATAGCCATAAATGCAATGGTACTAATAATTGGCATAATTTCTTTCGGTGTTTCGGTTTTTGGCCTTGGTTTCCTCTTTTTCGGTTTTCGGTTTCGGCCAAGAATTTTCATTTCGGTGCAACCCTAGTGGAAACCGTTATACTATTCATCAAAGCTTCCTGTAAAAAAGTAAGTTTAAAAGAACAGTATTTATGTCTTTTGTAACATTACAAGTGTCTTTACTGTCACTTTTGGTCAATTTAAAACATTCTTGAAAAAAAAAAGTATTAAATTCCTCCCCCAAAAGGAAGTCTTCACCCAAACTTTTGAATGGTAGTGTATCGTTTTGACTTGCACATGTAGCAGCTTGCATTAGGGTAGTTTTTAGACTTGGAGGCTAATCAGTTAATGTTATTCTAAGTGGGTAATTGGCTCGTGGCATGCCTTGTTGTTATGCTAAACTGGAAGAAAATAAGCAGGGTTTAATTTTTAACAATGTATGGCTTATATGTATGGCTTTGGTTATACGTTAAGACGACAACAATTCTTAATTAATTTATATAATTAATAAAATACAATTAAATTAAATTTGGAATTTGGTACAACATTGAATCCTTTATCTTAAAACCCAGAATAATGTTTGTTGTTGTTGTTGTTGTTGTTGTTTTTTAAAGCTGAATCCAACTAAACCTTTCAGTGTCGCCACACCTGAACATACAGGCCTGTAACTAACTAACTAACTAACACACACACACACACACACACACACACACACACACACACACCCATAACCTACCCATCACAGGAAACTGAACAGTTTACTTTCTGTGAAAAAAAAAACTCATTCTGTGTGATTTATAAGCATTTTGAAAAGTGAGGAGATGGGTAACATCCTCATATTTCACCCTCTTTTTGTAAAACCTGTGTCATACCCATGTCATTATACACATTTGTGTCCTGATATTTCACAAAAACATGCCCACACACACTAACCCCACCCCTATACCCATCACACAAAACTTTATGCATTTTTACATTTTTAAAAGAACTCATTCTGAATGATTTATAAGCTTCTGTGCCCATGAGGACCTCAATTTAGGTCCCCACAGTGACTCGAGTCCCCATGATTCAGTGTGCATTCAGGTTTCCACCGGGATAGAAAAACATGAACACACACACACACACTTTATCTTTCCATCTCTCCTTCACTTTATCACTTCCGTTTTCCATTTCTCTCTCATTCCTTTGCTCCTCTCTATCCTCTTCATTCCCTGTCCCTCCCCTGCTCAGCGACATGCCCCAGACACTGAAAGAATGCTGGGAATGGCGGAGGCCCTGTGGTCCACGCTAAGAGCAGTGTAAGCTTCACCCCTTCATTTAAGGACAAGCTGAAGTGTGTGAGCCCAATGAAAACACAGCTTACCAAACTGGCCAAGAGCCGTGTTGAGTTACAGCCTCTGGAATTTGAGATGCTTTTTCTGCTAGCGTGTAAATAGTCAATTCGTTTGAAAGGGAACTTTTAGGGCTGCACGATTATTCAAGATTTAGAAACCAAAATTGTTACTATGGCTTAGCGTGATTTATCACATTGTAAAGGCTGTGGTTTAATAAAATAAATATATGCGCTGCGTGTTTCAGAGTGAAGCGAGGCACAGTGTTCCTATGCGTACAGTGTTTTCAGCATCTGGCTGATGAGCTTTAGGGGCTCCTGTGGTTTTCTTTAAAAATGAAAGTTTGATGGTTTAATGTTTTAATATAAAGAAATTAAGTAATAATAATCATACTACTAATACTAATAACTGTGATTGGGGGCCAAGCACTGGAGGTGAATAGGCACCTGTTGTAATCGTTGCCGTTATTATTCTTCCGTTTCTTCTTCCAATTTGGAAGTCTATGGCAGCCCCATCGAACCGCTTTCATTAAAGTTTTTAAATTTCTTTTGCAGACAGATAGAGGACAGTCTGAACTGTCACTATTGCAAATTTGGAGTCTCTAACTCAATCCCTCTAGCGCCACCAACTGTCCAAAGTTGCACTTACTTTTATGCTAATAACTTTTGAACTGTAAGGGCTGATTCCTTGGCTCAAGGCAATTCAACGTGATTTTACGGCATTAAATTTATTTTTTGCCATTTTTGAATTTTCCGAAAAACCTACTTTACCTAGACGGTTTGTCCGATTTTCACAAAAATGTAACCACATCATCTTCAAACTGTTCTTGAATAAAGAATTCGACAGTCGCGAAAATGAACGTGATTCAACGCTTTAGCATATTCTGACCAGACTTGGTGTATGTTATGACAACCACCTGATTGTACCTGGCTGCACAGTTTCGGCGCAGCGCAACCTAGTGTTCACAAAACTGGTCTCTTTAGATTCGGTTTAGCACGCAGAGTTGAACGATACCCAACTTTCCCATGTAGGCCATTTGAATTTTGTCATAAAATGCTGTATGGTTACAAAACTCGGCATATGTCCTCAGCACCATGCCCTGAAGGTACTCAAGACGTTTTGAGGCAGCGCCTCACCTTGTGGTAAAAAATAAATGTCCAAAAATGCGAATAACTTTTGATTAAATTAGCCTATTGTAATGGGCCTATTGTAAACTGCTCTTAATAGATTCCTTGGGTCATGCCGAGCACATAGATCCCAATTTTACCATAGTCGGCTGAACTTCCGGTCTCCCATTTTGATATTCTTTAAAAAACATATTTTCCTAACTCCTCCTAGACCGTTGGTCTGATTTTCACCAAAATCGAATTGCATCATCTTCAGACTGCCTACAAAAAAGTTATGGATTTCGTGTTGATAGGCGAAACCTTTTTTGTATGCCACAGCAACAAAAGTTCATGTCATGATGCCAAAATGATTCTTAGGCTGTATCTCTGCAATGCTTTGACATATTGACACTTCACATGCGTCATTGTCACCTTACTCTGACCACAACACATCAATTTGGCCACAGCGCCACCTGTTGGTCAAAAGTGATAAACCTTTAAATCAAGTTACTAATTCTGAGTTCACACCAAACTCGAATAAAGCGCCAAAATCACGTCTACCGCGTCTAGCTGGACGCTTGAACATTTTGAATCCATTCGCGCGTCCACAGCGAATTTGACGCGCATATAAATCGAACGTTTGAAGCGAAATAGACGCGCGTTCAAGGAGCTCCAGGAGAAATATGTCATAAAACACCACTCTGCCTCTTTTCATTTTCATCAAAAATATATATTAAACATTAATAGCCACACAAATGTGGTCCAGGCAACTCCTACATTATCTTCACTGCATGTATATTTAAATATCCTAAAAAATAAAGTTATGAAACTTCTTTTTGCCCTCAGTCAAAACGATTTGGCAGACAACAAATGATGATTCATGAGAGCAAAGATCGCCCGTTAGATCCCAAGACGAACACAAGACGAACCAGGACAGGACATCAGAGCCAGCGGCAAACGTCAGAAGGACTAGCCGAGGAAAGGCTGCTCTCGCCGGGGTTAATGAGCGCTTAGCGCCGCTGATCGACTGGATCTCACAACTCACAAAAACGCAAGATTCATTTTTTGTAAATAGGCGCTCTCTTTATAAACCACAGATTTGTCATTAAAATTCTGTCAGTAATTACTTACTCTCATGTCGTTCGACACCCGTCAGACCTCCGTTCATCTTCAGAACACAAATGAAGATATTTTAGTTGAAATCTGATGGCTCTGAAAGGCCTCCATTGGCACAATGGCACGGTTCACTCTCAAGACCCATAAAAGGTACTAAAGACGTCGTTACAAAGTCCATCTCACTACAGTGGTTCAACAATAACTTTATGGAGTGACGAGAATAGTTTTTGTGCGCAAAAAAAACCTAAATAACGACTTATATAGTGATGACGATTTCAAAACACGGCCTCATGAAGCTTCGAAGCGTTATGAATCAGTGAGTCGAATCATGATTCGGATCGCGTGTCAAACCGCCAAACTGCTGAAATTTGGCGATTCAAACTGCTGATTCGACTCACTGATTCATAACGCTTCGAAGCTTCATGATGCCGTGTTTTGAAATCATCATCACTATATAAGTCATTATTTAGGGTTTTTTGCGCACAAAAACTATTCTCGTCACTCCATAAAGTTATTGTAGAACCACTGTAGTGAGATGGACTTTGTAACGACGTCTTTAGTACCTTTTAAGGGTCTTGAGAGTGTAAAGTGCCATTGTGCCAATGGAGGCCTTTCAGAGCCATCAGATTTCAACTAAAATATCTTCATTTGTGTTCTTAAGATGAACGGAGGTCTGACGGGTGTCGAACGACATGAGGGGAAGTCATTAATGACAGAATTTTCATTTTTGGGTGAACTAACCCTTTAATATTGAAATCACTCGCTCCTGGCGCTCTATTCGCTTTTGGTGTGAATGCAGCATAATGATGGTATTAACGATTTTTCAGCCATTTTGCTTAAAATGATCTGAATGTGTCTTTAATTGCTCATTGTTGCAGTTGGTCTGATGCTCCCAGCCATGTTGGCATGACTTATCATGTATTTGTACTTGGCACCGATAAATCCTGCTTGCAGCTATATTTATTTCTATAGTCATATTGATATATACATATGGTTTACTGTATTTCGAAAGACAAGGAACTAGGACCCCTCTCTCTTGTTACATTCAAAGAAGTTCATATTAGACTTGGAGCATCAGCATCAACAAACAGCAGGAATGCTGGGAGTTTGTTGACTTTAGGGAGATGTTAGTGAAGGAGGGGGACGCGTGTATGCGTTACCTGAAGCCAAGGTATGTGTGGTATGTAGTGTTTTTGCTGTGGGTGAGAGGGAGGACGTTGCCTATCAGCTGATTATACACAACAGATCCGCTTCACAGGAAAACCACTGCAGTGCTCAGGAATACCACAGCGGCATGGTAGTAACCTTTACTCTACTCCAACTAAACTGATTACACTCAGGCCTCAGACGGATAGATGTGCTGATAATTCTGAATTCTAGGAAAGTTCCTGGAAGGCGATAACATACTCCCAACTCACATTCTCTCTCAGACCCGAGACGGCTGTAAATCTGAGCCGGATTGGTGTGTGGATGACACGAGGCCTGGTGATGTACACTCGTTTATTGGGAGTTTTATATAGGAGGTGGTTTACTTTCATACAGCAGCTGCTCTTCCCAAGGTCATAAGCGCGGCCTCCAGGATAACGCTCTGATTCTGTGATTTTCTTTTTTCTTCTGGCCTTTCACACACGCATACATAAGCAAAATTACTACAGATAACTGCAACAGTAGGCTCATCTCGTGCTTTAATATTGACAGTGAATTTTGAGGTTTAAGTGCTGTGCACCTCCTTCTAGTGTTGTAGTCAAGACCACCTAAACCATGATGAGACCAAGACTTTGTGAGGTTTAGACCAGACCAATGGTGCGTCTGAAATCACCTACTGTCTGAGTAGGTACTACATTTAATACCTACCTACCAGTATGAATGTTATCCGGATGTACTACATCTTCCAAGTTGACATTATCACATGACCTACCAGCGTCAGTTGCGTCGCTTCATCTCCATTCACAAATCCTCTCCAATGGACTTCAATGTCCATCAAATGCGCACTTCTGGCCGGAAGTTGTAGGTTATCCAGGAACTGTTTTTTGAATACTACGAATTCAGACATTCTACTCTGTTGGCATACTGTTTTTTGGCATACTATATAGTAGAGAAGTATTCGATTTCGGACGCAGCGCAAGACCAAGGCAGGGTGAGTCCAAGACCCAGACCCAAGACCCAAGACCCAAGACCCAGACCCTGACCCTGACCCTGACCCTGACCCTGACCCTGACCCTGACCCAGACCAAGACCCAGACCCAAACCAAGACCCAGACCCAGACCCAGACCCAGACCCAGACCCAGACCAAGACCCAGACCAGCACTCCTCAAAATCAATTGTTTTGAGAAATGTGTTATACACTGCCCGGCCAAAAAAAAAGTTTGGATTTAAATAGGCAAATGCTTAAGAGTCAGTGATTGGATCATTATTGCAGTGATTATTATGTTTCTAGCATGTTAAATGTCTGGCAACAGTTCTTCCAACCCTAATTGATGGAGTGTGTAGCTTTTCATTTATTAAACAACGTATGAAGACACATCATGGCCATATTCCAGGATGACAATGTCAAGATTCATCAGGCTCAAACAATGGTTGGGAGGGAGCATGAAGGATCATTTTCAACTCTTGAGTCCAGACCTTAAACTCATTGAAAGTCTTTGGGATGTGCTGGAGGAGACTTTACACAGTGCTGGACTCTTGCATTTTCAATACAAGATCTGGAACAAAAATATACGCACCTCTTGATGGAATTAGTCCAGCAATCTGTAAAGTCTCCTCCAGCACATCCCAAGGACTTTCAATGAGTCTAAGGTCTGGACTCAAGAGGTGAAAATGATCCTTCATGCTCCCTCCCAACCATTCATTCACATGTTATGAGCTTTTCGTGAGTTCTCAGCTGGTAAAAAAAACCATATGTACACGCATAAAATGATGGCGTTTAATCCAGCAAACAGCATTGTTTTGAATGTTCGGTAAGCAGCTCTGTCGCGAAATATACGTCATATAAGCCGACCAATCAGGTTGTGACCGTATCCCTATGCCTTTGGTTCGGTAACTTTAGGTTCGCTGTTAAAAATGCCAGTGTGAACACTAAGCGGACCAGGACTATATGTTTTGTTTATGTTTTTTGGTCCGGACCTAACGAACCAAACTACAAGTGTGAACGCACCCTTAGTCTGAGACAAGACCAAGTACGAATGCTGTTGAGACCGAGACAAGAAATGCTCTTAAGACTGATCTTGAGTACTACAACACTATCCCTTCCTTCATTCATATGCATCCCCTCCTGCCTTACTTTCAATCTTTACCCTAACCTTAACCATCACCACTAAGTGCCTAACCACTACCCTAACCTTAACCCTAAAACCAAGTCTTAACCCTCAAACGGCCATTTAAAGGGGTTGTCAGAATGTAAGGACTGGCTAAAAGTTCCTCACTATTCTCACTTTGTCCTCACGCCGATGTACATACACACATACACTACCAGTCAAAAGTTTGGACACCCTTTCAGAATGGGAAAGTGTGTCCAAACTTTTGACTGGTTAGTGTACATACACACACACACACACACACACACACACACACACACACACACACACACACACACACACACACACACATGCAGAGCCTCAGAAAATATGCCAGACCTCTCTGGTGGAAATAACAACATTACCCTTCCCATTCCCTCCTGCTCCAAAGGCCTGGGAAGTAGCACAGGAAGCTTGCAGGGTTCTGGGAAAAATGGATACGTGGAAAGACTCCACACGTGCTTACTATTCATTGGCACATACACACATTAATACTGACCTGTTCAAACACAAACAGTAGATGTGTCTCTCACAGAAAACAAACAAAAGTGGCATGAAAATAATTGAAAACATCTGATCAAAACATGTGTTGAACACCACTGTCAGACTCAGCACTGATCTCTCACTCATGATGGCAGGAACACATGTGGAGCACTTGCTTGCTCACTTAAAATGCCTCTAATTATATCCTTATCATAAATGAATGGCAAAAACTCTTCCTGTAATGTGGGGACAATTAGATCATTACGCAACTGTAGGTGGCTTTCATGTGTACGTGTGAGAAGGCATGTTTATCTGGCTCTGTGCAGTGATAATAAGGCATGGATGCAGAAATGTTTGTTTATATCAGTATCAGTTATATAAATGTCTTATTCATAAAAGCCCTCAACATTGTTTGGTTTCCTGCTCCTTCCTTGCTCAGTGACGGAGGCTGGCTTTGGTGCGGACATTGGCATGGAGAAGTTCTTCAACATTAAGTGTCGGACGTCTGGGCTGAGGCCTGATGCTGTGGTGCTGGTAGCCACTGTACGGGCTCTGAAGATGCATGGAGGTGGACCAAATGTAAGTGTGTGTGTGTGTGTGTGTGTGTGTGTGTGTGCATATTCACATATCCCTTCATATGCATGACTGCATTAAAAATACATTTGATGTATCTGTATTTTTAAAGGTTACAGCTGGTGTACCACTGCCTAAAGAATATATTGATGAGGTAAGCAATGTTTATTTCCCAATCTTGCATCGTGCACTATTGATTTAGTGATTTTAATTTTAGTAAGAGCAAGATGTTTTCTTTTTTTAACCCTAAAAAGCCATAGAGCATAAAGAGAATTCAGAAAATTAATTTATTGCTATTTTCCGTCGTCTTAGGGCAAATGTGAAAAATGTAAACATGACTTTTATTTTTGTCATGTTTTATTTTATTTTGAAAAAATAACGCTTGCAATGAATTGCATCATTAACATGAATAAATGTAAAAATAATTTTTAACATTAAAAAATTATGTATGCATAATCAAGTAAACCCAAGTTGCTTCAGTCCTGTAAATGTTTATCTTTCATTTATTTTACAAAAATCATTAAAGATTTATGAGCAAAAAATACTTTACTTAATTAATAAAAGTATGAACTATCAATCCGAGGACAGAAGGCACGTAGTAGATTGTGTACAACAGGTTTTTCAGGTAAGTTTTGGTCATATTGATAATTTCTAGAAATATGCATATTATACAGTAGGCTATAATATATTCATAAATAGGCATTATAATTATTGTTCAACAGAATTTAACAAAGAATGTTTGTTTAGTTTAATGTATGAGAGAATGAATGTTTTTAAAAATGTAGCTAAAATGGCCAAACAAGTCATCTTTTTTCAATTAATTTAAACCCCCAACGGGGCGATGTATCCTGGGGGTTGCAAACATTTACAGATTATGAAAAATGTAAAAACTAAATATATAACATTTCAACAAACGTAATAAGCTAACGCTTAACTCTTTAAACATGCAAGTCCCCTCCAAATATTGTGAAATATATCGACTTTTATATAAAGGCGAGTAGATTTCCCACCGCAGGTGGTCATGTTGTTTTTAAATGCTGCCCATGAGCTAAAGAATGCATGAAGGAAGTCGCTAGATCTAAATATTCACAACAAACACCCTTTCAACATGAAACCAAGAAATGCGACTTTTCCTGCCTCTCCCCACAGCCTCTCAAAAGTCTGTCATCCATCATTTTAGGGTTAACACAACTTATGTACTATCCTACTCCAACAATAAGTGGCGATATTGCTCCCCACAGGCAGGATGAAAATAAAGAGGGTTGGAAGGAGGTCGGGGAGTAAATGAATGAGTGTTTGAGCAAAGGCCCAGAGCACATCTCCAGCTCCCCTCTTCCTCCCTAATGTGGTTTGTGTTATTCAATTAACAGGGTAAATACAACCTGTGTTGTTGAAGCTACAGACACACAGGCGTAATGGGAGTTGTAGTCTAAGAAATGCCGTACCTGCTTTTCATCAGTCTCTCTAAAGCAACCCAGCTGAGAAAATAACTCAAGTGCTTAAGCTAATTGTGTGGTTCTGTAATGAGAAACAGAAAGCAGCAAAGCATGTCTCCTGAGCTTTGGAGCGCTATTCTCCGAGGCTGGTTCTGCTCCGTGAGCGAGAGACGGAAGTGTCCTCTGAAAGCTAAGCTGGTTTGATGACGTATGACTCCTTTCATGAAGGGATCCTGATGAACCATTCAGATCAAACTAAGATTTGAATGCTTTCCATGTTTGTCTAGGTCATTTCTCTAAAATGCACTTACTTTAAAGCTTCTGAATTAAATGTTAAATGTGACTTTCTTGATCAGAATTTGCAGCTGGTTGCAGATGGCTGCAGTAACCTGAAGAAGCAGATTCAGATCGCTCATCTCTTTGGAGTCCCGGTGGTGGTGGCTCTGAATGTCTTCAAGTAAGGATTGATCTAGAAAAACTCATTCTCCAGCATGCATTCATGGTTCATTAAACCATTAAAAAAACAGCCATGGCTGACGCAAACTATACCAATAGTTAAAGGGGTCCTGTTATGCTTTTCCACTTTTTCAGCTTTAGTTAGTGTGTAATGTTGCTGTTTGAGAATTAAAAACATCTGCAGGGTTACAAAGCTCAAAGTCCACTCCAAAGGGAGATATTTTATCTAACAGAATTCACTTTGCAAGAGATTGGACTACAATGTGTTTTTTCCTGGCTTTGTGAAGTCATAATGTTACTCATTTAAATGATCAGCGCCGATGGAATATGCGGAAAAGGGTGCGAGGCCTGTCTGAGCTGCATTAGAGGAGACAGACACTAGCTATGATTCCAACCACCTATTTTAATGCACATTTTGGGATATTGCATCAAAATACTGAATGGAAACGCCAAGATGCGCATAAATTCCAAAAGTTCTCGTTTGAGTCTGAGAAATTTTCTATCCGATAAGGATGTGCATAAACTACAATGGAAATGCATATACCGAATAAATTCCTCGATGCGCATTTAAAAAAAAATCATGTGACTTTCGCGATGTAACAGCATAACTGTACTAACCATTGGAAAAATCTTGGTTGCTAAGCATCTGAAATGCTGTTTTGGTCATTCAGAAGTCTGTTGCCAAAGATGCTCTGTATATTTCCTCCTAGAACTGTCTTACATGCGTTCCCAAATTTGACCCCTCCTGTTAGACCCGCCCACTCCAAGCGGGACTCAAACCCGGGTCCGCCGGCATGAGAGTTGGAATCGCTCAAGTTGAAAAATCTGAACTTTGGCGGGTGACAACAATGAGGAGAAAATCTGTATATTAATATCTGGTTCAGACAATATGATTATCACTGTGATAGCATTAAATGACATGAAACACAACCCAGCCTCTTTTTGTTAAATGCAAGTTTATGTATGATCAATAATACAAAAATATAAGTAAAAGGTATAATAAGCTATACATGAAATAAAGCAAACAATTCAGTCAAACATTCAAAGTCAGTGCTAGTAGGCTACAACTGTAACGTACAGTTATAGCCTAAAAATAAAAAAGTAATGAAACTTAATTTTGCCCTCAGCCTAAACGATATGCCAGGGAACAAATTATAGATCCATGAGACCAAAGATCGCCCGTTACAAGACGAATTATAGCTCGAGACCACAGAGACATCAGAGCCAGCGGCAGACGGCAGAAGGACTGGCCGAGGAAAGGCTGCTCTCGCCGGGGTTAATGAGCGCCGCTGATCCGCTGGAGCTCACAACTCCTTTATATAAATAAACCACAGATTTGAGCTTTAAACAACTACATTATTGACTGAAAAAGTCTTAAACTTACGTTTTGTCACACATTAGCAGGAGATTTTAACAAAAAAGACATGTAAACACAGCCCACGTCAGCCATTTCTCAACGAGACGAGCCGCTGGCAGAAGCCCCGCCCATGACGCGAATTCGCGTCTGTTGTGCAGTGAATGTCACCCGCGAATGAAGCGAGTAAACTCAAAATGTTCAAGCGTCCACCTTTGCGCGAATATCAATCGCTTCCGGTGTGAACGCCACATAACAAGTGAGGTTTACTCGCACAGCAACTACTAGCTGGCCTCAGTTACACTCACCCCCCTAAACCTCACTCCCATCCGGGTCATGGCACCAATGTGACCCCTCCTGTTCAAACCGCCCGCTCCAAGTGGGACTTGAACCCGGGTTAGACCCCTGCATTTCTGCCTGAGCTCGACGGGCCCCGACTTTTTTTACGCCCCTAGTGCCGGGCTTCAGGCCAATTTTAACGTCATACCTTTTTCCTTCATTTCATATTTTAGACATTCATTAATTAATAGAAACAATGAGATGTGCTGCGCTGGTGGATACAACATGAGACCATGATTCCGCAACTGTCAAGACGGCTCGCACAGTGTTTAGAGTATGGCGCGGGGCTGGCGCTAAGCAACTAAAGCAAGTAGAGCAAGCCAACACGCAAACTGCCGCAAGTGAAATTGAAAATAGGCTACGTCTTAGATGCTCAAAAACACAATCATCTTCATTAAAACTAATGAGACTAAATGCTCTTACCAGTGTTTAGGTCACTCGTTCTCACATTGTGGTCTTTGATCTTGAAATGAGCTGATGATGCAGCTCATATCTGTTGCTTTCGTTAACGTGAACTCCGTTAAATGTGCATGTAGCGCGGGTGGGGAATTGAAGATCGGATTTATATTCATTTTGTAGAGAGGTGTAAGGTAAGACAACCTGCATGTTTTTTTTTTTATTTGTTTCGATTGTGTAGCCCGTTTTGTTTGTGTGCGCCGTTGCGAGCAGTAGCCTATCAGCCTGCCTCGGCTTGTCAAAAATGCCTTTTTTAGGTTTCGTTTAAACTAACATTGTGATGCTTGAAGTGTTTTATATCTATGGATTTTATTATAAGCAAGACAAGTGAAGTGTTAATTTGAGAGGCTAAATTGATCAAACATGCGGTTAACTCACTGTCTGCCGCTTGGTCGTTAGCCTACTTTAAAAAACAAAAACTTTAATTTAACAAACAAAAAATGCTTCAAACATTTTTCTAAATTAACTTAATAAGAAACAAAATATAACTACTTTGACTTTAAAAACAAACCTGAACTATTTTAATGGCTGCAACAATGTGTAATAGGGAGGATAAAAAATTGAAAAAAAAGGGCTTCAGTCGGACTCTTGAACAAAAATTTTGATAAGCTGTTGGACACGGGCCGGGCTAGGGCCTCAGCATCTTGGGCCAGGGCCGGGCTAGGGCCTAGATTTGAGGCCCGTGCATGGCTCTAACCCGGGTCTGCCGGCATGAGAGGAAGAGGCTTTAACAAGGAGGCTAACATCAGTCTCTCGAGATCAGAGGAGTGAGGTTTACTCGCACAGCGACTACTAGCTGCCCTCCGTTACACAAACAGCAGCATCTCCCTCTGAAAGCAAGACAACTCGTTTATTGAGACGCAAATCATTTATAATAAATACGAAAATGATTATATATGGTGGCTTCTGCTATGTTTCTTAGTGATTTTATCAGGAAGTGACGATTATGTTCTCTTCGACTCACTGGATGGAAACGGTGCTTTAGTCGCAAATGTTTTATGCGATATTGCAATTTTGCGCATAAGTTACATTTGCAACTTTGGATGGAAACACAGCTAATGTCAAAGAGATGCTGTTTTCTCCACAACATTTCCAAAACTCTTTGGCCTTTCTAAGGCTGACAAACTTTACGTTTATTTTAATGTCAGGACAATCTATTGTTTAAGGATCATAACTTGTAAATATGTCTTATTATTTGTAGTAGCGTTTTCGATTTACAGTTCCCATTATAAGTTTTATGTTGTTGCTATGATGTAAAGAAAGGGCAAAGCTTTTGCCAACAAAAATGACATGGATTTAGATTTATCGGCCAATATATCGGTTACCGGTTATCAAATATAAAGAATTATCGTATCTGGCAAAATTTTCATATCAGTGCATCTCTATACAAAACCTTGGTTTTGTGATCGATTACTGTTTGTATTAGCATAATTTTCAGACAAATATCATGGTTAAATGCTTTATAACATTATATCTAAAATGTATAAGGAAATTACACAAAACATGCCACTCTGAAACGTCTGTGCATGAAATCCGTTCTGGACGATCCTCTTGTTTAACATTCTTAAATCTGAATCAGGCTTGAATTGGTTTGAAATTGACTGCATCCTTAATATTTACATCTGAGTAGAGCTCACGGTTATGGTAAGGGCAATGACATTTCCAAAACACGCGCTAAACAGTGCCAATCACAACACATTTTGTATTTTGGAAGGAGGGGCTTCATCGAAATTGGTGCTTTTGAGCCAGACTGGGGAGAGAGGTGCTGTAATAATGTAAAATATGAGAAAAATAATGTGTTTTTGAACAATCAAGTTCAAATTCAAATTCTAGTACACCCAAAAACAAAATCAAGACTTCCTAAAAGGACATAATAGCAACTTTAAACAAAGTGCTCTGATTTAAAAACAGCCTTTTTGCACTTTAGTGTGTCCTACCAGTATGTCTGGATGCCCACACTTTTTGATATTTAGCCAAAAGGTTGTTTGCCCTGTGCCATTTTGATTTGCCTTGTCAGAACCCATGACATTTCTCTTTCTTTGAAGGACTGACACTCAAGCAGAGATTGACTTGGTGTGTCGCATCGCAGAGGCTTCTGGGGCTTCAGCCGCTGTCCCGTGTCATCATTGGTCCAGAGGTGGGCGGGGCTCTGTGGAGCTGGCACGTGCTGTGAAGGAAGCCGCATCTCAGGAGAGCCGTTTTCAACTCCTGTACAATCTGCAGGTGGGGCCAGATGCGATACGAGCATTAATAAAGCGAATATACTGAGCTCAAGTAAAACCGAATTCCCTCAAAGATAGAGCAAATTGATTCTGATGGGTGGTTTAAATATGATGGTATCTGAAGAAGTGTATGTCAGGTTGAGGTGGGAGGCTGTGAAGCCATCAGCTGGTTTGAGTTAACCTTAGTGAGTTTGGAGGTTGTGACTTTGATTAAGTGATGCTATGAAAGGCACGGTAATCTCTGCTCTTGGCTCTGGCCGGCCTCTATTATCCTATTAGAGGCCTGGGCACTTCCTATCCCAATCTAACACACGGAGAACTGACTGGGGGGATTTATGACCACCAGAGAGGCAGAAGCTACATTTTAGAGCTGATGATTACAGATCAAGAGCGTAAAAAGAGTAGGTGTAAATCATTAAGAACTCAAATTCTTTTTAAGTAATTATTGTGGTCTGTTTTTTTCTTTTTCTTTATAACAGGATCCTATTGTAGAGAAAATCCGGATGATCGCACAGAAGGTTTATGGAGCTGATGACATTGAACTTTCACCTGAGGCTCAAGCTAAAATAGACTACTACAGTCAACAGGTATGGTTTTGATATTTGAGCTTGTTTTTTTTATAGGTTATATAAATACATTTCAAACTGTTATATTTAATATTCATTCTATTTTATCATTGTTAACCATCTGGTGCTCTTCGCTCATTTTTTACTGAAAAATTTTACTACTTTTTTTACTTCATCTTAATGTTACACAACTTGGTAAAGGTTTTGGCACTTGCTATGTGAACACACAAAAAATCATGGACATTATTTTAAAAGGTTAAATTGTCTGGGAAAAAAAGGCACACTTGTGCTCCTCAAAAATGAGCGCACTGGAAATGAATGGGAGACGAAATTCATAACATTTGATATTGCGCCCAAATAAAGTCTTACTGAAAGCTAATTTTTTGAGATATCAAGCTGAACTTGTTTAGATCATGGCTTTGATTTTCTTGCAGTTTTACAGTAAAACGTGTTTTTGAAAATAAATATATATTTCATATAAAAATTGAAAATAGTATTTTTTTTCAAAACAATAAACATAAATTCAGTAACTCTTTATTTTATTTCACTTTTTAACACTTCACACAAAAGAGATCAAACTTCAAGATTTATGGCAGTTTAAATTGGAAACATAGGGATTATATGCGTCAGTATAACAGTACTAGGGATGCACCAAATCCAGGATTTGGTTTCGGAATCGGCTGAATATTGGGCTTTTTGACGGGAATTTTCTTCCACAAACCCTAGGCTTGTACTACACGCGCTCCGCATATAATCCCTCTGGTGATCTTTGTGTGGCAGTCAAAAATGACCAAATTTTCTTTTTTTATTATTTCAATGAAATGAATGTACTATATTTTTGTTTGATCATGTTTTTTATTTAATATTTTGTATTTTTACGGGATTTTAGGTACTAAATTATATTTATGCTGTAGTTATAATGCATTTATTCACTTTTTGAGCATCGACCTGAAAATGAAATTTACAATTTAAGCTGCCATAAATCTTGAAGTTTGATCTCTTTTGTGTGGAGTGTTAAAAAGTGAAATAAAATAAAAAGTTATTGAATTTATGTTTATTGTTTTGAAAAAAAAAATGCTATTTAAAATTTGTATATGAAATATATATTTTCAAAAACATGTTTAACTGTACGTTTAGCGTTCATTGTCTTCGGTCATAAATAACCGACCATAGGAAATGAATGGGAAATTGGCAAAAACACAAAAATTCTCTGAATAGGTGTGTGTACAATCTACAAATCGGCCACGATGATGAAAACACTCTAAAACATCAAGCGTGTGATATTGACACATCCACTCACTCACACACACGCACACTTATACACACACACACACACCTATGAAAAACTGAACCTATGAACCACATTTAGAATTTTTAAAAATCACAGCTTCATCAGAATGATATGAAACTTTGTGACTTTTCTAGCATTAGGTATGCAAACACACCATGATTGAGGGCATGATTCGAGCATGCTAAGTGGTCATAAAAAAAATACTCCCACTTGTGCTCTTCGGTCAAAAATGGCCACCATAGGAAATGAATGGGAATTCTGCAAAAACACAAATTACAGAAAAAATCTATATTTCTAACAACAAAAAAAAATCTAAAACTTAAATAAATAGTCTTTGAGATTTTTTAAATATATATTCAAATCCATCAACAAAAAAATCATTACATGTGTTCAAAAGAGAACTAGGGAATTCTCAAGCCTCTCCGTGGAGACCTCTAGTGGTTACACACATGGTTGCAGGATTTCTTAAATAATTCCAACAGAGGGTGCTAATCTGCCTTCAAAAAAAAATTTATTTTGAAGGCCTAGTCTCTATTTTAACCTGAAATACTGCAGTAATTAAAATAAATAAATCAATTACAAAAACAATTTTTTTTAAAATAATTTTCAATGGCAAAAATAGACCATAATTATTGCTTAAATATAAAAAAATACCATCAAATCATCTCAAAATACTAAATTAAAAAGAAAAAATATTATTGAAGAAAAATAAATTGCATTGGTTTTACTGGGGTGGAGGAAGTTACATTTTTAGGTGTCCGGTCACTTATGACCGGGAAGACAACCAATGCCACCCAGAGGGCTAATGTGTTTACTGTGTTAATGGGCTGAGGGTGGGAGAAGGACTCGGTTTCGGCAGAAACTTAACCAGTGGATTCGGTATTCGGCCGAAACCCCAAAAATCTGGATTCGGTGCATCCCTAAACCGTACATAGTTATAAACTACAATATTTATATACTTTTTATACAAACAGATTTTTGAATGTATTTATTGAAACCGATATCTGATTCATGGAAATTTATAGAAAACAAAGTATGCAGAAATTAGGAAAATTGTAACGATTTAATTTGAGTATTTTCCGTTTTCCCAATTTTTCTTGCATCTGATGTTTTATATTGATAGCAAGTGTGTTTCTTGAGCTGTGTGCTCATAGATATTAAATGGTTAGATGATCTTGGCCCAATGGGTGCATCTCTCAACACAGCGGTTAACGCATGTCAAGAGCCCAGAGCTGATGTTGTGCTTGTCTCATGTGGTTATTAACGGTCTGACAATCTCTCGCAGGGTTTCGGTGCTCTTCCTATCTGCATGGCCAAGACCCACCTGTCTCTCTCTCACATGCCTGAGAAAAAAGGTGTTCCTACCGGTTTTATCCTGCCCATCAGAGACGTCCGTGCCAGCATTGGAGCAGGGTTTATCTACCCTTTAGTTGGAACTGTAAGTGATTATCCTCGAAATCTGATGGAAACTCTTCTTCTCCATTCTATCTGCATGTCTACACTTTACTTCCAAATATATTTGATGGCTTTAAATCTTGGCTTTAAAAAAGCGCACACACATCACGTTGGAAAATGACCATGGTATAAGTGGGATAATCCACGGATAGCTGTGCATTAAACGATGATAATGCACTTCGCGGAGGCGACCGTTCTTTTCCTCCACGTCGTGCAATAAAATAGTTTAATGCACAGCTATCCGTGGATTATCCCTCTTATTACTTCCTTTGCTGGTAAGTAAATGGATGTTTCAGTTACTAATAGGATCCAGGATTACGGTTGAACCTATGATCTATGACCTCATTGGGACTTTTAAAAACAGCACTCAGGCCGAATTCCTCTGCCTTCATGTTTTTGCTCTCTAAAAAACAATATTGCCTGGCCTAAGGCATATGTATCTCTCTGTCTGAATTCCTGACAGTGTTTGGTCAAGGCAGTTTTCATTAATGAGAAGTCTATTGGATTCTCACTTCGGATTCATGATGAAACCTGTGAGACGGCCTTGTAAAAACAACCCTTAGAGCATGTGTGGCTTTCCTGAGTGAGAGGGGTCAACTGTTGAATGACCCATGCTTGTCTTTATGTGTGCGCATGTTTGTGAGAAACTCCATCCTGGATTTTTCCAACGTTTTCTCTGTTTTCTTCCTAAACCCAGCTGGTGCACCCCACATGTTTAAAATTAACACTGTAAATTAAAAACCTTTATAGACATGCATGAAGATAAATAACTAAAAAATTAAACTGTTGGTTTGACCATTTAAAAAAAAAAAAAAAGGTTAAAGGTTTGATTATTTTGATTTGACGATATCATGTGGTGATGGTGCGTCTTAGCCTGGTCCTTCCAGACTCTCGTACATTTCATTTGTACAGACTCAGAGAGTCTGGCCACTCTCCATTGACAAGCGATAACTTCCTTGAACTCTGTTGAAGTTTAAAACTATTGGATCTGCCCAGAGCCACTCTGGATCTTGACCAATCGCTAACGTTTGGTCGTTTGGCCACTCCCTCTGTTCGCTGATTGGACCAATTAAAATTTGACCGGAGAAAACCAGAGAATATACCGCAATCCCAGACGGAGAACTGAAGGAAAATTAAAATTGAGTGGAAGTATGTAGGAGGGCGGAGCCAGGCTAGGTGCATCTACCCATTTTGGCCAACCAGTGGTAGACCTGAGAAGTTCCAGGAACCCTGAAAACGCTCATTATTTTAACGATTTGATTAGGTGACACTGCTTAATTTCACTAGTTTTTAATATAAATAACAATATGTTTTAGGGCCCTATGTAATAATTTTTTCCCCCAAATTCTACTTTTCCCATTTTTTTTTCTTTTTTCTGGACTCCAAAAAGCATGTCTATACAATTTAACAACAATTTACTGAAAGTTTAACTAAACTTACATGTTTAGGGCCCTATGAAATACGTTTTATTTTGTTTCCTCAAATTCTGTTTTATTTTGGACCAAATTCAGTTTTTTTTCTGGATTCCATTTTAATGGTTTAATTACAATTTAATCATCAAAAAGTATATAATTGAATTCATAAAACAATTTAAAATTATTTAAACAATTTCATTTGTGTATTTTAATATTTCTGGCAATCAAATGAAGGCATAAAACATTAATTTAATGTACCTTTTAATCATATGAAAGCAAACTAAACAAAGAGCTTTACTGGTTAAATCAAAACATGTGAGAACCTTTTTTGATTATTCCTTAAATAAAGGTTTATTAATAATGTATTATTGTTGTTATTATTATTAGTGTTAGTATTACATTGAGATGTAGCTAAATTCTACTGTACAACAGTAATGTATGTCATAATCTCTTCAGGTTAAATCTAACTTTTATTTTGAGGCTGAAAACACCACGAGCGTCGTGTGTGTGAATGAATGAATGGAACACACACACACACACAGAGACAACATGCAGGATTCATATCTAAATAGTCTTTTTGTGGTTTAATATTCACAGACACTAGTCTATATCGTGATTTGATTTAAGTGGACTGACCTGCTTTTTATTAATTTGTCAAATTCCACATTATACAGTAAATTATGTTTTTATGACTGGATTCCGCGGTTTCCACATCCCAGGGAATCCCAGGGCCCTAAAGTTTGTCCACAGATGTTTCATGCTTTGTTAATTGGCTCTTGCTGAAGTTTCCTTTAATAGCCCCAGTTTGATCGAGCCAGCGTTTTTGAATCTTTTTGTCGTTGTGTGTTTTGTGGGCTGGGCGAGGCGTAGGAAAGCTCATTTCCGGGTTGAGAGTGAGGTCCGGGCTGCGATGCGGGTCAGGGTCGGGGTGTGGCGTGCTGGGAGATGGGTCACTGTGACCCAGCCCCTCCGGTCTGACCAGCGCTCTGTCCCCTTTCATCTCCGCGGGCCTGCTGCGGGACGCACGGCCGGCACTCGTGAACTCTCACCTTCAACCCCTCTCAGAATTGACTGCCAATGCTTTGAACTTCAGTGTAATCTCATCGTCTCGATATGTGCTGCTATATTTCTTTCCTCAAATCTAGTTCTTTCGCTGGCTGTCGTGTTATACATTCAGATGTAAATACGTTTTTCTATGTGTACTGAAGCATTCCTTGCATTCCATTCAAGGCGGTCAAATTGAACCGCGAAGGAAGGATTTGTTACTTTTTTAAATTTCACAAAACTCCTCGAATCCAGTCCTTTTTTTTTGTGTATTCGTGGGTCGTGCGACTAAAGTCCTAGGGTCTTGGACAACTCAATTTAAAAACATTTTAATGAGTTTTGGGTCAAAATGACCTGAGGGAAAGATGAGGGTTAAGCTACATTTTCAGCAATCATTACTCCAGTCTTCAGTGTCACACGTGTTCTTAGTATTTTTATAGTATCACTGTAAAAGGGGCTATGAAAGTGTTTTTTATGAACACATGTTCCCTGTCTTTCAGCCATAGCTTAGGTGCAACTTACATTTTAAATGGCATGTAATCATTATACAGGAAAGCCAAATCTATTCCAATGATTTCTGTTCATTACTGTGCGGCTCAGGCTACAGACAGGTGTGTGTTAGTCTGCTGTGACTTTCAATGCTGGCTCCTGAGGGACAAAGCAGGCATGGGGGCTTACAGGAGGAAGTAACTGATGTCATGCACCAGATATGTGAGGGAGGGGTCAGCCAGAGAACAATGGGACTCAGCGGATCTTAGCTTCCATTCAGCTCAGGAAATTTATTGCCCAAAACCGTGTCTGCTGTAAGCCGCACAATGAATTCCTGATGATACTGCTGGAAGGCTTATGGTGTTTTGGCAACCCTGACCAACACGCTGACATGAACACATCAATAGCAGAACGAGCATGTTCAGTAGAAACTATTAACAGACACAATGGTCTGCGGTAAGGAAAACATGGCCCATTTTGAGTTAATTAAGTTGCTGTTTGTTCTTGAACGGTTACTACATCGAGTATTGTGTATGGGAATAATTGTGGGAATTGCGAGCGCGAGTCCGATGAGGAAACATTGAAGAACTAGTTATTCAACCCGAACCTCCATCACAAGACGACTCGAGCAGGAGTTTCTCAGTGATACGCTACTCATTATGGGATGTTGGAGCTGTAATTCCTCACCATCAGCATTAACAAATGTGTGTCCATCAACAAACCCCATGTGTGTGTTTCTCATTTATTGGAGCACATGCGGGAACTGTATCAATAACAGCGCATACGTGAGCCCAGCACTGACGTCAATGACTGATGGAAAACAAATCTCACTCCATCCTTTCTCTTTACTCACAGTAGTAAGAACGACAGACGATCTGCATTAACACACACAGTTTGAGGTAATAGTGGCCCACAGCTGATGAGCAGAAGTATTTCAGTAAGACAGTAATAACGCGAGTTAGCCGGAAACTTACACAATATAAAACGCAAAACTACGTATTTTGAACACCCGGTAGAAAAAATATACATCAATAATTATTCATACTTACAAGCTGTGATTCTGAGGAGCTGGTCCAGATAAACTGACACTGACCCGTCTCTCAAGAGCAAGAGTTTTGTGAATCCCGCATTGAACTCTGAGATTTGAGGAGCAGTCGTCAGTAAAATGACGTTTGAGGGTCAAGTTGTTCATGGGCGGACGACGTACAACATAAGCGAGCATTATGCAAATGTCTTTTCTAGTGACGTAAAACCACAACGCAGTGAGATTTAAAATACAAATGACTCGTTTACGACTCGTCGATTCTTTCTTTTGGGAGAACTTTATTGTGCATTTTCTTTTCATTCACAGACAGCTATATTACACATCATGAAAGGGACCATAATAGGGGCACTTTAAATTATAATATATTAGCATCTATATTTTTAGTTTCTTTGTGTGGCAATGTTCAGATGACTGGACACAAAGTGAACTCCTAAACATCGCTGAATTTTCACTTATGAGTGTGCATTTGTATGCTGGCCAAATAACTTAATGCCTTGTATGTTCTTATTGGCACAGTAGTCATCTCAACGCCACACAGTCAAGGGGTCGACTTTGTAAGTGGATTTGCTGAGACAGTGGCTATATTCCAATCAACCTGTTTTTATGCGCATTTTGAAGTATTACATCAGAAACAATCGATGGAAACACCAAATTTCCCAAAAAAAATCCTTAAATTCGCAAAAAAGTTTGAGCTGGTTTTTGCCTTGTGCAAAAAAAAAAAAAAAAGATTTAAAGGAGTGATGAATTGAGAAATCAACTTTCCTTTGTGCCTTTGATATATAAAAGTTAATCGTGATATAAGAATATCCTTTAAGTTTCAGAGCTGAAAACTTCCTAGTTAGTCAAAGAAAAGCTTTTATTGACACCAGGCCCAGAAAACGAGAGATCTCAGCCTCCACTGAAGCCCCGCCCACCGACTCGTGGAGCTAAACGGATCGCGCTACCGAGCAATAAACATGCCGAAGATAGCAAGATATTGCGGTGTGCCTGGTTGTGGAAGAACACAGTCCCTTCATAAGCTTCCTTCAGATTCTAATATTGGAAATGTGTGGTTGAACTTTATTTTTAATGAATATCCAGCTCATGTGGGGAAGTCATTGCACGCATGTTCATTTCACCGGATTCGTTTGAAAACAGGCAGACAGGATGAGATTGCATGAATGAATGAAGTAACACACTAATGTGAGTAAAACATGTTTTTATATGTGATGGTATTGCATTGCTACAGATCAGATACAATGTTACATTGTGTACATGTCTAACTGAACATAACTTACCACTGGCACAGGGCTCGCAAAGCCCAACGTCCCGGGGATGTGCGTTGTACACTCTCTGGACGTGATATTTGAAGGAAAAATACAATCGCGAAAGTTTTTGCTGTCTGTTTACGTAATGTGTGCGCGTATGTGTGTGAGATGAACGTTTCGCGCTTATATTCACAGATCGGGTGGGCCAAGTTAAGTAAAATATAATTCCAGTCAATCACAGGTGGATGAGAGAGAAATCATTGTGTTTGTTTGATAAAGACATTTTGCGAGCCCTGAGGGACGAATCAGTCCGGTTGCCGCTTTCAAACTCACTGGGGAGCTGAAGCTCATTAAATATGCAAATCTTATCCAATCCTAGCCGTGGCCATTTACTTCCAAGTCTTCAGTGCGGCACGCCCATCAAAACCAAGCGTGTCTTGAGAGAGCCTCAAAACCAGGGCAGAAAATAGCCTATTACTTATTCATTATGATGTTTCTGAATGCAAAAACCACGCCAACGTCATAAGTTGACCTTAGTATAACATTTTCTTAAAAGCCAGATCATGACACCTTTAATGCGAATAATGAGGGATGGAAACGCATTTGCCGAATAAATGATGGCGTAGCGAATATTAAACCGATAAATTTCCACTGATGGTGTTTTATTTACTGTTGGTTACTAGGTTATCAATTCCACCGTCATCCGCTCAAACAACTTGATGGAAACGCACCTAATTCACATTTGTTTGTTTGTTTGTTTTTTTGCGAACTTTGAAATGATTCGCCTCACGTTTGGATGGAAACACAGCTAGTTTGCTATAGTTGAGTGTTTTTAGTTGGGGTGGATAATGTCTGTCTTCGTCCTCTGATGGTCACGTGACCACAGAAAGCACAGGTTAGTCAGTCATGAGGAATTGGGGCTGAAGTCTTTCAGATTTATAGCGTTCATGGCCGTTTGGAGCAGGACCGTATATATCTGAGAGTTGTACAGTTTTCGTTCTCTGGGCTGGATAAATGATGTACTGTTTCCTCTGTCTTGGTCTGTTTTTTAATGATAATTTAATTTAGATAATTCCTTTCTTTTGCATGTGTCTCACATGTGTGCAGGTCACTTGATTTTAATCTGTGGTATTTTAAAAGATGTGTATTTTTTTTTCTTTTATATAATCATTTGGTTTGACCGCTGGCTTCAGATTTAGTTGTTTTGGACATAAAAATTACGACCTTAAGTTTTACTTTTATTAATTGCATTCCAAGTCTTTTTGAAAGTAACAGGAAAAAAACAGGGAGACATTGTGAATATTAATTGTGTATATACAGTGACCTTTCAGTATTTGCAAAAATCTTTCATTTATATTCTAAAACATTAAGATGATCAGACATCTCCATGTTTTATTACAGTTGTAATAGACACATCAGTTTCAGCAAGGCAAAGTTAAGAAGAACCACAATTGTCTCTTTACAAAACTGCGTTTATGAAATGATTTAAAGGTCTGGTTTTATGGTCTCCAGCATTAGCCTCTGTTTATAGTTTAGATTTGTCTGCTAGTGAAGTCATTTGGAGGTAACAAGATTTGCCTGGAATAGTTTTTTAGCAATGTGGTTTGTTTAACATGCTTTAACTTCTTTGAAACAACCTCTTCTTTGAGACTGAATTAGGGCTGTGACGGGGCCAGTGTTTTACCACCGTGTTAGGAAAGGCCTCACCACCGGCGGTTTTGCCAACATTCAGGGTTTTTTTGCATAACACCATCCTGAGTGAATGTAAAGATCATAAAGACTAACGCAAACACGCGTTTAACAAAAACAAACTATGCATCTGTCATTTGTTCAGTTTTTATATATACCCCAGATTATCAACACAAATGTTTTCTTGTCTTTCAGATGAGCACCATGCCAGGCTTGCCTACTAGACCGTGCTTCTACGACATTGACCTTGATCCTGTCACAGAGGAGATAAAAGGACTCTTCTGAGGACATTTCTTCTGTCCCACACATGTTCTCGACCAGTAAGAAAGTGAAAACAATGACTTTTAGTTTTTGTGCTTTACGTGTGCCACACACCACAGGGCTCGACATTATCGCTTGTCCGGGACAAGTTTTAATCGGCAAGTGAAAGAGAATTTTACCTGCCCGACCGGACAAGTATCCTGAATAAAACGCCCAAAAATAACTAGGGAATCACCAAAATGCAACAATGATTCTGCATTCATTCAGTGTTAGTGGTGCTCGATAGTTAATAATAATAATATATAATGTATAATAAACTGACGATAACAATGTAGTGCTGAGTGCCGCTATCACAAAGAAACTCAGTTAACACACACGGTTAAAATTACAAATTGTGGAGTTTTTATATTTATAACATATGATAGCTCACAGTTAAGCAACATCACAGAACCAAGAGTGCTGTTCTCCTGTATTACCATCACGACTGAATTTGAGACTGATTTCATATGACTGTTCCATAAACAATTAATTAACATTAAGTCACTTAAATTTTAGATGCACTATTGACTGTTTTTGTTCGATTTCAGCAGCGAAAATAGTTCCAAACAAAGATCACCGCAGATAGGGTTGGGTATCGTTTGGGTTTTTTCCGATTCCGGTGCCAAACCGATACTTTTAAAACGGTACCGGTGCCTAAACGGTGCCTGAACTGATACTTAAAAAAAAAAAAAGGCCACAAAACGAGGTGGATGACATTAAATGGCTTTTTATTTATTCATTTTTTATTTAAATTGAACCATTTATTAAAAGTTTAATGTATACTTAAATGTATGAATATAAATAAATACAAAACACAATTTACTTATTTACAAATTATTTTTGACTTATTTACAAATTCACAGTAAAACCTAAGCCACCCAACTACTACAAGCCTAATATAACTCTAAATAACAGTTACAGTAATAACAGCAGTCGTCTGTATTCTTGCTCTGCTACAAACCAGCTTCGAGCTTCAGCTTCATTTTGAAATATGATCATAGGTAAATATTTTAGAACGCATCGCCTTAATGTTTCCATGGCGACGCGTCATGTTTCTCACATGACACACAGCAGCCGCAATAGCGCTGACAGCTCAGCTGTATCGGGTTTATTTCTTTTTATTCAAAATATTCACAAACTTCTTAACTGTGTCACAAACTATCTGATGTTCAAATGTGTGAGTGAATGTGTGTTAATTGATCTTTAAAGCGCAATGAGCGCCGCCATGTTACTTTGTGCCTCAGAATCGGATTTACAACACTTGAGTTCATTCTCGTCTCACGAAATACATGAAAGTAAGTGACCAGTGAACTGGAAGAAGAATAGAGTAAACTATATAGTTACTATATAATGTGCATGTATCTGATGTGAATAAAACACGTAACGTTAGTCAAATTATAACCGTCTGAAAGGATTGTCATAGCCTCTTTCATAGACATCAGTGTGTGTTTTTTGCTAGTTGCCTACTTATGAGCATTTAAAAGTCTGAAACCTGAAATAAACATGATGTGGTTGAAAACACTGGATAGTTGTCATGAGTTGTGACCAGCGCTGAGCGTCTGTCTCTGGCTCGGTGCCAGCCAAAGCGCGAAAGCACGCTTGAATTTTGGCACCGAAATGAGGAACCGAAATCTGCGTTCTGATTCGGTCCGGTACAAACCGGTTATATACCCAACCCTAACCGTAGAACCATAACGCACCTCACAGCACGCGTGTTACTGAATGATTCAGTGTTTGAATGATTCGGTTGAATCAAAGATTCAATTACCTATTCATAAACGACTGCCTCATTCTTGAATGAATCATCCGTTTGAATGTTTCAATCCGTTTCAGGTTTCGACTCAATGACTCTCTCATTAAGACGCTCACCTGCTGCCACCTACTGGTGGTTTAGTTTCATCTTTCCAACATTTCTTATTTGTATATTTAAACATATTTAAAGCTGCTGTCTGTAACTTTTTTTGTGTTCAAGATTTACAAATATTATATAATGAGAATGTATAACATGAATCCAGTTTCCAAACCATGTTTTTGTCTTACCCTGAATCATTATGGTACACTTATAATAAGTGTTTATATTGGGACTATTTCAGCCCAGTCTGGTAGGAGCCGCAGCGGAGGAGCACAGTCCCTGCGTGACTCGCCATAGACATAAACAGAGAGAAGTAGTTCCGGCTGCAATGTTCTTCCGCAAGACGCACGCGGTGCTGTTTATTAACCACTAGAGCGCAAAAAGTTACAGACTCCAGCTTTAAAACAATCTCATAACATTATTTAATGCAATTGTACGTTTTTTTTGTGTAAATGATTTAATTTGATTGGTAACAGACCTATAGTGTCTTATTCTAATTTAATTTCTAGATCAACTTAAAAACATAAAATGAAAGCTGAAGCATAGCCTATATTTAATAAGATTATGGGGAAAAAAATGCCCTTTATAAAAGGTAAAAATATCACAAATATGCCGATTTAAATATGTCAAAAAACTTTTTTTTCCGGACAAGCACATTTTTTTACAAGCACGTGAACTGGCTTAATGTCGAGCCCTGCACCAAAAAGATCAGGTTTGATTTAATGTACAAAACTATCTCTCCTTATATCTTTCTCTCTCTCTCTCTCTCTCTCAGGTGTTCCTCGCTGTCCGTGCGCCTCCATTCACATGCCATAGAAACCACTGAGAGTGTCCGATCTACAAACATTCCTTCTCATTTGTTTTGCACAGGCTTATTTTAGACCAAATGTAACTTTAGTTTTTTTCCCAACTAAATTAATTTTAAACTGTTTGTTTGGAGTTTTAGGCTTTATATTCTCTTTCTTTCTTGTGTTTTAGTGTTTACAATTTAATAACGCACAAACGCTTTTTAACTCATTTCATGCAGCTTAAAACTCATAATGCTTTAATATTTCTGTTTTATATGTTTCAGGTTTGTTTTGGAATATGATATTATTCAAACAAACTCCATTTATGTTCTTGTTATTTGAACAGTGTTAGATCATTCATTTGTATCAGTTTCAGACGTTTGCACCGAGTCTAATGTCTGAGGAGCTTTTATTTAGACACTACACTGAACACAATAACAGGTTTGTTTGACACCTGTTCTATCTTTCTCTCTCTCTTTGTTATAAACGGTTTGAATGTACAAGTGTTACATACTTCAGTCTACGCACCTTTTCAGCATGCATGCGAGTACATGCCAGAAGATCTAGTTTTAGACATTCCACCGTTATCTGTTATTGTGAGTCTTAAACTACGGTGTGCTACGTGACGCGAGTAGACAGAAGAATTCTGTTGCAAAAACGTGTGTGCTTCAAAACCTGTATTTTTCTAGCGATGATAGACTGTGAAAAGTCTATCTATAAAAAAAATTCTACAATGAAAAGGGCAGTCAGAGAACAAGATGACTGGCCAGACAAAAATAAAACAGCATACTTTAAATTGGATTGTGAACTATATCATTCTTTCTGCTCTTTTTTTATCAATGTTTGACATTCACTGTGTGTGTGTGAGAGAATGCTTTAGTGATGTGTGCGCATATATGAGTGAGTTAATGAATCGCTAATCCATATTGTGAGGTCAGACTGTTGGTCCACAAAGATGAAATTCCTTTAGATTAGATTTCTTGGTCTTTTATTGGGATAAGGAGCTGTGATGTATCGAACAGTAGCGGACGACCCAGTCTCTCCATTCTTGTGTCTCTACAGGACGCTGCCCAATCTGTGAGGGCAGCCGTACTCATTCATAGCCTCTCCTGTTGCTCCTGTCATTGAAGACCCATAATTAGCTGACCAACTCAGCTTGACCTTTACTCAAATACTCACACACACAAAAACTTGTAATCTCTTCTTCTAATCTCTTGCCCCACGGAGGACAACCCATGGGGCTTTTCTTGGTACCCAAAATAGTAGTCCAGTAGTGTTATTGTTCCTTTTCATGTCGTAAAAAAGGAATGGATTGTGCTTTGCATATTTGTGCTGTGATGTATAGGTTCCTGTTGCTGCCAGTGACCGCTGCTCGTTTGATCTTTATTGGATGCCCAATATGCAGCTGATATCGCTCATTTAAAGGTGCAGTGTGTAGTATTTATGAGGATCTATTGACAGAAATGCAATATAATAAACATAACTATGTTTTCAGTGGTGTATAAAGACCTTACATAATGAACCGTTATGTTTTTATTACCTTAGAATGAGCCGTTTCTATCTCCATACACCGCAGGTCCCCTTACAGTGAAGCCGCCATGTTTCTACGGTAGCCCTAAACGGACAAACTTCTCTACAGATCGCTAGTCACTCTCTGCTCTCTCAGACGGCGACATCTTTGTCCTGTGTCGGCCACCGTAGCTTCTCTATGTGCTTCGAAAGGGAGGGGTGAGCGGTTGCAATTCACAACCTCACCACTAGATGCCACTAAAATTTACACACTGCACCTTTAAGACATTTCACCCAATACACTTCTGTTAAAAGGTAGAGTGTTTTTGTAAAGTCTTGTGCTCACTAAGGCTGTTTTTATTTGATCAAAAATCATAAATGTTTCCTATTTTACTACATTTTAACATGTCATTTATTCCTGTGATGGTAAAGCTGAGCTTTCAGCATCATTACTCCAGTCACATGATCCTTCAGAAATCATAGAGTGGTGCAGGTATGACGTGACTTTGTAGGCCAATCAGCAGTTAGCATCGCACTGGTTCCCTCGAGGAAAAACCCAATAGGATTTTTCCATAGGCTTTCTGATTATCGCAAAAAAAAAAAAAGCTCTGTGATCAACAAAGGTTTATGATACTTGCACGTTTTGTCCTTGAAGATAATCACAGATGAACACAACTTTTATGAATTCTGAAGCCTAAAAAGCTAAATGTAGGCTATAAATGAACGGTCCCTCGTCGCTCGACTTCACTGTCACAATCACTAAAGCTTCAGTCAAATCTTTCAGTTTTATCTCAAAACATTTTCCCAGAGGGTTTGAGTTAGACTCGTTCATTAAGAGCGAAATGATGAGCATAATGAGTCTGTAAAAGCGACTGAGTTTACCTGTTCGGTGTGATGACGTTTAATCTCCTCGACAGCTTCTGTAGTCTCATTAGCCACTTGTTAGCAAACGCCAAGACCCATAACTGCTTCAAAAAAAATCATGAGTGGGGTAATACTGATGTATTTAATGTTGTAGAATAAAACGATAAAAGGTCTGTGGTGAACACAAGCTCAAGACACTAATTCAGCCATTTCACCAAAACCCCATTCAAAAAACCCATTGACTTCAGGACGAGGGAACCGAAAGTGCTAAAATGCTAACTCGTCATACCTGCACTATTACAATCAAAGTCCCTTTAAGACGAGTCATTTCACTCGGCGGCCATCTTTGAATGGGAAAACATGAAGTTCTCCAAAACTGTTCGCCAAGCTTACGATTAAATTTCATATTTGAAATCACCAATGAAATCTGACAACAACCGTCTCATATATGTTGTTTCTATAGCAACTGGAGCAGAAGCTGCAGTGACTCACTTTACTAATCAACGATTGGCTCTTTCATTTAGAAGGCGGGGCTGATTCGCCATATTGGCCGTTGCACTTTCTCCCATTCATAAGTAATCAGAGTACAGCATCACCTTCCTATTTATAAAGTCCTTGATCTAATATCCTGATTTGGGGATCAAGAAATGATCTCGTATGCTGAAAACAGTTGTGCAGCTTCATATTTTTGTGGAGACTGTTATACATTCTTTGATTTACTAGAAAGTTTTAACAGAACCGCATTTATTTGAAAATCTGGTAACACTTTACAATGAGGTTTCATTAGTTAACATGAACTCATAATTAACAACACTTCTACAGCATTTATTAATCTTTGTTAATGCTAATTTAAACATTTACTTATACATTATTATTAAAATCAAAAGTTGTATTTGTTAACATTAGTTAATGCACTGTGAACTAATGTATTGCTCATGGTTAGTTAATACATTAACTAATGTTAACAAATTAAACCTTACTGTAAAGTGTTACAGAAAATATAAATAATAATAAATAATAATGTCTTTACTGTCACTTTTGATCAAGTTGCATCCTTGCTGAAGAAAAGTATGAATAAAAATAACTTTTGAAAAGTAGCTTATATTAACATTGTGTGCATTTTTGCAGTAATTATACAGCGTCAGCTTCGCTAACGGAGGGAACGATCTGAATTGGCTGTACTGAGACTTTCACGTCAACCCTTTGAGAGGCAGTTAATAAAGTTTCTGCCTATGTCAAGCATCTCAAATCGGTCATTTATTATGTTTTAATTTGGTTAAGTTGTTGTCTGGGTCACAGAGTTTCTGATTCAATTACATTTTAAGGCTGTACTTTTGACATTTTGACAAAGCCCTTGGGAATTCAGGCACCAACCATTTTATTTGGCTCAACAAAAGAAATTACCTTACGTTGGAGAGATTCTGACCACTGATATATACTGCAGACGCAACTCACAATTGCAGCCATTTAGCAACCTTAAAGGACAACTCCGGTGAAAAATGAACCTAGGGGTAATGAACACATGGTTACAGAGTAGATCGTTCTCTGGGATGCGTTTTCATGAAAATCGAATGTAAAGGGTTTTATCTCTAAAAACAGATTAGCTTATAACTAGGGCTGCAGCTATCGATTCTTTTTGTAATCGATTAATCTATCACTTAATCGATCGATTAATCGGATACATTTTTTCAAGTGTTTTTAAACAACCAAAACAAATAATGCATAACGAAAATGAAGAGGAAAAGCAATTTAATTTATTAATATGCACAACAGGTTTCATGCTGTAATCTAGCGCTGACATCAAAGTAAATATCTTTTTATGTAAATTTCTACACCTGCAGCATTTACCATTAGGCTACTAACAAATAATATATATGTGGTGAGCCTGTTTGCTATGGTAACCTAGCAACCTGTGTGTGTGTGTGTGTGTGTGTGTGTGTGTGTGTGTGTGTGTGTGTGTGCGTGCGTGCATGCGTGCGGCTTCATTGCAGTTTGGTACAGCAGAAATACATACATTCATTTTTAATAGATAGCGTATACAGACAGGAGCCATCTTGGAAAACAGTCTCGACGAGTCGAGCCACGAACGCTGTGCTAAGTGATGAACTTGGAATCTCATATGGTCCGTTGTTTCCGGAAGAAAGCACTGAACACAACAGAGAAAATAAATAAATAAAAATAATTTAGACTAGTGCTTCCAAAGGATACACACTAAAGAGATGGCGGATTATTCAACCGTGGCTCGACTCGTCGAGACTGTTTTCCAAGATGGCTCCTGTCTGTATCCGCGTAATGTACTGTCTTTATAAAGCATCTTCTTATTAAACATGTTTGTACACTTACAAAGTTCTCAATGCTTGGGTTTGCATGTAGGGACCCTCATTATGCTACCGTGTTAGCGTGAGCCTTGTTAGTGCTATTAACTAGCGATTTAATTTTACTTATTCTGTGCCCCATAGACTAGCGTTATAAGCTAATCTGTTTTTAGAGATAAAACTCCTTACATTTGATTTTCATGAAAACGCATCCCAGAGAACGATCTACTCGGTAACCACGTGTTAATTATCCCTAGGTTCATTTTCCACCGGAGTTGTCCTTTAAGTTTATAGGGGCCAAGTCCCAAATGGGAGTCTATGTCAGCCCTATGACCACAACATGAGAAATTATGAAATTTGGCACAATTGTAGAGATGGTTATGAATAGTCATTTGACCAATTTTGGAGTCTCTAGGACCAACTCTACAGCGCCACCACCAGTTCAAATATTCACTTTTCTTAAGCTTATAACTTTTGAACCCTTTGATCTAGAAAAATGACTTTGTTCACCTGATTCCTCTCTTCATGCTCATTACATTCAACATAGACTCCACCCATTACAGTAATCATTTTATAAAGGACAGTATTCAGTTTTTTTCGCTACTCCTTCAAATCTTCTCCAATGCAGGAAAATTGGCTCAGATGATCTTTGGACTGGCCGCACAGAAATGGCTGAACATATTATTATTTTTTATTCATCTTTCTTCAAAAGTTACGATGTTGCGAAATTCTGAACCATGATCTGAGAGTCCATGACTAATTTGGGAACAGGGCCACCTACAGGTCATGAGATCTGAAAAATGGCTATTTTTGCTAATAACTTTTGAACAGTTTGTCAGAATGACGAGTGTCTATGGATTCCTAGTCTCGCATATACGGCAGAAGGTCTGGACTCTATCGTAGCTTTCATTGGTCAAGGACCACCCAAGAGGACGTCTGATTGACCTGTGACTCAACCAATCACAGTTGTCTGTCCCTGCAATTACAAACCGGCGTAATTAGCGATTAGCAATAACCTTTTGCAAGTTTACTGCAACAATGGAGCCGCAAACATCACATACTTTTGAAAATCCAGCATTTAGTTGATTCTGGTAAGCGCTCATTGCCACAGTTGTAAACACGACAGCGCTCTTCTTCCACAAGGGAGTTTTGCGACACGGCATTTGTTTCCAGGCGGACCGTTAAAGAACGCAACACGCTCGTCTCGCGGACATCCTGTAGAATTCATCCAATTAGGTGACGACTTCGAAACTCCTGAAGTGTTTACAAAAAAGTGTTAGCCTGGTCCTGCCAGACTCTCATACATTTCATTTGTACAGAGAGTCTGGCCGCTCTCCATTGACAAGCGTTAACTTCCTTGAAGGCGGGAACTCTGTTGAAGTTTAAAACTATTGGATCTGCCATAACCGATCGCTAACGTTTGGTCGTGACGTATGCGCCGTTCGCCTCTGTTTCTCACATGGAAGTCTGTAAAAATAAATGTGCAGCCACCTCAGTGATAAAACCTAACACTTGTGCATTCGGATTGTGATTTATTCACGTTTTGTGATCGGGAACACACTCTCACGTGCTCCATAACATGATTGTGCTGTAAATAAAATGTCATACACTCTAAAAAAAAAGGCTCGTAATCATAGGGGAACCTTTTTTAGTGCTATATCGCACCAATTTTGGTGCTTCAGTGGTTCTTTAGCGGTTCTTCAGAGGTGCTATATAGCACCTTAGTCAAAGAACCGGTGAAGAACCTCTGAAGAACCGCTGAAGAACCTCTGAAGAACCGCTGAAGAACCACTGAAGCACCAAAATTGGTGCTATATAGCACTAAAAAAGGTTCCCCTATGATTACGAGCCAAGAACCATTTTTGGTGCAATATAGAACCTTTTTTTTTTTAGAGTGTATGCTTGGTATGATAAGAATAGATGCTGCTGTAAATAACGGCCCAATTCAAATGTTTACTTGCTTTTCTTCTTTTTATTTTTTGAGCGGTGATTAAATATATTGCTCTTGAAAATACTCGCCAGCATTTAAAGAATTACAAGTCTAGAAATGCATCCAAACTACAGCGAAGCGCAACCGTACGGTGCTCTGCAGGGGTCAAAAAGGACATAAACTGTGAGTTTTGAAGTGATGTATTCTTGAAAACTCAGAGATGTGGATTCGGACAGATATTAAATGACCTGGTGTTTGTGTAAAACAGTCGGTCATTCGGCCGGGGATTTTTACGTGAGTGGTGGGAGACGGACGGCAATAAAATCACTGACTAGCCCCTGTAAATGATGACAATACCTTCCAACCGCACGAGAAACAATTCCCGGGGCTTCAGCAACTCCTTCACCATTAACAGAGCGAGCGGGAAAATCAAACTTTTCCCAGTACACAACATCATGGCCACCAACAAAACTCAGCAAAGACTGTTCTGGCTCCGGCTTTAACTTCTGGATATTCGGCAGCGGTGCCACAACGGAATGAATGGCCTCGCTCGCATCTTTCTCCATCGCCATTACTGAACTACAACTCAAACTAGCGCACGACATCAACGCCATCGTTCTCAGCCACTCCCTCTGTTCGCTGATTGGACCGGTAAAAATTTGTTCGGAGAAAACCTAAGAATATACCGCAATCCCAGACGAAGTACTGAAGGAAAATGAAAATTGAGCGGAAGTAGCCAGGGCGAAACCAGGCTAAAGTGTGCCATCAGTGTGCATCAGACACATGTGGCCGTGATGTCTGAAGCTGAGACTAATGGAGTCTTTGTGTCATGCCGAATCCGGGGATACCGATTTTGCCAG
Organism: Gobio gobio; assembly: GCF_949357685.1. NCBI lineage: Eukaryota > Metazoa > Chordata > Actinopteri > Cypriniformes > Gobionidae > Gobio > Gobio gobio. The sequence goes on along the minus strand of NC_137105.1, from coordinate 48,986,025 downwards.
GATTGGAGAAACCATAGAACCGCCATTTTAAATTTTGTCTTAAATTGCAATATTAATTAAAGAAAAAAGATTATGAAGGCACTCTTTGATTTGCAATACAGGGCATGGATTAATCTTTGTTATTTAATTATGGATTTAACTATGTGTTTAAAACATACCACTTCTCCCGCCACAATCTACAGCCTCTAAATAGGGGCTGAGTATTTCTGAAAGGGGAAAAGGCCTTCCGTCTATTCTTTAAATGTTCTTTTATGATAACGCAAACTATTCTATAACAATGACCAAACTTTCGCACAGCACATGGGCATCTACAAGAATGTTCTTTGCATAACATAAACATAATCAAATTACCCAACCTGATCCCTCATAAACTGCTTAAGAAAACAATACAAACACAAAGTCTTTGTGATACAAAGTCTAGTCATTTGAATCTTAACCCTTGGTGTTGTTTACTTCTCTGAACACAGAGGCAGTGTATCGTACCACAGCAAGGTGGCTTGTGCAAACTCGGTTGTGATTCGCAAGCGGCCTGTAATTTAACAAAATTCTAAACAAAACGCCTTGGAGCACAGCCAAACACGCAATTAAAGCAGAGAGAGAGAGAAACCTCCCTGCATGGTTGGTTTAGATGCATGCATGATGTGGCCGTAAACTACAGTGCCCTCTTAATTCGAGATTTCCTGCGGGACACGTTCCACAGGACTGTTTTTCTGTGGAGGCCTATCCGGCACCCGATGTTGACATTCCCACTGTCTGTAAATAAAACCAGGGCAGAAGCTTGAACTTGAATATTTTTATTATTGCAGCTGCATGCCATTGTAAAATTAATATTTCTGCATACTTTTAATTTTGTGTAATAAAAGTCTGTGATCATGAGAACTTTAAATGAAATGCCGGTGTAGTTTAAAATTAGTACTTTTTGTCCTCAAATATGTTTATAGGAGAAACTGGATATTGTTGTAAGATGGTACAGTTAAACCATATATGAACAAAATGTAAGTTGTAACTAACAGAAACATGTTTTATATATATTAAACGAGACAATTCTGATTCAGATAATACTAGTTCTGTAATATAACATTCATTAACATGTTTAAAAATCAATATATGAGCATATTAAACACATTTGAGATGTTTTTAGTCAAAATGGCTAAAAAAATCAAATACAATCGCTAGTAATGTGATTTAATGGTTTATCACTTTCAACCAACAGGTGGCGCTGTGACTAAATGGGTCAGAGTAAGGAGACACATGCAAAGTTTGGTGTTGATATGTTAAAGCATTGCTGAGATACAGCCTCAGAGTCATTTTGCTATCATGCCTCAACTTTGTTACTGCGGTATACAAAAACGGTATTGTCTATCGACACGAAATCCATAACTTTTGTCGAAACAGTCTGAAGATGATCTGACTCGAGTTTGGTGAAATCAAAAATCAAAATGGCAGACAGAAATTTTTTGAGTACTGTCAGTGCATGTGCCGAAGACATACCGAGTTTCTTAACGATACGCCAATGCGTTCGTATATGACAAAATTCAAAATGGCCACCCACTTTTTACTACCAATGATATTGGACCCACTCACTTTTATCGTCTTTAATTCAACATATCGTCGCTGCCCGATGAAACTCACGTATGTCCAAAACGGTTACTTTTCAGGAAGTGAAAAAAACACCGTATTTCAAAAGCAGTTGAATGTAGCGTTGTCATACTTGGTACAACATCTTTTAAATGTAACCATATTCTTGCCAGTGTAATGATATAATCCACATTTGACCAAAATTGAGTTTAAATGGACATACGTGCATATTTTACAGTAACGGTGGTCGATACGCGTTCTTCCGATCATTAATTAGAATGGCCAAGTCGCGTTTCATATTGACTGAGGAATACGCTCAGTTTATTAAATAGCCTATGTCTTAGTTTATTAAATACGCTTAGTTTATTTAATATTAATTATAAATGTATTAAATGTCTCTTGCAAACTATGAAGGGACAATGAATCAATACACTGACATGGTAATGCTAGACAGATACTTTGTTTTTACAGTCCTACCGAATTGTGAATATATAATAAACTTGAGAACAGTTGTCAAAAACAAACGTTTGCTGATACTTTACCTCACAGTGTTATTCGGCTATCCAGTGCTGAGCTTCGATGAAACTTCACGAGACCGGCGAGATGCTTCCACAGGGCGGGAAATACGCGGCGTGATTGACAGCTTTGACACCTAATGGATATACGTGAAAATCAGATGACATGATTTCACAACTTTTATATTTGGCCATTTTGCTATGTGAAGCATACTGTATACGGAAATGAACCTGGACATTCAATCCGTCGAAAAATCTCAAAATCGTCAAAATGGACATACGTGGTTTTCATCGGACAGCGACGATATGTCTGTTCACCTACCTCTAACCGATAAACACTCATTATTAAACACATGTTAGACGCTTTATTTCCAATTTATAAATGCCTTTCCAATCTGATATGTGATGGGGAAAAAAGAGTGGAGCGAGTTTGGCAAAAGGCGGATTCGAACCTCGGGTTGATTTGCGTCAAAACTTGATGCTAAGCGTCTTACCCCTACACTATTGCCCCTTTTGTCTGGCCCAACCAGACATTTAGTAAACAACGCAGTATATTTGTACTTAATGTAAATGGCATCTACTTCAGCAAAAATTTTCTGAGAGGGGACCCACCAAGATTTATTTTGCTTCCAACGCCCATGTCCAAAGAGACTAGTTTTGTGAATTTTGGCCAAACCATTCAGAAGTTATAACCAAAAATAGCCATTTTTCATATCTCCTGACCACTAGGTGGCACCGCACCGAGACTGTACAGGTCGCCTCAGGTCATGGTTGTCATAACACACACCAAGTTTGGTCAGAATACGCTAAAGCGTTGTGGAGATATAGCCTCACGTTCATTTTGGCGTGCTCTTCATCAAATTTGTTTGCGAAATCATGAATCGACTTGAATTCCATAACTTTTTGTCGGCATGGTCTGATGATTATCTGGTAATTTTTGCGAAAATCGGAGCAACGGCCTAGGAGGATTTCGAAAAAGTAGGTTTTTCCACAAAATTCATAATTTTCAAGACGGAAAATAACATCATATGGTGCAATCGAGGAATCGGAGGAAAACATACTTTTAATTCTAGCGCTTATGGTTCAGAAGTTATTAGCATAAATGCTAGAGGGATTGAGTTACAGACTCCAAATTTGCTATGGTGACAGTTCAGACTGTCCTCTATCTGTGTGCCAAATTTCATAATTTTCCCGCAAGCGGTTTTATGGGCTGCCATCAGGGATGGATCGTAATAATTCCGACGCACTTTGGGGGCGATACAAGTTATTTTTTATTTTAATTGCCCAATGGTTTCGAATACCCGCACAGCGCTGCCGCTAACAAACGTATGCTGCGTTTTTGCCGCTCAAGTGATAAACACTGCAAGTCGCTTGATCCATTCAGATTTTTAGCTGAGTCCTGAAAAGTGAAGCCAAAGCATCTCTATCGCCCCCAAGGGGCTGGTCCCAGTATAGCTCATAAACCCCGCCCTCTCCATGTAATCTAATGGGACGTGAGACAAACTAAACAATCAAATTACGCTTCAAATACATTTTATTTTCAAAGTTTTAATTTATTAAATAAGTTAAGTTTTAGTTAGTTATTTGATGCTATAAAAACGGGAGGTGTGGCGTCATGATTGACGGCTTCTCTGAGAGTAGTCACTGAGGCACCAACTGACTATTTTCAGGATTTTTGGGAGGTAATTGGAGATTTAACTTTAATTTCTACATTTCCATAACTGTTTATTTCACAACGACATAATGAGTTGTTGGCCAGTAACCCATACTAACCGATTCTGCGGGAGTGTGGACGGGGCCTTGATACCGCGGCTCCACTTCACGCTCACTACAGCCCAGACTCGGGCTCCGAGATGTCAGAGCCATATTTGGACATAAACAGCTTCACTTTATACTCTACACACACAAGAACCAAGGTGAATTTCATTAGGGCAATTACAGGATAATTTAACAAAACAGCTTCAAAACCTGTATCCCATGAATTAAGGACAAAGCTTTTTTCTCATTAAAAGTTTTATGAACTTAGTTATAATGAATTTTAATTGAAGTAAATTGTTAATTCAATGAGAGCCTTATGAAAGATCAGAGACTTACATAAATTAGGTGTTAACTCTTTACTGTATTGTTTTTAAAGGGGTTTTTCAACCCAAAATGTCCCACCCTAATGTCATTCCAAACCTGATGATCTATTCTTCAAAATGCCTTCTTTTGTGATTCACAGAAGAGAGAAAGTCAAACAATTTTGGAATGACATGAGGGTGAGTAAATGATTAGAGCATTTAATAGCAGTACATTTACTTTACGTCATCCTAGCTCAAAATCAGCGCTTTGCTGTCAAGTGCATTTCTATGTGACAAAAGTGCAATATTAGGTTTGTTAACTGCATTTGCAGTTAATTCAATAATCTATCATTATTTGTCCCAGTCCTAATCCTATTTACTCATTTATTTTTAATTTAAGGCCTTAACCCTAGCCCTGGCTGCTATAGACATCCAGAGCAGAAGAAGAATTAGAAAGGGAAGAATCATAGTAAGAAAGCCAATGGATACAAAAGTCAATACCTTCGGTGTTGGACTCCCAGCAGGTCTCACTCTGGTCTGATGCTGTAAAGCTGATCTCCATGTGATACTGATGGAGGAGGGCTCCTGAAAAAGTGAACCTACAGACTTGTTTCAACACTTTCCGTTCAGAAGTTATAATCAAAATGTTTCATATCTTTTGACCACTAGGTGGCACTGTGCCAAAACTCTACAGGTCGTCTCAGGTCATGGTTGTCATAACACACACCAAGATTGGTCAGAATACGTTAAAGCGTTGCGGAGATATAGCCTCACGTTTATTTTGGCGTGCTCTTCATCGAATTTGTTCGCTCGTTATTCGAGAACGGTTTCACGAATCGACTTGAATTCCATGGCTGAATCCAAAATGTACGCGTGGGACATGTCCCCACCACTTTTTGCCAGACTAGATATTGTCCCCACCACTTTTTAAAAGTAATTGAAAAATAGATTGCGGAAGGTGTGTATTAAAGCAATAGCACGATCTACAAATCGTCATTTATCATAATCTAATTCATTCATTTAACACATTTTTCCGCTGGTCAGAAGCTTTTTTTTCCATTACAGATTTGCGCAAAACTTTTGCGATATTTCCTAATAGTCGATAAAAAAATATAGCGAAATGACGGCGTTTCCATTAACTGATGTTATGTGACTAAAAAAACATTTCCTCTCATGATAAGTAATTCTAAAAATTATGCTACATATGTTGTTAGGTTTATGTATATCCCAGCCACCGCATGCCATTATTTTTTAATGGAAGGAGAGGTGTGTGTTATCCAAGCATTGATGGCAAGGAAAGCACCTTATACTTGAGCGGCACATATGAGGTGTTTCTGGGTGTTTCTCTCTCTTATCTGCTTCAAGGTCTTGGTAAATTATGGCATTTTATATTCTATTGTTTTTATGAGTTTAATAAAGAACTCTCTCGTCTTCTGTCCAAACATACCATCATCTGTAAAGAATGGTCGACTTTTACATACGCAGGTTATTGTGACGCATTGCCACATACAGAGACGAGCGAAATGTTTGAATTTGATGGTGGTAACTCAACGGTTTTTTTTTTTTACCACTTAGTTATTTTGGCTTGGAATTTCGTTTGTTGGAAATATAAACTGAATTTAGAAATGCCCTTGAAATTAAAAACTTTGCGTTTAATAAACAAAATATATTTTTGAAATGAACAGCCTTTGGAGTGCAAAATAATCTGTTCCCTGAGTCACGGCCTTTGCTGTTATCAAATAAAAGTAGACAGTTTACTGTTTATAATTATATCTTGCCCTTAGCCTATCTGTATGCCTAAAAATGACGGAGTATTGGGAGTTGTTTCTGCTGTCATAAAGGAAAAAATCCATCAGAAGGCGCCGACGACTTCGTCAGACAGAGGGTTAAAGAAAACGTAGCCTATTTAGTTTCATAGCTAGTCTATGTTTAAATATTATTATCATTTTAATTTCATATGTTGATTATGAAAAATGAGCAGCATGAGTAAGGCACAATCAGATGTGCATATGTCTGGGGACATGGATTTTGGCACTTCATTGAATTTTGTTTTCTAGAAAGACTTTCTTTAAAATTAATTTCGTTTTGCATAAATTGTATTTTCATTTTGATCAATATTTAATCACCTATTTGGCTGTATGTTTAATAAATAAGAAGCAAACCAAGATCGTCGGGTATGGGTTGACGTGCGTAACTGGCCTGTTTCCGCGGCCTTTGAGTAGCCTAAGAGTGGGGTTAGGTTAGGTAAATATAAACTATAGCGTCTTTCTGTTTTAATACATTTCTTGAATATATGTCTTAATTACAGTAGGCCTATAGATAGTTAGGATATTTGTGGCTGCACCGGGGTCTGTCATTACTAGGTTAAAGTTATGCCACTGTCCGGAGAAAATATATGTCGTTTAACAACATAAGATCTTGTTATTACGACATACTTGAGTGGAAAAAAATTATATGTAGGCCCTATGTGGGAGCAATGCGTGACCGTACCAGTTGACCTGTAAATGTGAAAAATGTTTCCATTGCAGTTTTGCGAAAATTTCCTTCTTCGAATTGCCTGAAAAACCACCTCATGCGAGCGTAAAAACTTTTTTTGCAATACATGGGAGTTATTGCGAAATTGACGCGTTTCCATTGGGCATTTTTCAATTCACAATTTAAATTTGCGCAATTTTAAGGGCAATGGAAACGCGGCTACTCTCACACAAGTGCAATTAATGAATACGCTGCAGCCTGCAGCTGTGTTGACTATAAAATGGTAAGTTCGCCATATTTATCTTGCGTATAGAAAAATTTGTGAGTGTGATGCATGTGTACATCAAAGTGAAAATTAAGTGCATTTCCAACTCTGAACTCAGTCCCCAAGTAAATTCGGTTATTAAATAAACATGTAGCAAAACAAGTTGTGCAGTGTCCCCACCACTTTTCAAAGCAAAGTTACGCCACTGGTATTAGTCGACTAACATAGGGAATAGTGAATAGTGAAGGGTTTAGGAGGTGATTTCGGATTCAGCCCTTTTTTTTTTTTGTCGGCATGGTCTGATGATGATCTGGTTAAATTTGCGTAAAAATCTGAGCAACGGCCTAGGATGCGTTCAGGTTTTTTTGTTTTGTTTTTTACAAAATTCAAAATGGCGGAATTTTTTTTCTAGCCCTTACGGTTCAGAAGTTATCATAAACATGAGTGCACCTTTGGACAGTTGGTGGCGCTAGAGAGGTTGAGTTAGAGACTCCAAATGTGCTATGGTGACTGTTCAGACTGTCCTCTCTCTGTGTGCCAAATTTCATAACTTTACCGCGGTTCTATGGGCTGTCATAGACTTCCAGAGTGGAAGAAGAATTAGATACGGAAGAATAATAATAGTAACGCCAACGGATAGTCAATACTTCAGTGTTTGGACTCTAAATATAACGAGACTAAAATGGACTTTCGTATCTCAGAATTGTATTTTGCCCTAAAATGTCTCCTATTGGGCTACCTCAGAGGTTGGTATCCTCTTGACTTACCTTTCTAAATGGTTCATGGTTGTCATAACACACACCAAGTTTGGTCAGAATACGCTAAAGCGTTGCGGAGATGTAGCCTCACGTTCATTTTGGCGTGCTCTTCATCGAATTTGTTTGCGTGTTGTTCGAGAACGGTTTCACGAATCGACTTGATTTCCATGCCTGAATCCGAAATCGGCTCTTATACGCTCAAATAGGGCATTATTTAAGGGGACAGCCATTTGTAGTGGTGTCCTAAATCATAGTGGACATTATCAAGTGCACTCATTCTATCCTGTACTGCATTAGTGGACTAACATAGGGAATACTGATTGAGGGTTTAGGGGGCGATTTCAGATTCAGCCCATAATTTTTGTCGCTATGGTCTGATGATGATCTGGTTAAATTGGCGTAAAAATCTGAGCAACGGCCTAGGATGAGTTCAGGTTGTTTCGTTTTTTACAAAATTCAAAATGGCGGAATTTTGTTTCCAGCCCTTATGGTTCAGAAGTTATTATCATAAACATGAGTGCACCTTTGGACAGTTGGTGGCGCTAGAGAGGTTGAGATAGAGACTCCAAATTTTCTATGGGGACAGTTGAGACTGTCCTCTATCTGTGTGCTAAATTTCATAAGTTTACCGCGGTTCTATGGGCTGTCATAGACTTCCAGAGCAGAAGAAGAATTAGAAACAGAATAATAATAATAAGAAGAACGTCAACGGATAGTCAATACTTCAGTGTTTGGACTCTAAATATAACGAGACTAAAATGGACTTCTCCTATTGGGCTACCTCAGAGGTTGATATCCTCTTGACCACCTTTCTAAATGGTGTTGGGCTCCCAGCAGGTCTCACTGGTTTGATGCTGTAAGGCGTGTCTGGCTGCTCTCCATGTGATACTGATGGGAGGAGGGCTCCTGAAAAAGTGAACCTACAGACCCGTTTCAACACTTTCCAAAGCAGACAACCCTCGGGACGGACTGCAGGGCGCGTTTACACGGGCTGTTGGATACCTACTTCCTTTTGAACGCTCGTTATTTTACTGAGAGTGGAGAAGCAGCGCGGTTTTCATCATGGGAGCGACACCATCCGTGCAGCGGGACGCGAAGAGCCCTGAAGATGCGCCGGAGGACATCAGCGCGGAGCTCAGCGACGCTCGGGATGGAGAAAACGCGGATGACAAGGTAACATTTACGCTTGAAAATAAATATTATCGTCGCGAGCTGACGTTTTGGATGTGTGTGTGGGTGAATCGCTGCTCACCTAAGTTTCCTCGTTCGGGACCCCTTGAGTCGGATGTGTGGCGCAGATAGTTATTGAGCTTTGCTATGTAAACACCTGATACCTCCTGACAGCTGTGACTGCTCTCAGATCAGCAGGTAGAAAACGTTGAGACGTGTTTGCTTGTGCATGTTTTTAAGCTCTATTTTAAGTGTAATGCGTATTTGCAGCAATGCAGTATTGAGACTATTACAGCAGAGATGCAATATTTTTTTTTTTTTTGGACAGAGACAACGATATCAGATGCCAGGAAAAATGAAAATTGAGATATAAATGCATTGGTAACACTTCAATTCTCACTATTAACTAGTTGCTTATTAGCATGCACTAGGATATACTGTTTATTCTGCATGGTCATGTTCTACATCCCTTATAACTACCTCACTAACTATTAATAAGCAGTAATTAGGAGTTTGTTGAGGCAAAAGTCTTAGTTAGTGAGAATTGGACCCTACACGCGTGACCAATGCATTTCTATCTTGTTCCCAATTCCCCATGATGAAGGTGAATGTTCTCAATATTTTATGACAGGAGTCTCTCTAGTGTGGCTCTTTGGTTGGTGGTTGAATAAGTTGTTTGCCTGACATCATACTAGAGTCATCATTCAAGAATATATTATTCAAATGCAGTACTGAAAAGCAAGTCATGCTGATATAATATGGAGAGATTACATTTTAGTATATATTTGTAGAGTTTTCTCTGTGCAACAAATGAACATGGAACAGGTTGTAAGTGGAGCAACAGCACTTTCCCTTTCTTTCTGGAGTTATTCTGTGATGACTCTGTTTAAAGTCCACTCCAGGTTTTCCATTTCCTGCCCGCTGATGCGAGAAACTCACCTCTGTGGCAGGAAAAAACAACACGCTCGCATTGCAATTCATAACTATTTTATGAACTGGTGGCTAATACATCCAACCACATCATATGTTTTCATGCAATCTGATTATTGCGCTCTAATGGTTAGTAGTTTTGTACGTTTTCGTACACCACTGTAAAAAAAAAGATATGATCAATAAGTTATGACAACATATATTTTTACATTGCTACAAGACAGATTCAACTCATTTTTTAAGTCAGTTTGATGTAATTTAAGTTGAAATGACTTAAACATCCAAGTTATTGTACTTAAAAATGTAAGTGTACGAAATCTTCGTAAAATAGTGTTTTTTTCTCACGAGATCAGGTCGGCTCCAACAAAACCTAGGACTTCTTCACTCTTGCGTGATGCCTTGCTTAATTTAGAGACACACATTTGCACTATGCTGTTATTTCTTGTCATGTGCCAAATCACGGGATGCATAACTTACACCTTGGTGTTATATTACTTTCAGAGAGCTATGTATCAAAATGACATGGAGAAGCCATGCCGAAATCGCAGGGGTTTACCAAGATTCAGAGTGAAGATGAGCATCTTATACTATATAGTTACACTTACATTATTTAAAGATGCTCCAGTGGCTCTTAAAAGGGTTCGTTCACCCAAAAATAAATATACTTTCATTTCAGTCATTTCAAACCTGTTTGACTTTTTTCTTCTGTTGAACGTCAAGATATTTGAACAATGTTGGTAACCAAATCGTTTTGTTTACCATTGACTTCCATTATGTGGACAAAACTGGGACATTTCTCAAAATATCTTCTATTTTCCACAGTTGAAAGAAAGTCGTACAGGTTTGGAACGACATCGGGCTGAGTAAATGAAATTTTTGGGTGAACTATCCCTTTAAGTATCATGGCATACACCGAGAGAGATGGTCAAAATTAGCCACAACTGACTATACCTATACAACTATATCAATAATCTAACATTTTAATGTGTTCACACAAGTCTTTTACATGCTTTCACAGAAACCAAAGAGAAAATTCACCAAGCCATTCACTATTTTACACATTCAGAAATGGACTCCATATTGGCTTGTCTATACGTTCTTGTACATCTACATTAGCCTTCTGGAGCTCTTTGGTTTAGGTTTAAAAAGACTTTTACTAACTTGCATCTCCAAGTTGTTCCTTTCAAAAGAGATCAGCACATAACAGTCACAAATGAAACTTTCCACAACAGATCACAGCTTGTTTTAGGAGAGAAATGTGCAGAAATGTGATGAGACACATTTTGTTCCAGAGAACAGTTACAATTTGATGGGTTTTTTTTTTAATCAAAGTACAAACAAGACAATGACCTTGCATTTTATTTTCTCCCAGCATTCCATTCTTCTTCAGCTGTTCAGTTTTATATAAAGTGCTTGACAGTGTTGGGGAGTTGCATGGAACGGCGTTACGTAATTTAATAAAAAAATGAATGTAACTGTAATCCGTTACAGTTACTAAGAAATAAATGTGTAATTAAATAAAACAGTTACTTATGACAATGTTAACGGTTACAAAGGGAGTTACATCTGAATATTTTCTGTAAAAAGCTAGGATGTGTTGAATAATATTAATTTGTCGCTTTGCCTGTTTTTGATGTGAACGATGCCTCCTGCCATTTAAAGGGCGTTTAGTAAAGCAATGCTATCTCTTGTTTGAATCTGCAGCGCTTCAATCCACATCGCCGCTGAAAGCTTTAGGCTACAACCTGTCTGAGAGTTGCCACCTTGAGCGATGGAAATGCGTTCTAGTGCGGGGAATTAAAAAATCATCCAGGAATTAGAAAAGGGCGCAAATAAAACAGTTCAGTGCAAAATGTTTGCCAATTATTAAAATGCTATTGACATCGAAGGTTTCAATGTCGAACATAAGGAAGCAGGTTTTACTGCAGTATAACGATCTAGAATTTGTTTTCTCTTAAAGGAACACGCCACTCGTTTTCCAGTTCCTCTAGAGTTAAACCGATTAGTTTTACCGTTTTTGAATCCATTCTGTCGATCTCCGGGTCTGGCGGTAGCACTGTTAGCATAGCTTAGCATAGATCATTGAATCTGATTAGACCATTAGCATCTCGCTCAAAAATGACCAAAGAGTTTCAACATTTTTCCTTTTTAAAACTAGGGTTGGGTATCGTTTTTTTATTTTTTTAGATAAACCGATACTTAAAAAAAAAAAAAAAAAAAAAAGCCACAAAACAATGGTGGATCACATTAAAGAATGGCTGTTTATTTAAAAATAATAATAAAAAAATCTTTAAATTGGACAATTTATTAAAAGTTTAAAGTATACTTAAATATGTAAAAATAAATAAATACAAAACACAATTTACTTAACAAATTCACAGTAAAACCTAAGCCACCTAACCCAACTACAACAAGCCTAATTTAACTCTAATAACAGTAACTAATAATAACAGTAGTAGTTGGTATGCTACACACCAGCTTCAAGGTTCAGCTTTATATTGAAATATGACCATATTTTCTGGCTAAATATTTTAGAACCCATCGCCTTATTGTTTCCATGGCGATGCTTCTCACATGACACACTGCAGCCGCAATAGTGCTGTATGACAGCTCATCTGTATCGGGTTTATTTCTTTTTTATTCAAAATATTCACAAACTTGCTAACTATGTCACGAACTATCTGATATTCAGATTTTCAAATAAGTGTGAGTGAATGTGTGTTAGTTAATCTATATTGCACGATGGGCGCCGCCATGTTAGTTTGCACCTCAGAGAATCGGATCTGTCGGATTTACATCACATAAATTCATCCTCGTCTCATGAAATACATGAAAGTGAGTGAGCGCTGAACTTGGAGATGAATAGAGTAAACTATATAGTTACTATATAATGTGTTTATATAGTCCCCAGCACTCTCTGTGTAAGCAGGTTGTCACGTTGGTTATGTTGACGGAAGTTAGCCTATTTTCAGGCGCTGTAATATCATTGCGCCGCTGCACTCATGGGACGGCACAAAGCTTTTGATTATTACGTAGGAATGAGAGTTTAGTTCCTAGAAAATCACAACTTTTCATTTTCCGTCGGTCTTAGTACACGATGTAACTACAGAAGAGTCAAGTTATAAATTGGAAAAATATTGAAACTTTTTGGTCATTTTTGAGCGAGATGCTAACGGTCTAATCAGATTCAATGATCTATGCTAAGCTATGCTAAAAGTGCTACCGCCAGACCCGGAGATCGGCTGAATGGATTCAAAAACTGTAGGGGAGTTGGAAAATTAATATTTTTATATATTTTTTTTTAACCTTTAAATATAAATAAATATAACTATCTGTGTTTTTTAGAGCTTAACCCTGCCTTGTTTAAATGTTTGAAAAGGATTAACAGTTGAAAACATTTGTTAGAAATTTAGAAAAGCGATCAAATGTAATCAGTTACATTACTTTAATACAGTTCTTACTTTAAACTAGTTCTTACATTTTAAATAGGGTCATCTGTATTACATTTCCAAAGTAACCTTCCCAACACTGTTGCTTGATGATGGTCCCTGATATTGCTGATCTTGTGTAGATTATGCACCTTTTTTTTTTTTAACAGGCGAGCATATATGAATAGACCTTAGATGCAAAAAGACCTGTTTTGTGACTTTTCCGAATTCTGAGTAAATCTGAGTCTTGACTGAAACATGTCAAGACCTGGCTGTTTGGGGTAGCTCTGGAATATACAAAACTGGAGTGTTTGTTATTTATCAGATAAGGACCCTTGAACAGGTGTGGTCTGGTGTTTGTGTGTGTGCGCGCTTTAGCAATACAACTGCATGCTGTGTATAAAGCGTTTGTGCGAGGCGCCCTACTGGAGATGTGGTTGATAAACATCCTCTCTGGCACACATAGGAATTTTAGTCATTCCTCTCTCTCTTTCGCTCACACTCGCGCTCTCTTAAAATGGGTCAAAACATGGATGAGGTTGAACACCTACTCAGACATCCCCTCACATGGCAACATTTCCTCCCCCTAAAACGCCTCTCAAACACTCACAACAGGGGCTGAACCTCGGCTCTCGACTCTTTTCAGGCTAAGTCCGCAAGACTCAATTGCAAACATAAACTCACAATAATGCCTGTGTTGGCCTTACAATGAGATACACACTCAGGCCTTTTTCCAAACTAACAATGCACTGATTGACAAGTTCATAAACACCCTTTAGTTGCGATTATCTGGATTAGGCTCACACTATTCAACACTCAGAAGTAGTGTTTAACCTGCGTAGACTTATTTAGCATTATGAAGGATGGCATACATGTCAGAGCGGTAATGAGAGAGGGGTGGTGTGGGAGCGTTTGCCATCAGATAAGAGCCTCATAAAGGATGGGACCCGAGAAGAGGGGGAGGAGTGGAGAACGAAGAGAACAGAGGGCCCTTTTAGGATGGGCTGGAGGACAGGTCCCGGGGCAGAGGGGTGCTGTGTGTGCATCGGCCCGAAGAAAGAGAACGAGGGAGCGAGAGAGAGGGGGATTCGGGGAGGGGGACGTGGGAGAAAGATCGCTGGTCTGAATGGGAGCATATCATGTAGAAAGAGTGAAAGAAAGGGCACAGGGAGGGAAAACAAGTAGATGGGTAATTAGCTTGTGCTTTTCAGTTAGGGGTGATGAGAACGGTAAAGATGAGAAATAGAGACAGGGGGTACGGTTTTCATTTTTGTGAAGAAAAAAAAAAGTGAAAGAAATGAGAAAAAAACATTCTTAAATTAGTTAGTTGGTTAGTTCACCCAAAAATGAAAATTCTGTCATTAATTACTTACCCTCATGTCGTTGGACACCTGTAAGACCTCCGTTCATCTTCAGACACAAATGAAGATATTTTAGTTGAAATCTGATGGCTCTGAAAGGCCTCCATTGACACAATGCACTTTACACTCTCAAGACCCTACAGTGGGTCTACAATAACTTTATGAATCGGCGACAATAGTTTTTGTGCGCAAAAAACCCCTAAATAACGACTTGCATAGTGATGACGATTTCAAAACACGGCCTCATGAAGCTTCGAAGCGTTATGAATCAGTGAGTCGATTCAGCAGTTTGAATCGCCAAATTTCAGCAGTTTGAATCGCCAAATTTCAGCAGTTTGGCAGTTTGACACGCGATCCGAATCATCATTCAACTCACTGATTCATAACGCTTCGTAAGTCATTATTTAGGGTTTTTTTGCGCACAAAAACTATTGTCGCCGATTCATAAAGTTATTGTAGAACCACTGTAGTGAGATGGACTTTGTAACGACGTCTTTAGTACCTTTTAAGGGTCTTGAGAGTGTAAAGTGCCATTGTGCCAATGGAGGCCTTTCAGAGCCATCAGATTTAAACTAAAATATCTTCATTTCTGTTCTGAAGATGAACGGAGGTCTTACGGGTGTCTGTCGAACGACATGAGGGGAAGTAATTAATGACAGAATTTTCATTTTTGGGTGAACGAACCCTTTAAGGCTTGTTCACACCGGGACTATTATCGCACACGTTTATCGTCGACGTGTAACGTTTCTGACTAAACAAAGGGCGCCAATGTGAGTGCACACACGCCAGGCTTAAAAAGCATCATTTTTAAATGGGCATTTTTTTAGTTTAATGCGCCGCGTGGAAAACTGGCTGGCCAAAGAGATTGGTGCTTTTGTTCACGTGCCTGGAGCTGCTGAAGTTACAGTAAAACTCGACTTGGTGGCGCTCAAGCACAAAACGATCTTGCCGAGCACATATTGATACCTAAGAAGAAGAAGACGACGAAGAGGAAGTAAGTAGATGCAACCTCCTCCAGTTTCTCTTGAAGCCAATATGGAAGTGAGTTAAACTGCAATTCATCGACTGGCCACTAGAGGCAGACTCCAGAAGGAGCAGAATCTCATTGAGCTCATGATAAAATGCCCAACTTTACAGCAGAAGAACACATGTTTACAGTCTGGGACAAACTGTGCTTTTGGTCTATACGGCTAATTTTGCTCTTCATGACGACTGTGAGGGGGTGAATTATTTTAGAACTCATTCGTTTACATTATATAAAGCATTAAAGTTCTGCATAATTAAGGGCGTGGCCACTTTGAGTGACAGGTGGATTGTCGTTTGTCTGCTGTCTGTTAGTCATCACGTCACCTCAGCTCCGCCCACATCCCGCCTCTTTGCCCATTTTCTGTTATCCGGGACCCTACTTTACGCTTCAAAACTGCTCTTCAGAATCCTATGGGTGACGTCACGGACACTACGTCCATATTTTTTTACAGTCGATGGGTAAGATGAATGTAGAGCTGCTGGTCTCTTTGGTGTCTGAACACAAAGAACTTTATGATAAACGCCACAACGACTACAAAAATCTCCATAAGAGGGAGTTGTTATAGAGAGGAATTGCAGATCAAATAGGATTAGATGGTGAGTTTCCATCGAATCCTATTTGATCTGCTATCAAAAGCGCCATCTACTGTCAGTTAGTGAATTTGCATGTTCACTCCACGCATCGCCAGTGAAAATCGCTTGGGTATGAACACAAAGACATGTCCAAAAACGCTGACGATAAGCGCGCGATAATCGTCCCGGTGTCCACCCAAAATTTTTCTCCTGCAGCTAGCATATTTTTCGGATTGTTTTTAATGGAAGCGCCGTGTTTTTAAAACGCCAGTAGCGTAATGAGGCGCTGAGCATCTATTTCACAGGTCGCCGAGAGTTGAAGTATGTTCAACTTTGGGTAAAACCAAGCGGCAACCTTCCAGTCTCTCTCTTGAATCCAATACGGAAGTGACTTAAACTGCAATTCATCAACTGGCCACTAGAGCCTCCAAGAGGGAGTCAATCCCATAGACCCCCCATGTTAAAATGCCAAACTTTACAGCAGAAAAAACATGTTTACAGTCTGGTACAAAAAGTGGTTTTGGTCTATATGGCTAATTTTGCCCTTCATGACGACTGTGAGGGGGTGAATTTTTTTATAACTCATCTGTTTAAATTATATTAAGCCTTAACCTTCTGCATAATTAAGGGCGTGGCCACTTTGAGTGACAGGTGGATTGCTGCTATGGTTGAGCTAAGCACCTCAGCTCCACCCACGTCCCGCCTCTTTGCCCATTTTCAGTTATCCGGGAGTGACGGTAACACGCTGGCAAGATGGCGACGAACGGTTCAAAACTGCTCTTCAGAAACCTACGGGTGACGTCACGGACACTACGTCCATTGGTTTATACAGTCTATGGGTAAAACACAGTGCTCATCACTGTCACTTTTTACCCAGCCGACCAATCACAGTGGCGGGACAAATACAACACTGACCAACCGCCACATTCTGCTTGTACAACATCTACAGATGACAACAACAAGCATAATAACGGAACAAAACCATTTAAAACAAGAGCCAAAGCATACTTTAACCTTTTTAAATAGAAACAATACAGAAACAAACTATCTGTGAAATGAGATACTAGTAACACATCCACATATATTCTTTATCATATCAAGCAAAGTGTCTCAACTGGCGCCACCAAAACAGTCTCAAGCCTTTCTGAAGAGGTTTTTCAGCTGGATAAAAATGAGCCTTATTTCAAAAGATACTGAACAGATGCTGGATGAGATGTTGACTCTCCAGCTGTCACACTGAATACACTACCTGTAGTGTTGAGAAGTGAGGTCAGGTGGAAAAAACATACTGTTGGATAGACCCAATTCTGCCTAATCTCCTGGGGCCGTATTCACAAAACATCTTAAGGCTAAAAGTAGCTCCTAACTTGCTGATTTAGGAGAAACTCTTAAAAAAGAATGGCCTTGTCAGTCTTAATTTTAGGACTTGAGAGTATTTCACAAAGCATTTTAGTGATAAAACCAGCTCCTAAATCTGTGAAAAGACTCTTAGTCACCAAGACCAAATCACAAACTATCCTTTTGCCCAAAGACACTGCACACCATTGAGGCAATAGCGATAGAGCATTGGGTGCTGTGCCTTTTCTTCATAAATTCAATAAATATTTAGATAGTTTTTAATCTGCGATGACATAACATTAAGGTTCATTTATGCATAGGCAATATGCATTGAATGATGGAGAATAAAACATTGCGGTCAAGTTGAAAATAATGTCCCATCGTCTGCGCTGATTGACTTGTGGGCAGCTTGGGTGACCCGAGTTCAGGTGACCCGAGTGGACCTTTCCCGATACCATCCATCCTTTTTCTCTCACTTTTTACTTCCTGCATCATAATAAAAAGACACAAATAAAACTTTAATAAATAAATAAATGAAAAAGAAATAATGTCTGATTACCTGTGGCAGTTGTTTCATGAGTTCACTCTTACAAACGATTGGATAGAGTAAAGGAGTAAAATAAGCTGTGTTGTCCGACGGGATCAAGAGCAAACCCAGAGTTCTCCCTCGAATCCCCGGCTGGGTCGAGAGTGAAGATTCAGGTAAAACTCGAGGTAAATATGCCTCCTCTTGAGCTGAATCGATAGTGCTCCTCCCGAACTTTGTTTTTTAAAAATGTATTTGTCACTAAGGCAACAGCCTAAGGCACACCTATGCAATAATCATCTAATAAGCATCTTGATATGCCACACCTGTGAGGTGGATGGATTATCTCTGCAAAGGAGAAGTGCTCACTAACACAGATTTATGAACAATATTTGAGAGAAATAGGCCTTTTGTGTACATAGAAAAAGTCTTAGATCTTTGAGTTCAGCTCATGAAAAATGGGGGCAAAAACAAGTGTTGCGTTAATAATTCTGTCAATCGATCCTCATAAATACTACACACTGCACCTTTAAGAGCAAACTCTTACCTAAGACCTATTTGGTAAGATAAAATGTTTTGTGAATACGGCCCCTGATCTCAACTCAACTGTGTCATCTTCTGAGTAAGGTCTAATGTAATACCATTAGGTATCATGAACACTATTTTCATCATTTCTGCTTATTTCTAGTTGTATAAATGAACTTTATTTATGCCTGGTTTCACAGACAAGGCTTAGGTCTAGTCCCAGACTAAAATGCATGTTTGAGCTGTTTTAACTGAAAGCAACCTCTTAAAATATGTCCGTGTCATTGTTTTGTCTCAAGATGCACCGCATACATTTTTTTTTTCTTAAATGTCCTAATTTAACTAAAGCCTAATCCTGGCTTAATCTAAACCACATGTCTGTGAAGCCTCATGTCAACGTATTATGAATTAATTAACATTTATAAAATAACAATACAAATTTAAGATTTAAAAATACTGTAAAAAATATATTGTTCAATGTAGTTCATGATACCTAATTCGTTAACTAATGTTAACAGATTGAACCTTATTGTAAAGTGTTACCAAATAATATTTAAATAAAAAAACATGAAGTCTGCACTTCAGCAGTTTTTGATTCTTAACATCATTCTCCTTTTGTGTAACTAAGTGTCTTGATATCAGTGATTCTTGTTCATGACCTGTGCTCAATGAGTCCTATGGTCAGAGGATCTGACCCAGGATAGGCAGATGAGTGAAAATAGGAGCTGGAGTAAGATATTATGTAATATAGGATGTGATAGAAGTGCACGCAGACATCAGGGGATCAGTGGTTTAATGAGGGTTTGGCATCGCCGGCCTGTCAGGCTGTTTGCTCCACCGTCCCATTCACTAATGCACCAGAGAGGGAGTGGGGACTTCCTGAGGTTCGACTGCAGCGAGGAATTTGTTAAATGTCTCAATCAGTTGAAAACGTTGTCTGTTTAGCTGTATAATGTAATGTAATATAATGAGCAATATCACACGGTTAGCAGATCTCAAGTTGACGGTTTAACAGTCGAGCCCAAGCCTCTGTTACTGATTCTGAAACGGCACTTTAGATCTAGAAACGCAGGAACGCTGAGTCGCTTCATTGAAGATTGTGTTATGAAAGAGAGATCGACTAAACGAGTGTATTACCTGCATCTGATATAGCATTCATTCTTCAGCTCCATGTCCATAATATTATATCTATTATAAAAAAATCAGTTTGATTTCGTCCTTTTAAAAGATTCCCCTAGACCAGTGGTTCCCAACCACGTTCCTGGAGGACCCCCAACAGTGCACATTTTGCATGTCTCCTCAATCAAACACACCTGATTCAGGTCATCAGCTCATTAGTAGCTACTCCAAGACCTGATGTGGGTGTGTCAGACAAAGGACACATCCAAAATGTGCACTGTTGGGGGTCCTCCAGGAACGTGGTTGGGAACCACTGCCCTAGACCATGCTATGGCCGTTTTGAGTTTCCCAAAAGCATTGTAAAACAATAGCCACCAACGATCTCTACGATCAACGGAGGCGTACAGTGCTTTTGGGAAACGCAGCCCTGGGGCCTCATTTATAAAACTTTGCGTAGGATTTGCGTCAGAAGTGGCGTACGGATGAAACATAGGACGTGCGTACGCACAGAAATATTCGGATTTATAAAACCGTGCGCACGCACATCCTACGCAGTTTTCCTTTAATAAATCACAATCAATTCTAAATGTAGCGCAGCTTTTGCGGCTTCATGTCACGCCCATAGTTGCCCATAAATAGTCTGTGAAACGCCCACAAGTTAATATTCATCGATTGCGAAATCATGGCAAACACAGAGAGGAAATAAAAAAAACGTAACTTCACTCAATTTGAAGTAGAAGTTATTGTTGGCGAGGTGGAAAAGAGGAGAAAAATGTTTTGGAGGGCACAGTGTGGGCATTACTAATGCCAAAAAGGCACTTGAGTGGCCAAAGGTTGCAGACGCTGTAAATGCTGTAGCCTCACAACCTCAGACCGTGGCCGAAATAAAAAAAGAAATGGTCGGACATCAAAGCCGAGGCAAAAAAGCGTCTAGCGCTCCATCGCCAGAGTGTGTCCTCGTTTGCCAGCAAGTCTTCTTGCTGTCTGAAGATGTGTTCACTCCGACTCCTTCCATTTGCCACATCTTCTAGAGCGCAAGATCAGCCATCGTGCTATCTATCTATCTATCTATCTATCTATCTATCTATCTATCTATCTATCTATCTGTCTGTCTGTCTGTCTGTCTGTCTGTCTGTCTGTCTGTCTGTCTGTCTGTCTGTCTGTCTGTCTGTCTGTCTGTCTGTCTGTCTGTCTGTCTGTCTGTCTGTCTGTCTGTCTGTCTGTCTGTCTGTCTGTCTGTTTAATTGCATCTATATCTGCTCCCCCAGACGGACACATTGACGAGAATATCTTTTTTGCACATTATTTCGTTCTGTTTACCATATTATTTATGAGGATGAATTGCATAACATGGCAATATTATTGCAGAACATATTTCACTTTTCTTTTTGCAAATATGTGTTAATTTGCATTTCTGTTATAATTTTCGTTTGATTTTGTTTGTTTTACACTGCAGATCGATCAAACGGGTGTTCTTGTAGACTGTTAATTGTAAGACTTGCTTTGTGAAGTCTTCATGTTATTTATGAGAGGCAGTATTGCCATTTCTTTTACACAACGGTCTACAGTTTCACACACTTTCACGTGTTTCTTCCATCTGCCGACGGTGTCGCCATTTCTCATTTCACCCGTTTTTGTGCGTACGCCTGGGTCAGAGCTTGCGTGAAGGACCGCACATTTTCCCGTCAAGTTTGCTTTTTATAAATACCAATTATTGCGTAGAGAGCGGCGTACGCCTTCTTTTGTGCGTACGCAACGTTTATAAATGAGGCCCCATGTCTGATATTGTCGTGTTCTGGTCGCGTAACGTGGGCAGCCACCCCATCGTTTTCAAAAGTCTCCATTTTGGTCCGTTTACACTTAACCTGGCTCCGCCCTCCTACGTACTTCTTTTCAATTTTTATTTTCCTTCAGTACGTCGTCTGGGATTGCGGTGTATTCGCTGGTTTTCTATATAATATAATTAATATAATATAATATAATATAATATAATAATATAATATAATATAATATAATATAATATAATATAATATAATATAATATAATATAATATAATATAATATAATATAATATAATATAATATAATTAATATTGGAGTCTAAATGAGTATAAGCCTATGGTATAAGCCCAGAACCTGGTGATCATATTGATGTATACATTTTTTCAAGGCATTATCATATGACAGTTTTGAATTGCAGGAAGGGAGAAGTAGGCTGTGTGAAAAGACCATTAGTCTTTTATTAGAGGAGAGAGGGAGGCACTTACAGTTAATCCACTTAGATGAAGGATGCAGACGGAGAGAGAGTCATCAGCCAGAGAGAGGGAAGGTAGAGGAGAAGAAGAAGAAAACACATGAGGAGGAATGAGGAAAATATATTTAGGTATGTCGTCAGGTTTTGTAAAAATATTTAGTCCCTTTAGTAGTGATAATCTGTTTATGAGGTGTTTAGTGAGTGTTTATTAAGTTTTTGTTGGGTAATTACATTAGTCATTAAAGGGACCACCCTGTTTCAGAGCAGGACTTCCTGTCCAGAAAAGGAAATTAGAGGAGGCATGATGCTAATGAAGTAACGTCCTGTTTAAAGCTCCAGTTATTCTCCTGATTATTAGTTTGAAGCAGAGATGTAAGCTATTTTTAATCGTTTAACTTAATTTATAGTCACATGGAGCTTGTACAGGCCCATCCTCAAGTGTACTTCTCAAGGGTGACAGAAGGGCAGACAGCAAAATAAACTATACACTTTTACTGAAGTCAAACTGAATCACTTTTATAAATATTTTACATGCTAAAAAATTCAGAACATGTCAACAAAACAAAACAAAACAAAAAATATATATAGATATAGGGTACAACAGGGCTAAAGGCACACCTTAAGAAAAAAATTGCTTTTCAATATTCATATAGTGTATGATTACAGAAAATATATACCACAGTATATGTATATATATATTTTTTTTCAAGAATTGAATACTTTTATTCAAAAAGGATGCATTAAATTGATCAAAGGTGACAATAATGGCATTAGAGTGTTACAAAAGATGTATATGGGTCAATGACAAATAAGATTTTTTTTTTTTTTTAAGATAAAAAAAATAAATAATTTTAAGCAAAACCGTTTTAAAATGCATTTTTATGTCCAAAAAATGTATGGTGTTGATTCATATTGGTTTTTACAGCTTTTAAGACAGCATTAATTCATTATTAAATAAGATTTATGATTTTACCACCCAGAAAATGTCATTTGGTGCGACCATATATTCATTTAAAATAATATACATATACAATATACATATGAACCATTGTAAAATGCATATCACATGGTAAATTCCCTTTCCATTTTCTGTGTATTGCCCTTTTAGTCCAATTCATATAAACGGACACTTTTCTTTGTGTTCAGAACACAATTTTCCATAAGGAGTTTTTAGGGGTTTTTTTTATTTTGTATTATTTGTATACATTATATAATGGTATACATTTATATTTCTTACTTCATTTTGCAATTGCAGTGGGAATTGATACTTTTAAATGTAAATTTGCTGGTCGCACCACCTGACATTAGGTCTTTGAAACATCCCAACTCGAAAAGTAAAAATTTCAAGAGTATCTTATAAAGGAAATATTGTTCATGGAAAATAATGAATTCGGACACAAAAAATACATGTCATGTCATTGACCCATATACTGTTTATATTTTATTCACCGGATAATCCTGAAAAATGTATAATTGTTAAAAAATGTATATCTATTAAGCAGCGCTTGAGCATCAAATCATCATATCAGAATGATTTCTGAAGGATTATGTGACACTGACGATGCTGAAAACTCACAAAGAAGTAAATTACATTTAAATAGAAAACAGTTATTTTAAGTTAGTTTATCATATATCACAGAAATGCTGTTTATACTGTAAATCAGCCGTAGTGAGCATAAGACGCTTCTTTACGGTTTTGTATGCATTGTTTCGTTTACTAATGTTTTCTTTAATTTGTTGTGTACAGAAAGGAGCTTTAATTGTGTTCAGAAACACAGGCAGTCTTCTCACTGATCCTGACCCTGCCAGTGCCATCACACTCTCTCTGCGGCTCTCTCTGATTAGGACCTGTTTACATGGGTCAAAATAGAAGGGTCCTATTTTCACCAGCCAACTCTCACTGTCCTCCTCCATCACATTCACTCGCTTTTTTGTTTTCCACTCTCCTCCTCCCCTCTCTCTCTCTCTCTTTAGAAGTAAACTTGGCCTCATAAAATGTTAATAAGTGCCAGAGTTACATAAAAACACAGTCTTCCAGAATAGACAAAACACAGGGCAATGAGGGCAAAGGCAGAACGGAGAGACGGTTGGTAATACGACATGGAGAAAATAAATATTCAGTTCTTTTTTTTGTCAAGTTTTCTCAAGTAAACAAGCAATTCCATCGTATTCCCTTATCTTCGCTGCAGATAGTGCTGATAAAAGTAAAGCGCTGGAGATCCCAGGCTAAGTGCTTTCATCAGGGGTCGGCGTGCATCAATAACGTTTCATTACTGCCCCGCCAGAAAAAGACCATCCCAGTCAAGCGTTCACTTTTGTCTGCACTTCACAGCTCGAGAAACCTTTTGTACTGCTGAACAACAACTAAAGTCTGCTTGCCTCACAGCGTAATGCAAATGTAGAGGAGACTATCGACATTTCCAGATAAACATCCTCCGGAAGCTTCACTGCGATGGATTCTGGGAGTCTTTTGGATTTGAATGTGAATCCTCAATCGCAGGTGACCGAATGCTTTTGAATACATGCTTTTGAATTATTGGTATCCTCGTTTGCAGTTAAATGCATGAACAAAAGAAGATGCTGAGGGAGTAAAAACTACAGCGTAATGATGTTCTTTTTCTCTCAAAGCTGAATTGGTCTGGCAGATTGTGCCGTCCAGCTGGTCCCAGATTGTTTGCATGCTAGTTTTATTGCTTAGTAATGCTGATTGGTTTTAGCTGATGTCATAACAGTTGTTTCTCTGTAAATGGGCGGATGCAGCCTCCGCATTTTTACACGGGCGAGTTGTGAGTGCTTAACGGTCCTCTAACCTGTGCAGTGTAATGCTAGTAGCAATCAGCCTCAGAATCAAAGAGATTATGCAAATATAATCACTCCCACACGGAGTAATAACGATGAAGTCAACAAAATTAGGCAGAAGCCACAATCAGCGGATGGTACTGGATGTAATGTCTTCACAGACAGGAACCACTCCCATTCAAAGGAACCTCAAAGCAGATGATCTGATATGCTTTTGCTCTTGGAGGGAAATTGCAATAATTATTTCACTGCTCTTCTATTTCATTCAATTGGTTATGATTCTTTAGCAGTTATTTGTATAACAGCTGCTCTTACACTTTGCACACTTTGGGCTCTATCACACAATGCGACGCCAGATGCGACACAAGTGTGTTTTGCTAGTTTCAGCCCGACGCAGTTCTCATTTTAACGTCCAGCGCCACGTTATTTAAAAATCAAATGCACCATCTGTTCACCCATGGGCGTCTGGTCTGAAAAGCAGGTGTGTTCAGGAGCATTGTTGGCGTGCTATTTGGAGGAAATGAAAACGCCATTGACCTGCTCTAAAGTTTTTTGTGTTATTTAAAGGGTGTGTTAGTATAGGCGGGTGCACAACGCACATACACTCAGCATATTACACACACATCACACAAACATGCCAAATATAAAAAATAAAAGGATTATAATGTAAAATATTATTATCATGTGCATAAAGATAAAAATTCCTGCATGTCATAATGGATAGTCAGAATTACCTATTTGCAGTAATGACGAATGAAAGTGGCTAATTATTTAGCCAATCGTGGCAATACATACATATATTTAAACTGACTCGTCAGGTTGAGCATGTCTATATTCCTCCATGTAAATAGTGAATCCGCCATGGTGTGAGCGCAACTGGCTTTTAAAGGGAATGGGAGATGAGACTCTGATTGGTTTATTGCACGTTACGTCCAAAACACACACATGACTCATTAAGAGACTAGGGACAACCCTTTTGGACCATGTGCCGGGTGCACCAACTGTTTTTTCCGCCGTTAACCTAGCAAAAGGATCATGGAGGATCAAGGAGCTTCAGATCATGTGCTTAGATCGTTAAAACAGGGCCCTAAAGGGCAAAATCACTAAACCGTTTAGTATGTTGTATTTCAGTGCAAACCCCTGCATCTTCTTTTCTAGGGCTGCACGATATATTTAAATTATCAAAATATAGCAAATGTACATGCATAGAATAGACATACACATAACTTGCTTCACGTTAAGAAGAGTTATTAAGCACGATAAGCTGCTGAAAACGACTCATTGCGGTACACGCTGTCAGACACGCGTCCAAAGCGTACGCACAGAAAGCCGCCTCTCAGACAGCGTGAGATCCCGAATTCAGTTCTCTTTCGCTGCTTATTGCACTCAGATTGTCAAATACATACACAATTATGTCAAAATGCCTGCTTTGACGAGTATTCATGTAAACACAGTCGGTTACGTCTTAAGTGAATGTTATCAGTTGAGAAAAAAATCGGATGCGTGTCAATAGGATCCGTGCATTAGGTCTTAAA
Organism: Gobio gobio; assembly: GCF_949357685.1. Classification (NCBI taxonomy): domain Eukaryota; kingdom Metazoa; phylum Chordata; class Actinopteri; order Cypriniformes; family Gobionidae; genus Gobio; species Gobio gobio. The sequence continues at coordinate 48,959,792 of NC_137105.1, read as the reverse complement.
GTGACAGCCTGCTAATACAGACAGGTGAGGTGAATAACACTGATTATCTCTTCATCACGGCACTTGTTAGTGGGTGGGATATATTAGGCAGCAAGTGAACATTTTGTCCTCAAAGTTGATGTGTTAGAAGCAGGAAAAATGTAGCCTGGTCTTACCAGACTCTCGTACATTTCATTTGTACAGAGAGTCTGGCCGCTCTCCATTGACAAGCGTTAACTTCCTTGAACTCTGTTGAAGTTTAAAACTATTGGATCTGCCAAGAGTCACTCTGGATCTGCCTAACCAATCACTAACATTTGGTCATGACGTATTCTCAGTGTCAGTGATAAAGCCTCGTGCATTCGGATTGTGATTTGTTCACGGTGGAGAGGAGAGTTTTGTGATCGGAACGCGCCGCTCTCGTGGTGCATCTCGTGCAATCATAACATGATTGTGCTGTAAATAAAATGTCATATGCTTGGTATGATAAGAATAAATGCTGCTGTAAATAACAGCCCAATTCAAATGTTTACGTGCTTTTCTTCTTTAATTTTTTGACCGGTGATGAAATATTTTGCTCTTGTAAACACTTGCCAGCATTTAAAGAAATACACGTCTAGAAATGCATCCGAATTATAGCGCATGCAACCGTACGGTGCTCTGCAGGGGTCTAAAAAGGATATAAACAGTGAATTTTATAGTGATATATTCTTGAAAACTCAGAAATGTGCATTCTTAGAGTAATTACATTTCCACATGACGTGGTGTTTGTCAAAAGCAGTCGGTAATTCAGCCTGGGTTTTTTTCGCGGGTGGTGGGAGACGGACGGCTTCAGCAACTCCTTCACCACTAACGGAGCGAGCTGAAAAATACTTTTCCTGGACCACAACATCATGGCCACCAACAAAACTCAGCAGCGATTGTTCTTGCTCCGTGTAACGAAGTTCGTTTGTTCAGGGAAGAAGGAGGCGGGAACCGGCGAACGTTTAACAACTTTTAATCAAATAATAAACACAAAATGAAAGTAAAATCGGCAGCCCCTCACTGACGACTGCCGCGCACATACATAACAAAACGTAAACAAAACACAACTTAAAATCCAGGCCTGGTCCTCTCTCGTCCTTCACTGGTGTCGCTCGTCCTTATATGCCTCCGTGCTCCCTCATGAGAGGACTCGAGGCCGGTGTGTCTCATTCTCAATCCCGCACACCGATCTCGCTCACTCGTCCACCTCGCCACACTCCGGCTTTAACTTCTGGACATTCGTCAGCGGTGCCAGTGCCACACATTTGCATTTTTCACCGCCGCCATTACTGAACTACAACTCATACTAGCGCACAACATCAATGTCATCGTTCTCAGCCACTCCCTCTGTTCGCTGATTGGACCGGTAAAAAATTGTTCGGGAGAAAACCTATATACAGCAGTCCCAGACGGAGTACTGAAGGAAAATGAAAATTCAGCGGAAGTACGTAGGAGGGCGGAGCCAGGCTAGGAAAAATGGGCAAGCGTAAGGATTTGAGCAAGTTTGATAAGGGCCAGATTGTGACGGCTAGACGACTGGGTCAGAGCATCTCCAAAACTGCAGCTCTTGTGGGCTGTTCCCGGTCTGCAGTGGTCAGTCTCTATCAAAAGTGATCCAAAGAAGGACCAGTGGAGAACCGGCGACAGGGTCATGAAGGACCAGTGGAGAACCGGCGACAGGGTCATGAAGGACCAGTGGAGAACCGGCCACAGGGTCATGGGCGGCCGAGGCTCATTGATGCACGTGGGGAGCGAAGGCTGACCTTTGTGGTCCGATCAAACAGACGAGCTACTGGAGCTCAAACTGCTCAAGAAGTTAATGCTGGTTCTGATAGAAAGGTGTCAGAATACACAGAGCATATCAGTTTGTTGTGTATGGGGCGGCACAGCCGCTGACCAGTGCCCATGCTGACCCCTGACCCCGCCCAAAGCACCAACAGTCGCACGTGAGCATCAGAACTGGACAACACCACACACCGATTAAATCGCGTGGATGGCCGGGTGTGTGTGTGTGGCTTACCTGAGAAACACATGGCACCAGGTGCACTATGGGAAGAAGGCGTGGCGGCGGAGGCAGTGATGCTTTGGGCAATGTTCTGCTGGGAAACCTTGGGTCCTGGTTCAGACCATATCCAGCCTTTCATGGAAACGGTATTCCCTGGTGGCTGTGGCTCTTTCAGCAGATAATGCGCCGCCACAAAGCACAAACAGTTCAGGAATGGTTCATTTCCTAGTGATGTTGACAGCAGTAATGCATCAAATCATGGAGAAGAGCGTTATACTGTGTATATATCTAGGCGAGTGCAGATTGTGTTCAGCACAGGTTATTTGGGAGTTTTTGTGCTTATACATTATTTGAATAATAACTTAAGTGAATCTGTTGCAAAAACGCAGACAGCATATACAAATAAAAAATGCTGCACATATCAGTCTTTGTGAATCTCCCTTAATGTACCATTTTCCTTGTGTATGAATGCATTGCGTTTCAACGGTGTGGGTGACCTTTAGCTGTGCTCCTTAGGGAGACGTAGTTCAATGAGCTCAATGAGCTGTAGTAATTAAAGTGTGGATTTAATTTAACATAGAGTCATAAGGCATTGGCAGATTCATCTTTCTACTCTCCTAACAGCCCTTCTGAGTTAAGAGTGAATGATGATATTAGTACCCAGCTGTTTGTGTCAAGACCCCTTAACAACTGATTTCTAATCATTGATGAAAGGATGTGGATTAAACAGGACGTTTGATAGCAGATTGTGCTGGCTGTGACGGAGGAAAATCAATGTTGGAAACAGGCCCTATAGCATCCGTTTAAGTCACGGCAAAGCATCACTAATGGATAATAATTATGACTCAGTGTTTGTGTGTAAATGGCTCAGACCACCATGGTGAAGTGGTTTGTTTAGACAGTGTACTATTTCTTTACGAGAAAGGATACTTTTTGTGTGGCTGTAGATTTTAGTATTTATTTATATTGATATGTAAAACTTTATTTACATAGAATTATTTAAAACAGTGTTTACAATGTGCTTTGCAGAAGACACACAAGTAAACTTCACATAAATACGTATAGAAACAGAAAAAAAACAGAGTAAGAATAAAAATAAAAGATTAAAATAAACAATAAATTAAAATAAAGGAAGAGGATGAGATTAATTGAGGAAAAGGTGAGGTGGGGCCGCCATGGATCGGATTTGTTTGCTCAGCTCATCCCACAGATGCTCGATTGGATTGAGATCTGGGGAATTTGGAGGCCAAGTCTACGCCTCAAACTCGTTGTTGTGCTCCTCAAACCATTCCTGAAGCATTTGTGCTTTGTGGCGGCGCATTATCTGCTGAAAGAGCCACAGCCACCAGGGAAAACCGTTTCCATGAGAGGCTGGACATGGTCTCAACAATGCTTAGGTCGGTGGGACGTGTCAGAGTAACATCCACATGGATGGAGGACCCAAGGTTTCCCAGCAGAACATTGCCCAAAGCATCACTGCCTCCGCCGCCACGCCTTCTTCCCATAGTGCACCTGGTGCCATGTGTTCCCCAGGTGAGCCACACACACACACACTCGGCCATCCACATGTAAAAGAGAAAACGTGATTCATCAGACCAGGCCACCTTCTTCAATTGCTCCGTGGTCCAGTTCTGATGCTCACGTGCCACTGTTGGTGCTTTGGGCGGGGTCAGGGGTCAGCATGGGCACTGGTCAGCGGCTGTGCCGCCCCATACACAACAAACTGAGATGCTCTGTGTATTCTGACACCTTTCTATCAGAACCAGCATTAACTTCTTGAGCAGTTTGAGCTCCAGTAGCTCGTCTGTTTGATCAGACAACACGGGCCAGCCTTCTCTCACCACGTGCATCAATGAGCCTCGGCCGCCCATGACCCTGTGGCCGGTTCACAAGGTTATTATGATGGTATGAAGTGTTTTTGGAGTAAAATCAATTTCTCTTTCATGAGATTATTCCTCCTCTTGGCCAGGTTACATTTCTCCATGTTGTAAACTCTAGGGGCAAGGAGTCTAAAGCGTGAATCTTTATGGGTGTGATATTTAAATGACGATTGTTTTCAGCCGCATTTATCAATGTTTGGCCATTCAAACGACAGCATATGAATGTTTCATGAATCCCTCATGAACCCTGTCAAGATGTTTTCTATGCTCTTTCTATCTTAAATTAATCATTGAGGCCCAGTGGCTTTGCAGGACAACTAAACAAAGAAGGAAGCAAGAGGAGGAGTTAAAGGCATCCTGTATCAGGCACATGCGCTGTTTCCCCTTCACTGCGGTGCAGTCTCATCAGTGCTGTACCAAAAATAACCAGATGCTGTCCTCTCTCTCTCTCTCTCTCTCTCTCTCTCTCTCTCTCTCTCTCTCTCTCTGTCTCTCTCTCTCTCTCTCTCTCTCTCTCTCTCTCTCAGAGGACAGAATAACCCTTCTTCATCCTTGAAACACAAATAATGACTCATGCCTCTTAACAAACTGCTGTGTTCCCTATTCCTGGTAAAGGTTCGAGTTTCTGTATATGAGTGTTGGGGGGTGGAAGTTAGAAAGCACGTATTAAATTTGTAAGCATCCAGGGAGAGTTGTAAAATCGCAGCACAATCATGTATTGATTGAAAGGTCATATATCGCTCTGGCTGGCAGCCATGCCAGGACTTTTGGAAATGTTATCTCCAGATCTATACCCGGAGTTGGAGTATATAGAAAGTCTTAGAAGGCCCTGTAGTAAACACTGATTGCATTTTCTGGGTTTATTAGAGATGATGAGAGATTATGTTTGTCTCCTTGTTATGATGGACTATATAATGGTTGAGTAAAAAATTCATATACAAAGTTTATGAAAACAGAGATGCTCAAAGAGAAAAAATACGATTTTAAAAAAACTCATATTAGTTTGGAAATAACTCATAAAGGTATAGCCTAGTCCACCCAAAATTAAACTTCTGTCATTTAGGCCCCATTTACACTGCATGGTTCAAGTGACCCAATTCAGATTTTTCCCTTTCATGTGACACATTGGATATGACTAGGGTGGCCATACGTCCGTATTTTGGCCGGACGGTCCGTATTTTAAGCCCCCTGTCCGGCATAGCCTCAAGCCGGACACTCACTTGTCCTCCTTTTTGGAGTTGCGTTGAAAAGTTGCTAAAAAAACCCGCTCTAGAATCTTTATTGGGACGCAGCAGCATAGCGTCTAATGCCGTAAGATCTCTGGTCAAACAAATGATTTTCTGAAAGCGGTGTCAAATAAATATCTGATATATCATTGGTTAAAGACGTAAACAAGCCTCTACGACGTGCTGGCTTTGTTATATCATAACGTTAACATGCTGAAACGTCCTCTTTTAATCCGGAATGGACAAAAGAGCACAAATTATATCAAAAAGCAGTAAAGACACTTTTCATGTATTTGGCACTGAGCCAGATTATTTGTTTATTTATGTGTTTCTTTTATTTCCTGAAGTCCAGAAATGTTATGTTTTCAGGTACTGTGCACTTTGCTAGACAGGTTCATCTCAGTTTTTGAAACAGACATCACATTGTCTTGAATAAATACAAATACTGTGAACACTTTTTTGCCTCCTACACATAGGTCTACTTCAAGATATATCGTAGATCAAATGGCCTGGCAATGAATAGAGCAGGCTATTTCAGAATCACTGTATCACGATACCAACGATATGATGGACAAAATTGTATTGTAGTTGCGAGTACACCAGAGTCCTATGCAATTATTCTTGCTTCACTAAATGCCGCAAAGTGTCCTCCTTTTTGGTGTTATAGAAATGGCCACCCTAGATATGACAAGTGAACGTGTGAGCAGGAAAAAAACGCATGAATTCCGATATCCTCAGATCGGATTCAGGCCTCACTCATATGATCCGGATATGTGCATTTGCATCTGCAATGTAAGCGGTCAAATCGGACATTCCCCAGTAAATGTGAGTCGTACGTCATTGAGAAAGGGACGGAGGCGAAAGACGTCAACTCAGGTGGACACGAACTGCGATCAAGGGCTCTCCTCTTTTTTCTCCTCCTTACGAGAGCAATGTTTTGCTGACCTTTAAAGATAGTGCGGAAAGCAAAACATTGAGGAATAATTTTGTCTGCATCCATTGCATATCGCGTCATTTTACTTCCTTTTCCAGGTCAGAATGTCTTGGGCTGTTTCGCCAGTGTATAGTGTAAATGCAAATATCAGATACGGGTCGCTTTTAAAAAATGATGTAAGCGGCTCGTCAAAAAAATCGGATATAGTCACCAAATCCGAATTGTGCATCAAGATCTGCAGTGTAAATGCGGCCTTACTCACCCTCATGTCGGTCTTTCTTTCTTTATTTCTGTGCAACACAAAACAATTTTGCAAAACAATTTTGGTGACCATTGACTTCCACTGTACGGACAAATAAAACACTGAGGCGTTTCTCAAAGTTGAAGGAAGTCAAAGTGATGGCATTTTTTTATTTTTAGGCGAACCATCCCTTTAGGATTCTTTTGTGTTTGTGAATGTGCACGTCTCCACCAAAACTGGTCACATGCTTCTATCACAGTAACATTGTTAGCTCATCAAATAAAATCAGGCGGCATGTGAGAATCACTGTGAGCCCAGTCCCTTTGTCTGAAACCATTCTGCATCTTCTCTGGTTGGATAACAGATCATGTGGCTGCTGGCGGCACTAATATCCCTGGTGTTGTATCTAATCTTCTCAGGTCTTGCCAGGGAAAATGCACTTTGTGTCTCTTCAACAGCAGATGGTGATATGTCATCTGAAAGTGTATGTAGTCACAGTTCACAAAAACTGTATGGAAGACTCTAGGTGCGTCCCAAGCACTATTCTATGATGTTCTGTAGTATAAATAGTAGGGCTGCCCCCTAATAGTCGACTACCTGCTACTCGATAATCCACAGATCCACCGCAAAACTCAGCACACACATACTTCGACTCGCTCCTACGAGTCTACATCCCCACCAGGAGCCTTCGCTCAGCTAAGGGAACTACCCACCACAGAGTTATTTTATATGGAGGGACTGGTATATGTGTTTGTGAAACTGACCTAGTGAGGCGTACTGTTCTCATAGTGTATGACGGATGAAGTGCAGCAAGTGTTGGTGAATTTGAAAATAAAATGTAATGGCGTGACTATTTATATAGTGCTGGAAAGTCAGAGCGTTTGAGCGTGTAAGTGCAATGCAATGATGGGACCATTTTGGAAGATTACTGCGGATCTTGAGAGCTCGATTGTATAATCGTGCTAATGGTTCAGTAATTTCCTTAGTGGTAAGAGACGAGATTGGAAGACAATAAGACATTGTTGAAAACACAATTGCATGTAGATAAGTTTCAGAAACAGAAAAAGAAAGATATGATCTAATCTTGTTATACACGTAAAGTTTCGGATTCAGTTTTTTTGTTCAATAAGAAATGTGATCCCGGTATGTAAGGTGTGTATCAAGTAATACACCAATATATTTATAAGACTTTGCAGTGGCAAGATCTTGATTTGCAAAGGTAATAGAATCAGCATAAGAAAGAGTTTTTCTAGGTGAATGAAAGTACATACATTGATGGTCAGGTGGTCCTTTTTCAACCAGTCATGTAAGCACTGAAGATCAAATGTTCATTTAGAATTGATGACGTCCGGATTTAGGTCAGAGAAAAAAATCACAGTATCATCAGCATATAGTAAGCACTAAGCAGGACCGGTTCCAGAATCAAATCACTGAAGGCGCTCTAGTAAACTGCAGATAGACTAAGCAACGGCTCCACCATAGCAGTGTACAGTCAGAAATTATTGATTATTTATTTACAAGTCATCACTTTTACCATTAATTGGAATTTCAAAAATATTTTGCTACAAATTGTCTATGAATCTATTAGTCTGCCTTTACATTGCTTTAATGCGTTACTAGTATTTTAACACATCATCTCCCTGAGAACCAGAAAAAAAGGTTTTGTGAATTTAGATTTTTTTCCCCCCGGTCATTACATTGTTTGGGGCATAAAAAACAAATTGATCTCTTTTTTTTATTATTATTCCTATGTTATATGCTATATGCTATATCCTCTGCTCTGTAGAGGACACAGGAACCCATTTATTGAGAAAATGAAAAGACATGTGGAGTAGCAAGACAAATGGAGTAAAAAGACAATCCCAACAATGGGATTTTTGGCTAATAATACTTTATTTATGGGCAATAATATTTTCATAAGAATGTCTTATATTTCATTGGAATATCCAGACTTAAAACTGTATGTTGTCAGAGAAATTCACTAAAATATAATGTCCTCTACAGAGGCAAAACCTCTGATCTGGGTCTCAGGAGGATATTTCTGTCTCGTGCAGAGTGGCATTTATATTTAGATGTCACTTCTTAAACTTTGCAGCGTGTGATTGGCTGTCGGTCCTCTTAGCAAACAATAGTTTTATTCAATGAATGTTATAGACTGTAGCCTCGAAAGTGAGCCAAGATCGCTACGATCACTAATATGCTGTTGCTTTGTCAGTTCATCGCGATCTCACAAAGCTCCGTTATAAAAATGTGTCAACAATAAATCTCTTGCTTACATCGTGTCTTGACTTTGTTAATGAGAGGTTTTGCAGAAAGTGGTGTTTTGAGCAGTGAGATTCTGATCGCGTTAGAGCAACAACTATCTGTGATTGGCTACATTACTCACCGCTGTGAATAGATGCATGTGACGCTCTCCAGAGCTCGGACACAAATTTGCAAATCTGCCAAATCTGTTTCGCCAATATTATTACAGTATCAACTGAGGGTGCTTTTGCTTGCGTTTGAGGGTGCTTAGCAGTTAGCACCACGGTAGAACCGGGCCTGACAGTAAGCATTCTGAGTATTTACACACTTGGCTGTGCGTGGCTTTGGGCTTCAGTGCTACAGGTCTGAGGCTATTTTCCAGACCCGTTGAAAGCCCTGACTCGCACTGGCCCGACAGTGGAAAAGCAGCTACTGGCAAGTAGTTGGTCAATTGGTTAGGCCAGATGAGTGCTGACAGTTACACTCACCTAAAGGATTATTAGGAACACCTGTTCAATTTCTCATTAATGCAATTATCTAATCAACCAATCACATGGCAGTTGCTTCAATGCATTTAGGGGTGTGGTCCTGGTCAAGACAATCTCCTGAACTCCAAACTGAATGTCAGAATGGGAAAGAAAGGTGATTTAAGTAATTTTGAGCGTGGCATGGTTGTTGGTGCCAGACGGGCCGGTCTGAGTATTTCACAATCTGCTCAGTTACTGGGATTTTCACGCACAACCATTTCTAGGGTTTACAAAGAATGGTGTGAAAAGGGAAAAACATCCAGTATGCGGCAGTCCTGTGGGCGAAAATGCCTTGTTGATGCTAGAGGTCAGAGGAGAATGGGCCGACTGATTCAAGCTGATAGAAGAGCAACTTTGACTGAAATAACCACTCGTTACAACCGAGGTATGCAGCAAAGCATTTGTGAAGCCACAACACACACAACCTTGAGGCGGATGGGCTACAACAGCAGAAGACCCCACCGGGTACCACTCATCTCCACTACAAATAGGAAAAAGAGGCTACAATTTGCACGAGCTCACCAAAATTGGACAGTTGAAGACTGGAAAAATGTTGCCTGGTCTGATGAGTCTCGATTTCTGTTGAGACGTTCAGATGGTAGAGTCAGAATTTGACGTAAACAGAATGAGAACATGGATCCATCATGCCTTGTTACCACTGTGCAGGCTGGTGGTGGTGGTGTAATGGTGTGGGGATGTTTTCTTGGCACACTTTAGGCCCCTTAGTGCCAATTGGGCATCGTTTAAATGCCATGGCCTACCTGAGCATTGTTTCTGACCATGTCCATCCCTTTATGACCACCATGTCCCCATCCTCCGATGGCTACTTCCAGCAGGATAATGCACCGTCACAAAGCTCGAATCATTTCAAATTGGTTTCTTGAACATGACAATGAGTTCACTGGACTAAAATGGCCCCCACAGTCACCAGATCTCAACCCAATAGAGCATCTTTGGGATGTGGTGGAACGGGAGCTTCGTGCCCTGGATGTGCATCCCACAAATCTCCATCAACTGCAGATGCTCTCCTATCAATATGGGCCAACATTTCTAAAGAATGCTTTCAGCACCTTGTTGAATCAATGCCACGTAGAATTAAGGCAGTTCTGAAGGCGAAAGGGGGTCAAACACAGTATTAGTATGTGTTCCTAATAATCCTTTAGGTGAGTGTAATTGCAGGTTTTGTAAGACCCTAAATAGGTCTAGTAACGACTATTTAGTGTAGCATTTGCAGTCATTAAACTGATCCGGTTTCACCATCTCCACCAGATCCTCATTTTAAACTCTGACTGTTGTTTCTTCAAAGTAACAGGAGAGTCATGTCTTTTCCTTTCTTCTTATGATCTGAATCACAGGAGGACCCTTGGGATAGAGCGAGAGGAGGAGGAGGTTTATTGTTTCAGTCCCACAGTGGGGGGGCTGAATCTGGGACGGTCCAGCCGATCTGCCAGAGACACAGGGAGGTCCCGTCCCATCACATTGATGTTTGCTCACAAGGGTGGCCTTAGTGACAGCTGTTTGGGGAGTGGAAGGAACAGAAGACTCCCAGTATCAGTTGGAGACAAATAAGGGGTCAGGAAAATCAGGAAAACGCGCAGTGGGGTGGCTCGCAGCTTGGAAGTCTCTCCGCATGGACATTTATATGTACAAGTTCCTGGAATTCGTAACAAAATCGCTCCTTTTTTGTATATAGCTCCCAGTCCGTGCCAAAAAAATAAATTCCTCTTTCGTCAAACGAGAAGTGAAGAATTCACTGCATATGTTTCTGTGAAACAAACAAATCTGAAGCCAGCGCGAAGGAAGTTTTAGCAAAGCAAGCAGCCCTGCAGATTTGTGATTTATCAAGCCAGGGCGAAGAAATGCAACACTGTCACTGCGCTATTTGTAAATGCGAAGCTCGAATGCCATAAATTTGCCAAAGTCTAATAAGTTTAGGCAACAAGATGATGTGTTTGTCTGCCTTTGAAGCCGCAGATTTTCCCCTTCAGTGAAAACTGTGACGCTCTGGTTCTGATTCAGGCTGATGATTTGTGAACCTCAAAGCGTGTTGTGATCTCGAGCGGTGTTACTGATTCAAATCGGCCCTGTACATTCGATACGATTAGGCGTGTAAGGGTGCAGTGTATTTTGGTGGCCTAATTGTCAGGATCAAGTTGTAAGCGCTAGCCTGTTCAAACACTGGGCCAGTTTACCACAGTAATACTACACTGGTGGAGATTGTTTGTGAAGTAAATTACTTAACTGAGAGAGACTGAGGTTTGCAGTGTGTTGCCAGAGGCTGATCGCTTCACATCTGTGTTTGTGTTGAAGGAGATGATGCATGCCGTTTGTGGTCTCTGAGGCTCCAATACTGAGTATGTGTTACCCAAGTTTTATGTGTATCTGTGTGCTTAACCCCCTACACAAAGCAAGTCTTTCTCTCTAATGCTGGATGAGTAGTTTACTCTTTCGAAATTCAGCCGGACGTTTGAGCAGATTAAGTTAAATGAAATGAATGTGTGTATAATCACAAACAGCTAAATAGTTTGTTTTAACTAGTAATCATTGATTAATAGAGGATGGAAATTATGCAGCTTATTTGTCATTATCAATAGTGAATGAAAGCATGGTGTTTTGGACCCTATTGACTTTCCCTTTTTTGTGTGTTCTGCTGAATTTTATTAGATTGGGTAAACCCAGCCTGATCTTCCGGCGATTTGATTTCGCCTCGCAGCTCAATCTGGAAACCTGTACATTCATTTCTAAAATAAATAAATAAAATTAAATAATTTTAATAAAGTATATTAAACACTGAAAACGGAAAACATTTTAAATATCCACAATAAATGAACAAAACCACCAAAAACAATAAAAGCAATGGACTCTCAGTCTGTTAGCAAAAAATGCACTTGAATAAATACCAAAAACAAAAAATAAAATGGATGAAAACTGCAACGAATGATTGTGTTTTAGGTGCATATTAGGGTCGTATCACGGTTTTAAGGTCACGGTTTTCGGTTCTGTACGGTTCTTGTTGTTGTTTTTTCTTTTAATCGTTAACACTCCAGAAATTTACTTCAGCATATGATATTTAGCTTAATTATCCACAATTAAGGATACAGTAATAAAAAAATGTTATTAAAAAAATTACAACTGTAAAAGGAAAACAAACAAGCATGCAAATGGTAATTATCGCGGCTGGAAAAATTATCGTCAGATTAATTTATTTATTGACTATCACGACAGGCTTACTTGTGGTCTGATTGGTTGAAGGACTATCCAATTGCATACAGAGTCATTTGAATTATGCTCGTTGATCACGCCTCTTGTGCAGTAGAAAATACAGAGCAGACTCCCCAGACTAATGTTCAATCTTAAAATGAGCTTGGTCTGGTGAAAGCCAGACAAGAATTTTAGTTATTTTTGGGTGAACTATACTTTTAATACTAAGGTGAATGCGAGAGAGCAGGAGAGAGGATTATATGAATTGTTTGGTGGCGTGTATACAGTTTGTTTTCTCAACTGGGAGGTTTGTGTCATCAACAGTGAATAATCATGCATCCATCATGAGCCTTAATTACAATTTCTCTGCAAGAAGATTACAGTATAGCAAAAGCAAGCAATGAGGTAATACTCACTAACAGCTCCAGAGTGGAAATCATATCAACTGAGACAATCTGAACATAGATTACAATCATTAATCAACTATCAAATCAACTGTGGTCTATTATGTTTCCTCAATGCTCATAAAGTGCCTAGAAATGTTTCAGAATTTGTAGGCTTTCATCTTTTCTTTTCTTTTCTTTCTTTTTTTTGATGTCAAATGTTTTTGGGTCAATATTGAGCTAAATGTCAAACCTCATTAACAAAACAACCTATTTCACCTGCAGTAATCAGGCTTCATTCACCTGAAACAGCTTTCCTTGTGTAATCAAATTGGATTGTTTTATAATGTTTCCATGGGTGCACTTATAATGTTAGAAAGATTTTTACATCAAAGAATCCGCAGTGACATGTAGCAAACACAAATAAATAATGCTCAACTGAGACGTTCACACTGATCAAAATAAATAAGCACATTCCTAGCATTAGGATCCTTTGGAAGGGAATGTTATTTGTAGTCCATCCTGTATCGCTCTTCTCTCCTCGTCATCTCACTAACACTCCAGTGGGCGGAGCTAAAGCTGTGATGATGAAGTGGCCGTTGATCTTCTTCTGCAGAGGCGCTCTTTCTCCATCTATTACAGGCTCATTCCACAACTAGTCTCTCTCTGGGCTTGGTTACAATAAAAGCTATTTTTGGACATACAGGATATTCTTACAGTATGATGACCTATTATAAGTCAAAAGATTTCTCAGTTCATGACCCCTTTAAAGGGATAGTTCACCCCAAAATAAAATTCTGTCTTTGGATGAACTATCCCTTTAAGGCGGTAAGAGCAATTTATCTGGAGCTGTCTGCTGAATTTAACATGTTTAACCATCAGCTGCTGATTCTGGATCGAAAGTCTTACTTCCCCTTGACAACAGATTCTATCATGTTTCGTTTCCACACTCTGCAAACATACCACCAGAGTTTTTCACATGTTTTCTTTCATCACTTCTATAACAGCGTTACATCTAAAATCCCCCTTTCGTCTGTTCTCAGTCTGCACCTCTGACCTCCCTGAACTTGGGATGTTTCTCATAATTACCTCATCTACTGCTGCTTTCCTCTCTCCATTCTCAGAATTTACAGTTGTATTTGAACTCTTGCATCAGGGTATGATATATGTATCATTGTGTTCGAACTAGTTTGTCCAGTCTAGGACATTTCTCTATCCTTGCCTCCTGGTGATGAAATGACATTCCCTAAATACAGTTACACCTGCTTTTAATGACAATTCTACAGTGTAGTCTTCTGAAAAATATTTTGAAATGCATATGCCCTATGTAAGGAATAATTTGTGACGGCCGGTTGAGTTATTCGAAAAATAATGCACACCTGAGGTGGTAATGTGGCCACGACGTGAATCTGTATACTACGGTTACCACACCTCAAAACATTGTTCAGATGATGTATTTCAAGACATTTGTCAGGTTTTTGTCCTTACAAAGCTTGTGTGTAGGACTAATATCTTACGCATCTAATCTCACGCCTCCATTGCTAATTCCAAAATGTCATTTTAGATCTAGTAATGGATAGCCTGACAAGCCAGACCCACATCAAGATGTTGGGTCTGGGAACACACCATTGGCAGGGCTCAATCCGAGGGGCGGGATAAACGGTTGCCTTTCAGATTCCCTCTGCACGCAATAGGATAGCGCTACAACCAACCAGAGCAAAGAAGAAGGTGAAGCGGAGCTAGTTGACAGATTAAACTTTCGCTGTTTCCGGTCGACAAAACTCCGAACACATCTTCCTTTCTTAAGAATGACTTCAGTGCCGTTCTTTTCTCAAAGAAAAGCTGAACTCCAAGTCTTCAAGAGTCACGGCCAAAGCCGTTTCGAAAGACCGCTGTTCGCCAGCTTCTTTGTTTACAAGAAGCACGCGGAACCGCCAAAAATCTGCCGTCATTATGTTAAGCCCGCCCACCGACTCTATACACGATGTGATTGGCCTGACCAGAGTTAGGTTTCTCCAGCTCGCAAGCCAACGAAGAGTTGCTAGACGACCCTAGCTGCAAATTAGATTTGCTGTCGTTAGGGTGGGTCTAGATTTATGGAGTAATGGAGGCTTGAGCCACTAATTATATATATATATATTTATATTTATTAGGGTTGCCACAATTCTCAATATAATATTGAACCGTTCGGTACGGCATTCACGGTTCAATACGCGCTTGTGAATTGCGCTTTTTCCGGTTTCGCATTTAATTAATTATTTTTCTACAAATTCTATGATTTTCCTCCATCCCAATACTGAACAACGCGACATACATTCACATCACACGTTAGTGGTAGAGTTATACTCACGGAACACTATAGATATTCACAATCACGAAAGTTCATTATTTGCATGCGTTTTAAAGCCTTGCCGGTTCATTCGCGTGCGCGGTTTTAACATGCGCTTTTCAGAGCGTGCGCACTAAACGCCTGTCAAACACGTGAATACAGAACTGAAGTAGTCGTCTAACTGCGCTAATACTGTCAAATACACACAAGGTTAACATAAACACAGTCGGTTATGTCTAAAGTGAAAGTAAAATCGCGTGTGTCTGTATATTAGATGTGTAGAGGTCTTAAACTGACAGCAGCGCAGCCAGTGAACACGCGGTCCTTAAAGGGACAGTTCACCTATAAAATTGTCATTATTTACTCACTCTAATATTGTTTCAAACCTGTATTCATTTCTCGATGACAGAATTTTCAGTTTTGAGTGAAATATCCCTTTAATGTTAATACAACAACAAAAGACAAAGAGAAAATCACTCACTGCTCTTGACTGAAGAACTAATACAGTAGCTAAGAATCAGTGTATATTTTATAGTGAAGTCTAGTGTTTTATTCTTACATTCATTCATTCAATTTCATACTTAAATGCTGCAGTACAGCTCTGAGCTGCCAGTATAAATCTTTATATATATTTATTTTATATTATCCAATACACTAGGAATGTGTACAAGGTTTTTTTTTAAGTAAAATTTTAAGTTTAAGTAAGGTTTTTCAATTCTTTTAAGTAAAATAAAGAAAGAGTATTGCAATAAAAAAAAGTCTTTTTTCTCTTTAACCTCTTGCGGTTCCTGTCGCGTTAGAATAAGAATAACAAAAAATGTGTGTGACAAGCCATCAGAACCGAACCGAACCGAAAACCGTGGGTAAAAACCGAGGTATGTATTGAACCGTGGACTAACTGTATTGTTGCATCTCTAATATATATATATATATGTTAGTGCTGTCAAACGATTAAAATATTTAATCGCGATTAATCGCATTAATGTCATAGTTAACTCACAATTAATCACAATTAATCGCACATTTTTATTTATTCTAAATGTCCCTTGATTTCTTTTTGTCCCATTATTTTTTCTTATTTTAATGCTCTTATCAACATAGAAAAGTGGATCGGCTTGCTTTGTTCAAATGTTTGTTTTATTGAAAACAACATTGGCATACTTTAGTGTTCGATTTCACACCAACATTCTCACTTGGAGCAAATAATCTCACACAATGTAACACTGCCCATCAATAAAAGGGTGAAACAAATACTTTGTTGCACAAACAGCCCCTTCAACAGCCCTTTCTAAGGGATCAAAACAGGGTGATACAAAATAAAATTACAAAGTGCACATGCAAGGTAAACTAGGACTCCGCCTATAGTGCAGTTAAACCAGGGGTCGCCAACTAGTGGACTCCGGTCCGAATCCGGACCGCGAAGCCTTTTGACATAATGAAACAGTTAACGTTGCAATGCTCACTGTTGCTACGTTCAGACCCAGACGCGCGGTCAAGCATGCAGTGAAGAAGAGACTGATGGTGCGCTCACACCGGACGCGAATGACGCGACATGCACACCGCTTAATCCGCGCCGCAGAATGTCTATTTGCGTCTTTGCATTGACTTAAATCACTCGCGCAAAACGCTTCATTCGCGTCTGGTGTGTAGGCTACGCACCATCAGAGCAGAAAGCAGCGCTCAAGACAAGCACTTTTAGTTGAAGACCCCTGAGTTAAACCATGGCTTAATACGTTTCTCATTTCGGCGTCTCACGCCTGCCATCCACGTCTACTCTTTTAATGGCCCAAACAAGTGTGGGCAGCCGCAGCGTGCCTGATGTTTTGTTTCCGGTCTAGCTACATCCGGAGTGGTGTTGTAGTTTTTCTAACGTTACTAGTTGTTGCAACAGCATGTGAAAAAACTACAAAGTTTGTTAGACCAAAAAGAACGTTAATCTCGCGATAAAAAAATTGACGCCGTTAAAATAGGTTTGCGTTAACGCCGTTAATAACGCGTTTAACTGACAGCACTAATATATGTATAGAGAGACAGAGAGATTAAGTGTGTGTGAATTCTGTCTGTGTCTCTGGTGTTCGACACAAGCGTTACTAATTATAGTGAAACTGTAAGTTTATCTGCTTCAAAAACAGCACAGTTATTACCTCGCTAGTGAGAAATGTCTTGTAGCTTTTAATTTGCTATACTATTTTACTGATACAATCATCAGAGTCGCGCTTACAACACGCTTCTGTGCGAGTGTGTGTCCGCACTGAGTGTGCATTTGAGTGGCAGAGCTGAGAGAGATCGGAAGAAAGAGAGTATGTGCTTTCCGTGCATAATAAAATATAATTTTGTGGCAAAAAACATGGGATTCATTTGACCTTTTTATCCTATTGTTTACTATATGTATTTGCTTGTTCAGTGTCGCTGTGGGCTTTGGTTCTTTCGGCTGTAAGGACCTTTGAAATCACTGAACTCATTTGGTGGAGTGATATGGAACTGTGATGCAGTCAAAACCTGCTGGAACTACTTTAGCCGTGCATTTCCCTGAAAATAATTGCACACCTTAGAACGTTCGTCAACCAATCAGATTCAAGCATTCAACAGCCCTGTAGTATAAATATGGTATAATATAACCAAATTATAATTATTATTAGGTGTGTAAGCTAGTTGTTGTTGTACGGTTCTTGATGTAGATCAAACGATAAAGAGGTATCCGTCTGTCATGTTTTCTCTCGAAGATTCAGCCCTCATCAGCAAGGGGTTAAAGGCCAGAGGCTAACAGGCACGGATGAACTATGACCCCCGAGGGGATTTTTATTGCCATGTGTCAGGCACGTAAGAATATATGGTGTACAGTGGGGTTCAAGTCTGGGAGTTTCCTAATTTGCTACATTCTATCTTATGAAATGATATTATCAGCAACATTATTTGAGTGAAAAGTTGAGTTGAAAAATGTCACTTTCTGTAAGGACAGAATGCATGAACTCCACAAGTATGTTCCCCAAAAGCAAGAACTTGTAGAATTGCTTAAGTGTCATGTAATGTCTACAATTGGTTTAGTGCATCCATTTAAAATCTGCAGTCATATAACAAGTTATGAATGTTGCTGATATACTAGCCTGGCCCATTTTATGAGATGGCTATATGAGGATGTGATATACGATGATGTCTATAGGTTTCACCCTGCCGAAGGCCGTTTCTCACACTGTAATTCATCTTAAGGAGTTTAAATTGGCATTTAAGAGACTGAGGCCACACTGGGAAAATATGTCTCGAGTGTTCAGGTATTCTGAAAAATATATAAATAACAGTTCATACCAAGAGGTCAAGGTGTGTCCATTAATGTTTCATTATTCTAGTAATAAAAAAAATCTCATTAAATCTGCAAGTATGTACGTTTTAACTCAAAGTATAAATAAAGTATATATTTAGTAACAGTCCAAAATGTCATTGAGACCTCAGAAGGGCACAGATCTGTCCGATGACCGCTATAGTAGTGTTTGACAACTGGATAGATGTTTAGAAGGGCATAAATTCTCCTCTCCTTGGCTGTCTTTTTCTGTCCGACAGAGAAGAGAGTGATTTGTGGGATGGACAGCCGTCCCTGAACCTCTGATCTGCAGAAGAGGGGAGGAGGAGGAATCTGACAGATCAGAGCAATATAGGGCAGCACAATGGAGGAGAGCATGAAAAAGATGGGGGGATTTTAGCAAAGACATAACCCAGCTTGTCATGGACACTTGGTCAGGACCCCTTCACATTGTAATGCACAGGGTTCACCTTTAGTGTCATTTTTTGACATGTACAGGATACTCCATTGTTTTGTTGTTTGCTTAAAGCTGCAATATGTAACTTTTCCGTCCACTAGAGGTCGCCTATTCAAAACAAAAGCGTAGTTTGATGATGCCAAGTTTGAGCGCAGAATCTTGTGACATGTGTTTCACAGGAATGAGAAAGTAGTTCCTAGCCATATAGGTGTAGAAAATCGCAACTTTTAATTTTCAGTCGGTCTTAGCACACGATGTAACTGTAGAAGAGTCAAGTTTTAAATAGGAAAAATATTGAAAGTGTCTTTGGTCATTTTTTGAATGAGATGCTAATGGACTGATTAGAATCAATGATGTATGCTAAGCTATGCTAAAAGTGCTACCGCCAGATACAAAGATCAGCTGAATGGATTCAAAAACGCTAAAACTCAACTATTTAACTCTAGGGTACTTGTAAAATTAGCCTATTTTCAAAAAAAGTGGAGTGTTCCTTTAACGTTACTGTAGTCTGAAGCAGAGCAGGAGCGATTGTTAATGAGATGAACGCAACACACGCCTCGCGAGCAGCGGGACTTTTATTATGCCACAGTCGCCGGTGCCACTTCCGCTTTTCCGGTCATGAGTATGAGGTAACGCAGCTCTGTTTATCATATTAGACACATCTGAGTGAGTTGAGAATTATGTTATGACGTTACTCTGTGCGTTCTCTCAGCGGCTGCTATGACACTTGTTCACACTGTAGTGAGAGTAAAGCGTTTCTGCAAAATAAAACCGGAAACCGAGGATAACGCAGATATGACGCCATTGACAGTGGACTCCCTCACACTCACACGTCCCGGTTCCTCGGTTAAAATAGAAATTTATCACGATTTACAAATAGTTGGAAGCATTTGGGATATTTTAAGTACTCAACTGAACAAAATATATAACACTGGCCTAGTGGTTTTTGGATATTTTACTGAAATGTTTTTACATAGTGCACCTTTAATGTGTCAAATCAAGACTTATTTAATTCTTTGCATTTGTAGGAAAGTAAAGCAAATATATTTAGATAATTCTAACTCTTTTCCTTACAAATATACTACATTTGTATCCAACCCAGTGTGTCTGGTATGGCCTTATGCGATTCCATTATGGCACAATGTTGCCTTGAGGCAACACACAGTTTTTTGTTATTTATTCTAAAACATTTTATGATAAAGAAATACTTCTTAATAAAGAAATTAAGTAATAAAGAAATTAAATAATAAAGAAAATACTTCTTTATTTACCAGTGAATGTGACTCATATTTTTGTGGGTGATTAACTGGATGGAAATGAGTGAAAAATGCACTTTTCATTGGAGAAAATATGGAGTCATGTGACCTGAAACAGGACACAAAATGGACCCCTGTGGGTTATGTGACCAATTTTTGCACTTTCATTGATTAGTATTTGAGTTCTTCTTCCCTGAGATAGGTTTAAACAATAAATTGGGGTTTCATTTTATTACAAAATAAACTAAAATAGACTATGTTGCCTGGAGGTAACACCGTACCATAGCGGGATATATCATTTCATCATGATGATAAAATTCCCATGCACATTGTGTTTTTGACGCCATTGTTTCTCATTGAAATCAACGTCGAGCCGAGGGGTCCTGACCAAGTGACCATATATGATGAGTTGGGAGTGAGAATGTGTGGAAGAAAACATTGTTTTCGTTGTATTTATGTACAGCATAAATATTCTGAAATGACAGAGCATAGTCACAAATCACATGTGTGACAGCACACACACACACACACACACACACACACACACACACACACACACACACACACACACACACACACACACACACACACACACTTACACCTGATGTCACACCTCTTTGCAAACCTCCCACCCACAAGTGTGTGGTGCCGTAAAGACAGATTGTGTTTACCTTTAGTTATTTCAGTTAAACAACTGTCACACACTTAAACACTCTCACACATTCTGTGAGTTTTTGTTGTTAAAAAGTCAGTTAACAGTTGTTGAATTCCCCGGGTGAGTTATGATCAGCAGCAGGCTCAGACTTTGCTCCTTTAGCAGAAACCGCATCAATGGCCAATCAGAAGGCGATGCATTTAAAAATAGCACGATTTATTTAGCTTAATTTATCCATAGTCAATGTCATGTCGATTGTGCCCTTGTGCTCACTGCTATAACTGGCATAAAACCTTCCTACTGATCAATATTGTGATCTTGACTTTTATCAGGCTACAGCTCACTAAACGTTTCGCATGGATCGAGAAAATGACATGTTGAAAGATGAAGTAAACAACTGATAGAGATACACCAGTCTTTTTATTAAATTACATGTGGTCTTGTGATGTTCAGACAGTCCATTCCTCAATAAATATATTGTGGAAAATTGATTTTCATGGTTTATATACTGCTGCCAAATATGGAAACATTAATGTTAGTTTTCAAATAAATGATATTGGTCACTAAACCTGGAATGTTTGTGGGGAATTTTGGACAAAAAGAGAAAATGGGATGGTAAGATTGTAATTAGATTATATTACGTTTTAAAATACTCATATTCAGACTATAGTTACTTTTTTTATTGATACATGATATATTACATGTTATTCTCACAATGGGAGTCAAATATTCATAATTCATTGATTTCTCAGCATTGCATATCTAATCAACTCCTGATTCACATTAATTATTATTTGAATTATCACTCATATTCAGTGAGTTATTTAATCATGTATCACTGCCTTTGGAAGCTTTTGTCTTTCAAACACATTATAATGTACAAAATACAAATGCACATAATTTCATATTTACATGCAATGCATGAATTCCTGAAATTTCTTTGACCTAATATATTCCCCTGAGATTTTAAGTCAATAATAAAAATTAAGTTCTCTGATGTCGGTTAATGGTCACATGACATGCAGGTAAACAAATATAATATTTTTTTATAATAATAATAATCTTTTTTAATAAGTTTTATTTCTATTGTTTTTTATTTTAAAAGTATTTATTTTAATTCCTAATTTTTATGATTTGATTTTAATTACTTAATAGCTTTTCATTAAACTCACGAAACCCTGATGTAATGTAATATTTAATGCACTTCATGTTGTTGATGAAAAAGAATGGAATATTTTCTCTCTTTGTATTTATATATCAATATGGTACAAGATTATTCTACTCAAATCAATGTGATAAACAAGTTAGGTCAAAAGTAATATAAAAGTAATCCAAAAGTAGTCAGATTATATTACTTTAAATATGCAATGGAATGGATTACATTAACTACAATTTTTTGTCATGTAATTTATATATATATATTGTGTTTTTGAAAGAAGTCTCTTACTTTCACCAAGGCTGCATGTATTTGATCAAAATGCAGTAAAAATAGTCATATAAAAACAAATTATTTAAATATTATTACAATTAAAAAACACATTTTCTGTTTTAATCATAGACTGTAAAAAAATATGGACGTAGTGTCCGTGACGTCAGCCATAGGATTCTGAAGAGCAGTTTTGAAGCGTAAAGAAGGGACGAATGGACAAACGGCAATCCACCTGTCACTCAAAGTGGCCACGCCCTTAATTATGCAGAACTTTAAGGCTTTATATAATGTAAACGAATGAGTTATAAAAAAAAATCACCCCCTCACAGTCATCATGAAGGGCAAAATTAGCCGTATAGACCAAAACCACAATGTAAACATGTGTTGTTCTGCTGTAAAGTTGGGCATTTTAACATGAGCTCAATGAGATTCTGCTCCTTCTGGAGTCTGCCTCTAGTGGCCAGTCGATGAATTGCAGTTTAACTCACTTCCGTATTGGCTTCAAGAGAAACTGCGGGAGGTTGCCGCTTGGTTTTAATGTTTTAAAATGTAATTTATTCCTGTGATCAAAGCTGAATTTTGTCACATGATCCTTCAGAAATCCTTCTGATATGCTGATTTGGTGCTTAAGAAACATTTATTATTCAATTTATTATTCAGTCCTTGCTGAAAAGAAATATTAATTCCTCTTTAAAAAAATCTTACTGACCCCAAACGTTTGAACAATGGTGTGTTTTTGACACCTTAAAAACGCTGGATCTGTTCATGGCAAGTGATGTCAGATCAGATGAAGGAGGGGAAGCAGAGCTTTGGTGGAATTTGGGTGGGGTTTCCCCATCGGGCTGGAATTTTGTGAAGGGTCCCCGGAATGTGGAGAATGACTGTCATGAGATAGGCCTGGGGGTCAGAGGTCGGGACGGGTTTAAAGGACACCTGCTGGACCACTGGCGAAGCTGGATGGGGCGCAGAGTCTTCTCGCTTATGTTTATTTCTGCCTCTTAACTGAAATTAACTTTCTTAACGTAATTGCATTGCTCACATATTTTCCTACAGCCCCACAAGAGAGTCTTTTGTGATTCCTATCACTGTGCTATTATTAAACTAGCCTGAGGCTTAATTGACCTTTAACTTAATAGACCTGTGCTGCTCAGAGGGGAACGGCTTTTTGATATGATGCTTTGTGATGTCTGTGAATCTTGTTTTCTCCAAACCATAATGGACTTTAAAGAGGTCATGAACTGCATTGTTTTATAATGTTTCCTGTGGTGCACTTATAATGTTAGTGTGATTATTGCATCAAAATGGTCATAATTTAGAAATAAAACGCATTTTAGCTGATTTTAGCTTCTGATTTGAACGCTGTTTGAAGGGGCGTGTCTGCTGTGAGACTTCAGTGTAAACGCCCACTGCTGTGATTGGCTGCTGTGAGACTTCAGTGTAAACGCCCACTGCTGTGATTGGCTGCTGTGAGATCAGATCTATGGCATTATATTCAGATCTATAGCATTATATTCAGATCTATAGCATTATATTCAGATCTATAGCATTATATTCAGATCTATAGCATTATATTCCGATCTATAGCATTATATTCAGATCTATAGCATTATATTCAGATCTATAGCATTATATTCAGATCTATGGCATTATATTCAGATCTATAGCCTTATATTCAGATCTATGGCATTATATTCAGATCTATAGCATTATATTCAGATCTATGGCATTATATTCAGATCTATAGCATTATATTCAGATCTATGGCATTATGGAGATTTGTTGATTATTACTGGAGTTTTGGTGCGTCCATATCCATATCTTAAGTCTGTTTGCAAAGCCTGCGCCGAGATTGACTGATTTACCAAAGAATCCACAGTGAAATGTAGCAAACACAAATAAATAATGCTCAACTGAGACATTCACACTGATGAAAATAAATAAGCACATTCCTAGCATTAGGATCCTTTGGAAGGGAATGTGATTTGTAGTCTGTCCTGTATTGCTCTTCTCTCCTCGTCATCTCACTAACACTCCAGTGGGCGGAGCTAAAGTTGTGATGATGAAGTAGGCGTTGATCTTCTTCTGCAGAGGCGCTCTTTCTCCATCTATTACAGGCTCATTCCACAACGAGTTGCTCTCTGGGCTTGGTTACAATAAAAGTTTTTGGACAAACAAGGACGCTTTCAGGATATTCTTATAGTATGATGAACTCTTGTCAAAAGCTCAAGGAAATTTTTATTTCTTAGTTAATGACCCCTTTAAAAACCAACAAGACAGTAGAAAAGGAAGGTAAAGGTGATAAACCATATCTTAATCATATCCATAAAGCAAATAAATACTCAGTTAACCTTACAGAAGCATATTTGAATTTACTAGAGTATAAAGGTGCTATTTAGGTTACAGTCCTGTCCAGCAATTCTGACTGATCCCTAAATGTGGCCGCATTTTAGAAGTGGATCATTCGGCCCTGAACTGAAATATTTACTGTCCATAGGAATTGTGAATGCTTGGTTATGTGGATACACCGTCTAAATTCCTGAGCCAGTCAGATCTTCTGTGTTTAAATGTTTTTAAATGTGTTTTTTATAGGACATCAATGCTACTTTGAATTTGAATGTTGTCAACATGGAAGCTGACGCTGACAGGAAAACCATGAATGTCAAATCCCCTCTTAAATCCTTGGTCTTCAACCGAGTTCTTCTCTTCCGCTTGACTTTAGTACACAGGAGAGGTGCCAAACCTTCAGGATGGTGCACAGCTCTTTTACTGGCTCTCATAAAGTGGTGCCTTCCTTTTGGAAGGTTTCGAATAAATGCTTTCCATTCATCAAAGAATCCTGTATCACAGTTTCCACAAAAATAATAAGCAGCACAACTGTTTTCAACATTGATGATAATAAGATACACTCACCTGAGGGATTATTAGGAACACATACTAATACTGTGTTTGACCCCCTTTCGCCTTCAGAACTGCCTTAATTCTACATGGCATTGATTCAACAAGGTGCTGAAAGCATTCTTTAGAAATGTTGGCCCATATTGATAGGAGAGCATCTTGCAGTTGATGGAGATTTGTGGGATGCACATCCAGGGCACGAAGCTCCCGTTCCACCACATCCCAAAGATGCTCTATTGGGTTGAGATCTGGTGACTGTGGGGGCCATTTTAGTCCAGTGAACTCATTGTCATGTTCAAGAAACCAATTTGAAATGATTGGAGCTTTGTGACGGTGCATTATCCTGCTGGAAGTAGCCATCAGAGGATGGGGACATGGTGGTCATAAAGGGATGGACATGGTCAGAAACAATGCTCAGGTAGGCCGTGGCATTTAAACAATGCCCAATTGGCACTAAGGGGCCTAAAGTGTGCCAAGAAAACATCCCCCACACCATTACACCACCACCACCAGCCTGCACAGTGGTAACAAGGCATGATGGATCCATGTTCTCATTCTGAGTCTACCATCTGAACGTCTCAACAGAAATCGAGACTCATCAGACCAGGCAACATTTTTCCAGTCTTTAACTGTCCAATTTTGGTGAGCTTGTGCAAATTGTAGCCTCTTTTTCCTATTTGGAGTGGAGATGAGTGGTACCCGGTGGGGTCTTCTGCTGTTGTAGCCCATCCGCCTCAAGGTTGTGCGTGTTGTGGCTTCACAAATGCTTTGCTGCAGACCTCGGTTGTAACGAGTGGTTATTTCAGTCAAAGTTGCTCTTCTATCAGCTTGAATCAGTCGGCCCATTCTCCTCTGACCTCTAGCATCAACAAGGCATTTTCGCCCACAGGACTGCCGCATACTGGATGTTTTTCCCTTTTCACACCATTCTTTGTAAACCCTAGAAATGGTTGTGCGTGAAAATCCCAGTAACTGAGCAGATTGTGAAATACTCAGACCGGCCCGTCTGGCACCAACAACCATGCCACGCTCAAAATTACTTAAATCACCTTTCTTTCCCATTCTGACATTCAGTTTGGAGTTCAGGAGATTGTCTTGACCAGGACCACACCCCTAAATGCATTGAAGCAACTCCCATGTGATTGGTTGATTAGATAATTGCATTAATAAGAAATTGAACAGGTGTTCCTAATAATCCTTTTGGTGAGTGTATATGTATATTTTATGCAATATATCATCGTTTTGACCCTAAATTGTATCGCCATAGTACAGTTATGACCCTTAATCTCTCTCTTTCTTTCTTTCTAGCCTCTTCAGAAGAATGGACAGATCTCTATTTCCAGTCTTAATGGGAAGACAGATGATCAGACGGAGTATAATGACCACACGGAGGAGAAGCCGCCGGCTGAGAGTATGTGCTCTTACCTTATGCGCTTGTACATTGTGTGTATATATCACTCTCATATCTTTATTACCGCGTCTGTGTGTGTGTGGAATGACAAAGACTGACACTAATAGTGAGCCGCCTCCCAGCGTCAGGGGTCTGTGTGTGAGTGTGTGTGTGTGTGAGTGAGGCTTAAGATGTGCTCTTTATCTTTTTATCTGTGTGCCCTCGTACCCCAGCTGATCCTTCCCATAATCCCCAGCTATCCCAGGGATGAGAACACCTACACAGAGGCTACAGTGAGTGGACACCAACGTAGACCTCTTTACTCCCTTGAGAAACCCCTGGAGCAATAATGCTTACCGTGTTTGTTTATGTTCGTTTTTTTGCATTCTTTTCTTGCTGAGAGACCACCGAGATGCTTCCCCCTAATAATATTTAGCAAGCCATGACCTAGCCGGCCCTTTAAAGAGACCGGTGCATGTTTTTAATAAGCTAGCCTCATTGCATGTGTCGAAATCTTGAGTGTCTTTTATTTTTTAGGTCAAAGAACACTTTTTATGTGATCAAATGGAGGAATTGAATCACAGATCAAACCGAAAAAAAGGATCCATATTGTAGAATAACGCTAAGATTTGCATTTTGATGTGTATGAATAAAACGTCATGGGTTTGATTCCCAGGAAAAGTTAAATGCAATGCAAGTTGCTTTGGACAAAAGCATCTGCAAAATGCAAAAATGCAATCATAGATTTTAAAAGATTAATATGCGATTCAAGTAGTAAATTCTCAGGCTTGGATAGTAATAAGTACCTTTGGTTGAGAAAGAGACCTATAATTAACTCATTGTTTACTCCAAACGTTGACTTCTGCTATAGGTCTCATTAGCCGCGTTTACATTACCCTTCAAATTGTGCAAATTGAAATTGCGAATTGAAAATACGCCCAATGGAAACGCGTCAATTTCGCAAAAACTCCCATATATCGCAAAAAAGTTTTTAAGCTTGCATGAGGTAATTTTTCAGGCAATTCGAAAAATGATTTTTTTCCCCCGCATTTACAGGTCAACTGGTACGGTCACGTATTGCTCTCACATAGGGCTTACATATTATTTTTTTTCCACTCAAGTATGTACGAGATCTTATGTCGTTAAAACAACATATTTTCTCCTAATAAGGAAAGTTGCGTAACTTTATAATGACGGACCCCGGTGCAACCACATATTTCATAACTATCTATAGGCCTACTGTAATTAAGACATGTATTCAAGAAATGTATTAAAACAGAAAGACGCTATAGTTTCAGCCTTGCTCATAGACTGAGGAAACATGCCAGTTACGCACGTCAATCCATTCCCGACGATCTTGGTTTGCTTCTTATTTATTAAACATACAGCCAAATAGTTGATTAAACATTGATCAAAATTAAAATACAATTTATACAAAACGAAATTAATTTTGAAGAAAGTCTTTCTAGAAAACAAAATTCAATGAAGTGCTCAAAATCCATGTCCCCAGACATATGCACATCTGATTATGTGCCTTACTCATGCTGCTCACTTTTCAAAATCAACATATGAAATTAAAAGATTATAATATTTAGACATAGCCTAACTATATGAAACTAAATAGGCTACGTTTTCTTTAACCCTCTGACTGACGAAGTCATCGGCACCTTTTGATGGATTTTTTTCAAACTTTTTGCTCGTCTCTGTATGTGGCAATGCGTCACAATAACCTGCATATGTAAAAGTGGATCATTCTTTACAGATGATGGTGTGTTTGGACAGAAGACGAGAGAGTTCTTTATTAAACTCATAAAAAACAATAGAATATAAAATGCCACAATTTATCATAACACCTCATTCGTGCCGCTCAAGTATAAGGTGCCTTCCTTGCAATCAATGCTTGGATAAGCATTCTTCCATTAAAAATAATGGGATGCGTTGGCTGGGATATACATAAACCTAACAACACATGTAGCATCATTTTTGGAATTACTTATCACGAGAGGAAAAAAAATGTTTTAGTCGCATAACATCAGTTAATGGAAATGCTGTGATTTCGCAAATTTTTTTTAGCGACTTTTAGAAAATATCGCAAAAGTTTTGCGCAAGTCTGTAATGGAAGCGCGACTAGTGACATGTTCATGAGAGTTTATAGAGAAGTAGCAATGCCCCTATCATTTAGAAAATATCAAACCTAAAATAATTATTTGCTCACAAATTTGACATTGCTATTTATTTTATGAACGTGTAGGGCCTTATGAAATGCGTTAGATTTTTTCCAAAATCTTTTCCTTTTGAATTTTTCTGGGTTCTGGACTCCATTTTAATGGTTAAATTAAATTTTAATAATCAAAAAGCATGTCCAATTAATTAAAATTTTTATGTTTATGGCCCTATGAAATTATACATTTTATTTTTACCAAATTATTAAGTAGAGTTTTCTGGATTCCATTTAAACTAAAATGTAATAATAAAAAATAATGTATAAATAATTTAATAAAAAAACAAAATGTCTATGAAATGTTTTTTATTGTATTAAAAATTTTTCTGGCAATCAAATGTAGGCATAAAATATTAATTTAATTTATCTTTTAATCATATGAGAACAAATTTGACAAATTGCTAATCATATGAAAACAAAAATGACAATTATTTTGTTAAAAAACATGTGCTGCACAACAGATTTACTGGTAAAATTAAAACATGGAAGAAAAACTGTGATTATTCCTTAAAATAAAGTTGTAATATTAATTTATTATTATTAGTGTTAAGTTATTTTTACATTGAGACGTAGCTAAATTCTACCATACAACAGTAATATATTTATATCATAATTTTTTCAGGTTAAACCAAACTTTTATTTTGACGGGTTGCCGTGAAGACCTTTGAGTATTTGTGTGTTTTTGATATGACGATAGTTTTTCTCAAATGAAACGGTAAAAAGTGACGCTCAGAGCGGCTCTGGAGATGAAGTTCATGCATTCATGTCCTCATATAGTGAGACAGCAAAGATATAAAACCGCGCCTCTGCGACATTCATTCAAAATTGACTGGAAAAAGGTAACCACAAATGAAATGACAGGAAGCAAAAATATCACAAAATACCATACAACCTCTCTTCTGTGCCACATCTGACAGTGTTGACACATTTACACGCAAATTAAACCTGTTCCTCATTGATGTGGCTGTAGATGTATAAAAGTCTCAACCATGACAATACCAGGACAAGCCCTTGAAACACTCCCAAAGTTTCTGATCTCAACGCTGGCCTTATTTAATCTGCATGATGAATGCTATAATGCCAGAGTATTTAGCCATCATTTTCTTGTGTGCTCAGTGCAGACATTCATTTTCTCCAACATCCCCAGAGTACCAGAAAACCCCTGAACGTGAACCCCCCGAATGTGCTGTGTGTTGATATATCAGTCTGTTCTCCATTGTTACGAAACCTCGCAAAATACGGCGCTGTCAGTTTTTGGTGTAACTTAACAATAGGAACCATGTACGCAGAGTCACATGAAGTCAAATGAGAGAGAATTATGATTATTTTGGTGTCCACTGTGCCAGAAATATCTTGTGTAATGTCTCCTCCGCCAAAATCAACAGAGAAGAAAGTAGTGCTCTCGATACTAAAAACACACATTTTTTACCATTTCCTTTAATCAGCATCTTTTTGAATTTGACTACCCCGGATACACACCCATACACACTCACTCACTCACTCACACACACCTGATCGAACTGATGCACTTACATCAGCAGAAAATGACAAACACAGATGTCAGACCTGCATGTACAGACATGCATCAGATACATGTATACAAAGGTTTGCAAAAGAATTAAGTTCTCCCACCCACCCACTTACACACACACACACACACATACACACACAAGCTGGCTGCCAGGCATTTAGGAGGCGGCGGTGTGAGTGAGTCCAGAGAGTGAGCTCAACCATTATCTCATACACAGTCCTCCCCCACTGTGTGTGTGTGTGTGCTTTTACTCTGATAGGATATGTTTTAACAGGCTGTATTTGATTATCTGTTTATCTCAGGAATTCATTTGCTGGCGCAAGTGTGTCGCTTTACTGTATATTTTCTTTTTGTGTTTAGTATGAAATACTAAATGTTTTTGTATGTTTGACCTATTTCTGTGGAATTGTGTCCATAGAGAGCTCCACCTCTGAGATGGCTGATAATTGCTTCAGCTTTTTTATTGGTGTTTGGAATCTGAATCCAAATCTTGAGTGATTTGATGTTGACTGTGTGTGTGTGTGTGTGTGTGTGTGTGTGTGTGTGTGTGTGTGTGTGTGTGTGTGTGTGTGTGTGTGTGTGTGTGTGTGTGTGTGGTGTGTGTGTGTGTGTGTGTGTGTGTGTGTGTGTGTGTGTGTGTGTGTGTGTGTGTGTGTGTGTGTGTGTGTGTGTGTGTGTGTGTGTGTGTGTGTGTGTGTGTGTGTGTGTACTTGTAAAACTATCTTTGTGAGGGCCGGTTTGAGTTTTAGACCACTGGAGTGAGGACAAAAGCTGCGTTTTGACCGCAGGGACCAGGATCTAATTGAAGTAATTTTTCCCCCTCAGAAAGTCCCTGCTCACGAGGAACTTTCGGGGGTGGGACTTGGGCCCTGAGCATGCTGATTGGTCGACTCGACGCAGTATTTTATTTCAATCACTATTTTTAAAATACGACCAATGGGCTGACGACGAGGTTCAGGCTTTATTAAATTGATTTGCAATGGATGAAATCCAGTGGGAACTGTAAATTTGATGCGCGCAGTCCTATGTCATCGGGCTAATTTGCATAATCTTTACAGTAATTTAGATCCTGGGACAAATTTTTCCAGGTAATTTCGGTGGAAACGGGGCTAAAAAGAGTATAAATGATGACATTTTGGCCAAAAGCCTGTTTGAGGGTCAAGACTTGGTTTTATGGATAAGGTTATAATTAGGTTTAGGGTTAAGTCATTAGCATTCAAGTCCCCACCGGGATATAAAAACATGAACACACACACACACACATTCTAGTGGGTGTATGTTTGTCCTGGTAGGGACAAAATGTCCCCACAAAGATGCCAATATCCAAAATCCTTGTCCTTCTGGGAAATTTTTTTGGTCACCATGAGGAAAACAGCTTATAAATTATAATGTGAATTTTTTTTTGTGTTTTTTCATTTAAATGCAGAAAGTTTTCTGTGATGGGTAGGTTTAGGGTTAGGGGATATAATATACAGTTTGTACAGTATAAAAATAATTGTCTATGGGATGTCCCCATAAAACATAAATACCCAACTTGTGTGTGTAACTAATGCAAAGAAATATGATCTTCAGAAAAGATAGCGAACCAGATGTGTGTGTGTGTGGTCAATATTTCACTTCTCAGAATCCCTTTACCAGAGCTCCAATATGATTTGAGGTCAGATCCCTGGAAAATTGTAAACATATTTTTTATTTTGACTGAATACTTGTTTTCTAATTCAAAATTACAAAAATGATTGAGGTCAGGGCCTGAAACTACACACTGCACTGATTGCCTGTGTTGGGCTCTGTTAGTAACATGAGGGATTTTCTTGACTGAGTAAACATTTGACACCAGGAGTGTGTTTCAGTAACACTCACTCAGACACACAGATGAGGAAAGTTGAGATGACATGAGAATGGAATGTGAGAAGTGTGGAGCGATGAAGGGCTTGGCAGAAAGAGAAAACCACAGGGAGAGTGTGAATATGGGTTTGATTAAGTGTAATCGAATTCATTTCATTTGTGCCAAATGAAACTGCACAAATGTATAGACATGTAAAGAGTGCATTAATCAAAAAACGCAGAGTAAAAGCGGAAAAAGAGTCGTTTCATTTTTGTTTGGCTGTTAAACATTCGTCCTGACTATTGACATAAGGATATTGAAAGTGAGATAGACAGGAACTACACAGTTCAATCAAATGTTGGCTTGATATTTTACATTACCACATGTTGACATTAAATCTCCCTAACTTATTACCTTAGGTCATTCATGAGAAATGTGATTGTCTCATATTGTGCAATTGAGCTAGTGGTTTGCCAACCATACATATTTTTAAAGATATTAAACCTTTTATTCAGCAAGGACACATAAAATTGATTGAAAGGGACATATATAATCAGGAAAGCTAACACGGTTTCCACAAAAATATTAAGTAGCTTAACTGTTTTCAAAATTAATAATATTAATAAATGTTTCTTTAGCGTCAAATCAGCATATTTGTGACACAATGTCAGGATCATGCGGATATAATTAAATTTTAAAATACATTAAAATAGAACAAATGGTAATAATATTTCACAATATTACTGTTTTTATGTATTTTTTAATCATAATGCAGCCTTTGTGAGCATAAGAAACTTACAAATTGACTTAAAAATGCTGACCACAAATGGTAATGTGTATAATATATTTATATTGTGTGTGTGTGCTTTATATGTTGAAGACATTTTAATTTCCATTATATAAACCATACTAAATATCTGCATACTTCATAAATGTATGTAGACTGTAAGCATGTTTGGATTGCAGTATCATTGACATAGATAGAGCAAAAGTAAAACGAATGAAATGCTGGGTTGTTTTAACCCAAATGTGGGTCAAATATGGGCAAACCCAACCGTTGGGTTAAAAATGTAATTCATAAAATCAACCCAATGGTTGGGTTTGTCCATATTTGACCCACATTTGGGTTAAAACAAGAGTGTATGAGTGTCTCTAGCCGCGTTTCCATTACAGATATGAGCAAAACTTTTTGCGATATTTTCTAAATGCCAATAAAAACGATTGCGGAATGATGCCGTTTCCATTATGCGACTGAAACATATTTTTTTTCCTCTCGCATTGTCATTCCAAAAATTATGCCACGTATGTTGGTTGGTTTATGTATATCCCAGCCACCGCACGCCATTATTTTTAATGGAAGAAGACGTAGGCGTGTTATCCAAGCATTAATGGCAAGGAAAGCACTTTATACTTGGGAGCGGCCACGTATGAGGTGTGTGTGTGTGTGTGTGTGTGTGTGTGTGTGTGTGTGTGTGTGTGTGTGTGTGTGTGTGTGTGTGTGTGTTTCTCTCCCTCATATCTGCTTCAAGGTCTTACTGATAATTTGTGGCATTTCTTTGTTGTTTAGAATCCAGTATACCTGTAATTCTATTGTCTTTAATAAGTTTAAAGGGATAGTTCACCCTTACCCCCAGGGCATCCAATATGTTGGTGTGTTTGTTTCTTCAGTAGAACACAAATGGAGATTTTTAACTCAACCGTTGCAGTGTGATAGTCGTATAATGCATGTCAATGGGGATATTTTAGAGTATGAGAGCAATGAGAGTAAAAACACACAGACATACGAATCCTTATTAAACCATGCGGCTCGTGGCGACACATTGATGTCTTAAGACACGAAACCATCGGTTTCTGCGAGAAACCCAACAGTATTTATGTTATTTTTTTACCTCTTATCAGACGAATGTCATCTAGTTTTCCCAGTGCCATAACTTCCGGCGAATAAGGTCAAAATACTGGCGTGATCAAAGATATATATACCTAGATGCCTCATTCAACCGATCCGCGCAGGCACTAATGAGGAATCTATGTATATATCTATGATCGCGCCGGTATTTTGCATGTATTTTGACCTTATTCGCTGGAAGTGATGGCGCGGGGACGGCTGATGCAGAGCCATAGAAAAAAGGTAAATACATTTTTAAATATGGATATTTTTCTTACACAAACGCATCGATTCGCTTCAGAAGGCCTTTATTAACACCCCGGAGCCGCGTGGAGCAGTTATTTGACGGACAGATGCATTTTTTATGGACTTCAAAAACAGAGCAACTATTACTGCCATTATAAAGCTTGGATTAGCCAGAACATTTTTAATATAACGTCTGAAAGAAGAATGTCACATACACCTCAGATGACTTGAGGGAGAGTAAATCATGGGCTAACTTTTTATTTTTGGGTGAACTATCCCTTTAATGAATCTTCTGTCTCCTTTTTTGAATTGCCTGAAAGACCACCTCATGTGAGCGTTTTTTGCGATATATGGGACTTTTTGCAAAATTGACGTATTTACATTGGGTCGTATATTCAATTCGCAATTTCAGATTGCGCAATTTGTTGGGTAATTGAAACGTGGCTACTGATACAAATTGTACCCAGCACTGACAGCTCATTCAGAGAAGTAAACTGAGTCATTGTCAAAATGTCCTTTCTGTTAATTGACAAATTAGCTGAGGGAAAAGAAAATGACCTCATTGTCAAGGAAACTGGTGCGGGAAGAGGAAGCAATGACGCAAAAGAATGAGCGTTTTTCCTGTGCTGCATTCCTCTGCTTCCTCTATCCATAGAAAGCAAAGGAAATGGCAAGAATAACAGGGAACGCTTGATCTAGAGATGTAGAGATGGAAGAGAAGAGATAGTGTTTTAAAGATAACGTATTGAGCAAAATCAAGTGAACGGATGAAGCAGGAGAATGCTGGAGAAGTCTTCTGATACTGTCCAGATCCTTTTCCTCCCATTATTCCGGCGTCATCTTCCCGGGTGGAGGAATGCGTGCGCGGTCGAGGGCGTGTGGATCTGGAAGTATGTGTGTACGTGTGTGAGTTGGGGTCTAATGACGTCGTAGCAGCCCCTGCAAGACTCCCGGCCAGCGGGACGCCCACCTCCCCATGTTCCCAGCCAAAACAGACTGCAGACTGCTCACGTTTCTGAGTTTGACCGCATTTCCCCTGGGGAAGATTACATGGATGTCATTCTGGAATTCGGATACACCATGGCAGACCATGACGGCGATTGGCTGTTGGTATTTCTAGGTGTATATGATTTTCTTCTTTCAGACGAATACAATCAGAGTTATATTAAAAATGTCCTGGCTCTTCCAAGCTTTATAATGGCAGTGACTTGGGTCATTTTTGAAGTCAATAAAAGTGCATCTATACATCATAAAACTGCATCTATCCATCATAAAAGTGCATCCATCCATCATAAAAGAGCATCTATCCATCATAAAAGTGCATCTATCCATCATAAAAGAGCATCTATCCATCCATCATAAAAGTGCATCTATCCATCATACAAGAGCATCTATCCATCATAAAAGAGCATCTATCCATCATAAAAGAGCATCTATCCATCATAAAAGTGCATCCATCCATCATAAAAGAGCATCTATCCATCATAAAAGAGCATCTATCCATCATAAAAGTGCATCTATCCATCATAAAAGTGCATCTATCCATCATAAAAGAGCATCCATCCATCATAAAAGTGCATCCATCCATCATAAAAGTGCATCTATCCATCATAAAAGTGCATCTATCCATCATAAAAGAGCATCTATCCATCATAAAAGTGCATCTATCCATCATAAAAGAGCATCTATCCATCATAAAAGTGCATCCATCCATCATAAAAGTGCATCTATCCATCATACAAGAGCATCTATCCATCATAAAAGAGCATCTATCCATCATAAAAGAGCATCTATCCATCATAAAAGTGCATCCATCCATCATAAAAGAGCATCTATCCATCATAAAAGAGCATCTATCCATCATAAAAGTGCATCTATCCATCATAAAAGTGCATCTATCCATCATAAAAGAGCATCCATCCATCATAAAAGTGCATCCATCCATCATAAAAGTGCATCTATCCATCATAAAAGTGCATCCATCCATCATAAAAGTGCATCCATCCATCATAAAAGTGCATCTATCCATCATAAAAGTGCATCCATCCATCATAAAAGTGCATCTATCCATCATAAAAGTGCATCTATCCATCATAAAAGTGCATCCATCCATCATAAAAGTGCATCTATCCATCATAAATGTAAATGTGGTATTTTATCATAAGGCAAGAATAGGTTACCCATGTCAATTTTGTCTTCATGGTCAAGTCCTCAAATATGACTCGGCTTATGAGTAATACATACAGGAAGAATTACAGGACAAGCTTCCTCTTTTGAGGAATGTCCATTACAGTGGACTGGAGTGACTCACGCTGTCTTTAGTGTGAGAGAGTCTGTTCTTATTGAGTTCCATTCCTATGGAGTCACTGGGGACAAAAAGTCTTTCCCATGTGTCAAATCCGTCTGATCTGAGCCCCATGGCTCTGTCTGCTGCTATAGATCACAATAAAGTCTGAGGGTGCCTATTCATCAGCTATTCAAGAAGAATTTGCCCTACTTGTCCCCTCTAGCTTTGCACCCAAACACTGTTGATGTCTAGTGGTAGAAACTGGGCCTATAGATCGTTTGTTTTGTTCCGAAACAGAGGCTTAATTTGTTACAATGTTGCATTTTCTTCTTGGTTCGGTTCGCTTTCACTAGGCTTATGTTCAAAGCGTACCAAAATGTGTTTATGCAAGTCACATGCGAGTATAGCTGTCCTCTTATTGGTCAGAGTTTCCTCTGCGTCATCCGTCAAGATGATTGACAAGTTCGCTCTTTGAGCGCTTTATTTGTAACACAAACACTATATGAATGCAGCCATCATTCCCACTGTTCAATTTTATATATTACTACATTCATATTAAAGGGATAGTTCACCCAAAAATAAACATTACCCCATGATTTACTCACCCTCAAACAATCCTAGGTGTATATGACTTTCTTCTTTCAGACGAATACAATCATAGTTACATTACAAATGTCCTGGCTCTTCCAAGCTTTATAATGGCAGTGAATGGTTGGGTCATTTTTGAAGTCCATAAAAGTGCATCTATCCATCATAAAAGTGCATCTATACATCATAAAATTGCATCTATCCATCATAAAAGTGCATCTATCCATCATAAAAGAGCATCCATCCATCATAAAAGAGCATCTATCCATCATAAAAGTGCATCTATCCATCATAAAAGTGCATCTATCCATCTTAAAAGTGCATTTATCCATTATAAAAGTGCATCTATCCATCATAAAACTGCATCTATCCATCATAAAACTGCATCTATCCATCATAAAAGTGCATCTATCCATCATAAAAGAGCATCTATCCATCATAAAACTGCATCTATCCATCATAAAAGAGCATCTATCATCATAAAAGTGCATCTATCCATCATAAAAGAGCATCTATCCATCATAAAAGAGCATCTATCCATCATAAAAGAGCATCTATCATCATAAAAGTGCATCTATCCATCATAAAACTGCATCTATCCATCATAAAACTGCATCTATCCATCATAAAAGTGCATCCATCCGTCATAAAAGTGCATCTATTCATCATAAAAGTGCATCCATCCATCATAAAAGAGCATCTATCATCATAAAAGTGCATCCATCCATCATAAAACTGCATCTATCCATCATAAAAGTGCATCTATCCATCATAAAAGTGCATCTGTCCATCATAAAAGTGCATCCATCCATCATAAAAGAGCATCTATCATCATAAAAGTGCATCCATCCATCATAAAACTGCATCTATCCATCATAAAAGTGCATCTATCCATCATAAAAGTGCATCTATCCATCATAAAAGTGCATCTGTCCATCATAAAAGTGCACCTATCATCATAAAAGAGCATCTATCATCATAAAAGAGCATCCATCCATTATAAAAGAGCATCTATCCATCATAAAAGTGCATCTATCCATCTTAAAAGTGCATTTATCCATTATAAAAGTGCATCTATCCATCATAAAACTGCATCTATCATCATAATAGTGCATCTATCCATCATAAAACTTCATCTATCCATCATAAAAGAGCATCCATCCATCCATCATAAAAGAGCATCTATCCATCATAAAAGTGCATCTATCCATTATAAAAGTGCATCTATCCATCATAAAACTTCATCTATCATCATAAAAGAGAATCTATCCATCATAAAAGAGCATCTATCCATCATAAAAGAGCATCTATCCATCATAAAAGTGCATCTATCATCATAAAAGTGCATCTATCCATCATAAAAGTGCATCTGTCCATCATAAAAGTAAGGCCATTCTCTTATATCGAAATTCTCCGCCATTTCTCTTTAAAAAATCCTTTTTTAGACTTCTTATTCATGACCGGTGTTTTGTTTTGCTCTATCCTCTGCGTTTCTCAGTTCGTCAATACGCATGTGTCAAG
This sequence comes from Gobio gobio, assembly GCF_949357685.1. Classification (NCBI taxonomy): domain Eukaryota; kingdom Metazoa; phylum Chordata; class Actinopteri; order Cypriniformes; family Gobionidae; genus Gobio; species Gobio gobio. Next base: position 48,921,338 of record NC_137105.1, on the reverse strand, counting down.
GGTTCAAGGGTTACTCTTTCACCGTAAGTCGACTTGCGTACCACTGACCGCTGGAAGCTAGTTGTTTTAGTCTATAAAGTTTTAAATATGGATATTTTTCTGACACAAACGCGCCACTTCGCTTCAGAAGGCCTTTATTAACCCCCGGAGCCGTGTGGAGCAGTTATATGATGGATAGATGCACTTTTATGGACTATGGACAAAAATGACCCAACAAGTCACTGCCATAATAAAGCTTGGAAGAACCAGGACTTTTTAAATATAACTCAGATTGTATTCGTCTGAAAGAAGACTGTCATATACACCTAGGATGACTTGAGGGTGAGTAAATCATGGGGTAATTTTCATTTTTGGGTGAACTATCCCTTTAATGCTGCAGCAAATTCAAACGTGCTCTCTCTGGATCTCCAAGCGCTGTCTAGAGGTCAACTGTGTCAAGACAAACACTATACGAATGTTATAATGCAGCTAGAGCGGGAATCAAGGCTTCATCTGGACAGCATTCTCACACAGAGAAGTGCAACATTTAAAGATGAAGAGGTGCATAACTAATGTGCTCACAGAATCAAAAGCACATTTACCGTTATGAATTATAATATCATTTGGTTCATTGGTCCGTTGGGTCGGATTGCTTTCACACCTCAAGCAAACTGTCCCAGAGTCCATCGTTTTGGTGCGTATCCGAGTGTGATTGCCATGTTCGCAAATGCCTCAACGAACCGAACCAAGGGAGAAAACACACCAGGTTCAGGTGTGAAAGCACCCTTAAATATTTCAATCAAATCATTCTAATACAATTTGCGTCTGGTCAAGTGAATGGCACGGAAGGAGCGTTTGGTTTCATTGAGAGATAAAATACCAAGATGAGTTTCCACACAGTCTGTAGGTTCCAGACCAAACTGGTTTAGAGTTGTTATCACCCCTTTAGAAGAAGATTTCAGCTGGAATTCGCACATTCCTTGGGAACAATGGCAAGGTGTGAGATGTCTGATTAGACCCTTGTATGCCGAAGGAATCTCACTGGCATTCTTCAGCCATCCTCTCTCAACAAAAGTTGAATGAAATAAGCTGTCTCAGTTTACGCTTTGAATGGACCATTAGCACTAGCCTCGTTACATTAGCACTTCACTACCTATCTGGGAAGCAGATTTGAAATATTTGCTAACCTTTCGCATTCAGACATTTTTTTTAAACACGCAGTATTTTTCCTAGAATATTTTTAAGCAGCTGACACCGTCAAAGAAAGGTTACCATATTTTAACATATGTTCAGAGACCATTTTTTTTCCAGAACTCTATTTGGCTAACTTATATATATATAGTAATCACATTAAGTCACTAAAACGTTTGTGACAGGTTTGTCTAGACAAAGTCAATTTACATGGACGAAACATAATGTTACGTTTAAAAATGTTAATGTAAATAAATCAATATTAAATAAATAAATGGCAAGATACAGCTGTGGTTAGAAATATGAATTGCCATTATATGGCTGGTTCTCTGATTTTTTTTTTTTAGAATTAATAATTTTCACTCAGAAATTGCTAATATATTTCACAAATTTTTACAAATGATGAGCAACACATTGAATTAAACGATTTTTTTCAACTAAACAGACTGAAAGAGTATTTTCCTGCAAAACCCATTCCTTAAATGAATAGATTGTTTGCTAACTGTGTGATTTGTATATGCACATTTCTCCATAACTTGGAGAAAGTCACCTCACAAATTTAGCATTTTCTGTAAAGCTGCTTTGAAACGATATGCATTGTGAAATGCGCTATGCAAATAAAAGTGAAATGAAGTCCAATAATCGTTTTTTTACAGTGTAGTTTTTTTCACTTGCATTTGGCTGGTGTGGCAAAAACTTAGGTACATTAAAGGGATAGTTCACCCCAAAAAATTAAATATGGGTAACCAAACAGTTGATGGACCCCATTGACTTCCATAGAAAAAAATAGTCAATGGGGTCCATCAAGTGTTTGGTGACCGACATTCTTCCAAATATCTTCTTTTGCGTTCAGCAGAAGAAAGAAACTCATACAGGTTTGGAACAACTTTAGGGTGAGTAAATAATGATAGAAGGGTCATTTGTGGGTGAACTATCCCTTTAATACAGCCGAGCGGATGGGATGTTTTCTTTTCAGGCCCATTGACCAAGAGTGTTGTGGAGAAGATAAATAATGAGCTCGGAGGGAGCAGAAAGATAAATATATAGGAGAACATATTGTGGAGGTCCTTGTTTCACCCGTGTCCATTTTATATGGAGCCTGCTGTTTGGGAGACGGGAAGGGGAGATGGAGCTCTCATCATAATGCAGAAATGCCTTTGATAACATGAGGAATCCTCCCTCCCTTCACACACACATACACATGTTTTAACTATGGCTTGAGGATTTCTGTCATTTTGAGCAGGGAAAGAAAAAGTTGGGAAATGGAATGCTGAAGTTAGTGTGGGTGGAGGGAGTGTGTGAAGAGGAGTGGAGGGGGAAGGAAGAGGGAAACTCATTCAGTGGAGAACAGCTGAGGAGGAGGAGTGGGGGTGATGGGGTGGGGGACATGGGTGGGGTGGTCCCACACAGGACATGTGTCAGTGTCTGTTGAAATGTGTTTTACCCTCCCGCTCTCCTCATTCTCACCCAGAAACTCAGAAGAGGAGACGCCTGGCCTCAGCACGAGCTCCCAGGACAGAGAAAGAGAGGGAAACAAGAGTGTAGCTTTAAAGCCTGATCAGCTGATCTTAGTCTGAGAGGAAGCAGGACATTTACAAGAGGGGAGTTCAAAAACGCATCACTGTCATCCAGTTCAAACAGAGTTGTTTTTTTTCTTCTTTTTTTCTCCTGAAAAGTCATTGCAAAAGTTTTTGAAATGCTTGGGACAATAACTCTAACAGGTAAGACACATCTCAAATCTATGGCTTGTTGTAGTTGGTGTGGCGTCAATAGGGAACGATAAGAATTGAAACTGTAGGAATTTCTTTATCTTTATTATTATTATTATTATTAATGAAGTTATTTAGTAAAATTGTGGATGAATTCTAACACAAGATCTGTAGCCTATGGCATCATTGTGGCTTCAATATTTTTTAAAGTGTTGCTTATATCTGTGTATGTTTAATGATTTGGGCATTTCATTGATTCTCGGTCTTTCTAGAACCTAAGAAATATCAGGAATTCTTGGAAGGTTTCCATGTTTTCTGTGTATTGGCAGGGATGCTTAGAGTAGTAAAGTCACATCTCCAGTCTATGAATGTGACGCATTGACCATTAAATGTGGTCCTTTTCTATTTTACAGCTCATATTGTACACGTAGTATGAGCAATAAGGACAGCTAGGTGGGTTGATGGGCTCCAGTGGTCTCGGATGTCCTTCTTTTTAAGGAATTTTAATGAGTTTTTAAGCCCTTCAGATCTTAGTCGGGCTCTCTAGAGGTGGTGTGGGTGTATGGGATTGATTACCTTGACTTCACATGACTTCAGAAAGTGTTTTGATTAGCTGGGGATGTTTATTAGGACTTCCTTGTGGATATCTTTAATGTCAGTTGAATCTATTTAGTCCTAAATCGGCCATTTAATTTGACTTATATTGCGTGTATATTCTCTAAAGTGTAGTTATTTAGGAGGAGGGGTCGTTGGCCTGGTGGGGGTCCGGCAGTCAGTCTACAGCTGAGCTTTCCTGTAACTTCCCTAAACTCACAGACTCCACTAATGAACAGCCTATATTTGCATGTAACAGCAAGGGGTAGTGGGTTGTTGGCCATTACCTCAGGCCCATCTCAACAAACATCCGCTCCTCCCCCATATCTCTAGAAAGCCCAGCTATCACGCCACTGTGATTTCAGATGGCATCTGCCCCCACCCATTCCCAAACACTCACCCACAGTTTCACACTTTAGCAGCCACAACAGACACGCTATTTTGAATTCCTTGGCTCGAGTTTCCCCAGTATGAGCCACCATTGAGACAAAGGCAAATGTAGGGCAACTGGTGAGAGTCTTTGACCCATTTTGTCTTAAATGCGACACCAGTTGAGGCAACAGCAACGTGCGTCCTTTATATCCTTACACTTAACTTCATAGTCAAAGGGTTAGTTCAGTCAAAATTCTCATCCCCTCAAGAGTTGACCTCCGTTCATCTTCAGAACACAAATTCAGATATTTTTGATGAAATCTGTGATCCCTCCATAGATTGAAACGTAATTGCAGCTTTCAAGGCCCAGAAAGGAAGTAAAGACATCATTAAAATAGTCCCTTTCGACTCCAGTGGTTCAAACTCAATGTTATGAAGCGACGAGAATACTTTTTTGTGTCCAAAATATAAAAAAAAGACTTTATTCAACAATCTCTTCTCCTCCGTGTTACTGTCCTACACCATTTACATAAGCACCAAAACGCATGCATGCACTCTAAAAAATGATGGGTTGAAAATGGACATTAATCAAACATTTAACCCAACCGCTGGGTTAAAATGACCCATCCACTGGGTTAAAACAACCTAATTGCTGGGTTAGTCCATTTTCAACCCAACTTGGGTTGTTTTTAACCCAGCATTTTTTAGAGTGTGTGATCATGGGATCGTGCTCGGCCAATAGTGAGCCGGCGTTATGCCGTAAAACCCGGAAACCCTGTACTTTGGGAATAGCCCAACAAAGTGAACAGCGTCAGAGACTGTCATGGAAGAGAAGAGATTGTTGAATAAAGTCGTTATTTTTGTTTGTTTTTGTGCACAAAATGTATTCTCATCAATTCATAACATTAAGGTTGAACCACTGGAGTCACATGGACTATTTTAATGATGTCTTTACTGCCTTTCTGGACCTTGAAAGTTGCAATTACTTTTCAATCTATTGAGGGGTCACAGATTTCATCAGAGATATCTTCATTTGTGTTCTGAAGATGAACGGAGGTCTTACGGGTTTGGAATGACATGAGGGTGAGGAATTAATGACAGAAATGTCATTTTTGGGTGAACTAACCCTTTAAAACTAAGAAGAAACACCCAGAAGTTTGTAAAATAACATATAAAGATTAATTAAAGAGCGTATAATCTGTAGTGGCAGATTTATCAAGTCCTATATAATGTAAACAACCACACAAAAAAAGAACATGATTGTGTGTTTAAGGCGGGTTTCTAGTGTAATGATATGTCCTCTTTGTAAATGTTTGTCTAATTATGGTGCTACTCTGACATTTAGATCCCACCCAACTTTACCACTTTTACAAACACACTGCACGACCAGAAATGTTTCAACTGTAAGCCTTACTGCTCGTTTTACTAATTTACTCTTCCATATCACCAAGACTGAGACATTTCTGTTTGGCTTCCCATAATGCCCTTTTCCCATTTCACAATAAGGATTTTAATCATGGTAGTTTAGGTTCCAGGATGGACAATAGTGAGGGCCCCCCACCCTTTTAGCCAAAGCAGGAAAAACCAGGGGCCCATTGTGAGACAAAGAGGACAACACAATACAGTCTTCCTAAGCTGAAGTTTAGATTTTGGTTTGTCTGCGGGGGGGATGGTTTGTTGTATTGTAGGGGGATGGAAATGCCATTGCATCCCAGTACCACATTGCATTGTGCAAATAGGTTGGTGCTTCGCTAAATCTAAAGCATACAGTGGTGCTTGAAAGTTTGTAAACCCCTTGCAGAATCTGTGAATAATTTTGACAAAATAAGAGGGATCATACAAAATGCATGTTATTTTTTTATTTAGCACTGTCCTGTATAATATATTTTACATAAAATATGTTTGCATATAGTCCACAAGACAAAACAACATCTGAATTTATAAAAATGACCCGTGCAAAAGTTTATGAACCCTTGATTCTTAATCCTGTGTGTCTTTCCCTGAAGATCCACGGCTCTGTGTGTGTGTGTGTGTTTTGTGATGGTTGTTCTTGAGTCTCTTGTTTGTTCTGAGCAGTTAAACTGACCAACGTTCTTCAGAAAGATCCTCAAATTCTTCAGTTTCCAGCATCTTCTGCATATTTGAACCCTTTCCAGCAGTGACTGTGTGATTCTGAGAGCCGGGGGTGAAAACTTATGGAATTTGAAGATCAATGTAAATTGTCTTCTGTTGCTTCTGAAGGGCAGCACTAAATGAAATAGTTTTTTAAACAAAATAAAAAAAATTGGGCATCCTCATCCTGTGAAAAAGTTTTCACCCCCGGCTCTGAATGCGTCGTGTTTCCTTCCGGCGCATCAGTGAATGTTTCAACCTTTTTTAATAGTTGTGTTTGAGTCCCTCAATCGTCCTCAGATCTCAGAATCACACAGTCACTGCTGGAAAGGGTTCAAATATGCAGAAGATGCTGGAAACTGAAGAATTTGAGGATCTTTCTGAAGAACGTTGGTCAGTTTAATTGCTCAGAACAAACAAGAGACTCAAGAACAACCATCACAAAACACACACACAGCCGTGGATCATCAGGGAGCGACACACACCCACACACACTCACACACACACACACACAGCCGTCTTCAGGGAATGACACAAGATTAAGAATCAAGGGTGTGTAAACTTTTGAACGGGTCATTTTTATAAATTCAGCTGTTGTTTTTTCTTGTGGACTGTATGTAAACATCTTTTATGTAAAATATCAGTATATTCAGGACAGTACTAAATAAAAAATAGCATAGATTTTGAATGATCCCTCTTATATTGTTAAAATTATTCACATTTTCACAGATTCTGCAAGGGGTTCACAAACTTTCAAGCAGCACTGTATTTTGAAAACATGGATCTCCATTTTGTTTTAAACCCACAGAAAATGGACGGATGCATTTAAGAGTGATTTTCCACTGAGTGGCCACAACACGATAAAGAGCATCAGTATTTTATTTTAATGACCGTCTACAGATCTGAAAATGTGAAATGATGGAAGGCAATATATAAGTTGTTTCAAGGCTAGGGTAATCAATCCAAGACTTTACCAGTCACATAAAAATGAAATTGTTTTAAGCAGTGTATAAATCATTTTGATCTCTGGCTTAAGTTGATTTGGTAGATAAATGGGTTTGCTGGCCCTTTATCTCGGCCTGTGTCATACAAGTGTGTAGGAAGGCAAGTAATGTGATATCCATGCATTAAAAATGCTTGGAATTTGTTTTTAAAGTCACTGGGTGGGTTTCAGACCCCAGAGCAAGAGCAAGCAGAGCCAGATGTGAATGGTCCCTTGCTAGGTTGGATGTCAAAGGGAAACTGGGCCTCCAGGAGGCCCACACTACATCAGCTCGACTCCCTCTTCCTAGCCCCACACCCTCAAAACTGACCCACTCCTGTCAAAACACAGATAGACAAGGGAGGAATTTAAGTCATCATAAGTGTGTGTGTGTGTGTGTGTGTGTGTGTTTGTGTTCTCTTGTTTATCCCACCTGTTGCAATTTTAGTCTAGCATGCTTAAGAACTGGGCACATATGCAGGCTTAAGTTGATTAATAAAGTAAAATTGCAAACCCACCCCATTCATTATGTGTTTGCTTTGTTTTATTATATAAGGTCAATTTCATAGTCTAAAAGTTTGGCAACAAAGCCTGCATAACTGTGAAGCTTACAACATGGAAATTTTCCCTTTTTGCCTTGATGTTAAATCTTGTCATCATAGCCCAGCTTTTATTAGGAAAGAGACCAGAAAATGTAAACTTAATATCAAATTGCCATCATATGCCTGATTAAATCTGCACGGGGGTGAAATGCTTTTGCAGGCATGTGGCTCTGATTTCCTTCAACTGCCACAACCCTCCATCTTGAATTAATTATATCACTAGATCATGTATTTTGCTTTTATTACTCTAACTTGTTTTTCTACACTGTCGTTTTGAGAATTGGCTATCCATAAGAGACCAAGGAGTTTTATAAGACTTTTGTGATGTCAAAAGTACCGACTTCAATACCAAGTCGGTACTAAAATTTTACAAATGTGACGATACCAGCGTTTCCCTCTAGCATTTTGAGCACTGTTGAACAGATTCTTAAACACTTCTGAATGGCCATCGTGATCACAAGCTCAACATGTATGTCTCTGATTGACCATGGTGTTCACAAGCTCAACATGTATGTCTCTGATTGACCATGGTGTTCACAAGCTCAACATGTATGTCTCTGATTGACCATGGTGTTCACATGCTCAACATGTATGTCTCTGATTGGCCATGGTGTTCACGTGCTCAATATATATGTCTCTGATTGGCCATGGTGTTCACGTGCTCAATATATATGTCTCTGATTGGCCATTGTGTTCACATGCTCAACATATATGTCTCTGATTGGCCATGGTGTTCACAAGCTCAACATATATGTCTCTGATTGGCCATTGTGTTCACATGCTCAACATATATGTCTCTGATTGGCCATTGTGTTCACATGCTCAACATATATGTCTTTTGATTGACTTTTATATGTTGAGCGTGTGAACACAATGGCCAATCAGAGACGTATATGTTGAGCGTGTGAACACGATGGTCAATCAGAGACATATATGTTGAGCGTGTGAACACAATGGTCAATCAGAGACATATATGTTGAGCGTGTGAACACAATGGTCAATCAGAGACAAATATGTTGAGCGTTCGAACACGATGGTCAATCAGAGACGTATATGTTGAGCGTGTGAACACAATGGCCAATCAGAGACGTATACGTTGAGCGTGTGAACACGATGGTCAATCAGAGACATATATGTTGAGCGTGTGAACACGATGGTCAATCAGAGGTGTTTAAGAACCCGTTCAACAGCGCTCAAAATGCTAGAGGGAAATGCTGATGTCGGTCCATTTTTAAAATGTTATTTTTGACAACACTATAAAACTTTACAAGTGTTATGATATTTGATCATCTTTTAACTCATAACATACTTGATGATTCCACTGATGATGGTTTGATGTATGCTATTTGTGAACTTAAACAACTGTAACTGAAAAAATGATACAAGAAACTTTACTAAAACTTTCTATATATTTCATTACAGTTGGCCAGACAGACACCATCTCCCAAAAAGAAGAGGGCCCTGAAATAATTGAGGTGCATCAGGAAGAGGTTGCCCCTCAAGTTAATGGAGAGAAAGGAGACGATTCTGCGAATGCAGATGAAATTACAACAGCAGAAGAGAAGGTGGTAGAAGAGAAACAAGAGGAGACAAATGAGGTGGGCTTCAAGAAGATCTTCCGTTTTGTTGGATTCAAGTTCACGCTGAAGAAAGACAAGAATGAGAAGACTGAGCCTGTGCAGCTGCTGACAGTGAAGGAAGCAGAGAGTGGTGCAGATGCAGCTGCTGAGGAAAAGAAAGAGGAACCTGAAACAGAAGAAAACAAATCTGTGGAAGACAAATCACCAGAAACAACAGAAAAAGAGCAGGAGGCCACGGCTGAAGAAGTGACTGACGAGACAGAGACACCAACAGACCAAACTGTAGTTGATGCCCCATCAGAGACTGAAAAGGCAAGTGAGGAGGCAACTGAAAAATCTGCTGAAGAAACAATATCAGAGAAAGAACCAGAGCCAGAAGTGCAAACTGAATTGCCCACAAGCCCACCCTCTCAAGAGACACAGAGCCCCTTTAGGAAATTTTTCACTCAGGGAATCTTTTCTAACCTGCGGAAGAAGACAAGCTTCAAAAAGCCCAAAGATGAGGAACAAGTCAAAGAAAAGTCTGCAGAGGAGGACATTAAGGAAACCGAGGAGACAGCAGAGGTTGTTGAGGCTACAGAGGAAGCTAAAGTGGATGCAGAGAAAGAACCAGCTGAGGGTGAGCAAGTAGAGAAACTCCCTGAAACAGTTGAAACTAAAGATGAAACGGCAGCTGAAACAACTTCCACTGAGACCGAAAAGCCACAAGATCTTAAAGCAGAGGCAAGTGAAGCTGAAACTTTGACTCAGACTGAAACTGCTGAAGCTCCATCTGCTGAAACTGCTGATGAATCCCAACCTATTGATGATGCAAAACCAACAAGTGACAAGCCAGAGGTTTCAGAAGAGGTGACCACTGAAGCTGAAATCCTGTCATCTCAGGAGAAAGCCAAGGTACAGGGAAGCCCACTTAAGAAGCTGTTTACAGGAGCAGGACTAAAAAAGCTGTCATCCAAAAAGCAGAAGAAAGAGAGTAAGAAAGAAGCTGAATCAAAACAAACAGAATCAAGTGAACAAGCTGCTGAAAACATCCAGTCTTCCACTGAGACCGCTGAGCCCCAAAAACCTGACAGCGGAGCATCTTCTCCAGAAGAGTCTATTGATAATCTCGTAGGCGAGGCAATTCAAGCTGAGGCGGCTCAAGCCATGGAGCCTGATGGTGAACCAGTCACTTCTGACAGTGAGAAAAAGAAAGATGGAATCTTACCATGGTCCTCTTTCAAAAAACTAGTCACTCCAAAAAAACGAGTCAAAAGGCCATCTGAGAGCGAAGATGAAGCTCCTGGAGACAAACCCAAATCTTCTACCCTGTCTTCAACTGAAAGTGCCGTCTTCGATGAGAAAACTGATGAGCCTAAACCTTCTGAAGAGGTCCCATCTGAGTCTAAAGAAGAGCCAGAATCTAAGGCCGAGACAAAAGTTGAGAAGCCTGAACCAGTTGCAGAGGAGCCAAAGAGAAAAATGGATACATCTGTGTCCTGGGAAGCTCTTATTTGTGTGGGATCGGCTAAAAAAAGGGCCAGAAAAACGTCTGATTCTGATGACGAAGAACCTAAAATTGAGGAAGAAGTGCAGCAGTCTGGAGAAGAGCAGACGAAGGCTGCCGAGTCCCCTCTTGTAAGCTCTGGCGAAGCTGACCATGAGAATTTGGCTTCTTCCCCCGAACCAGAGGAAGAACTTGTGTCCACCTGGGAGTCCTTCAAAAGGATGGTAACTCACAGGAAGAAACCTAAAGCAGAAGACAAGTCTGATGAAGCCTCAGGCCCAGAGCAGACAACCTCTGACAGTGAAATCCCCAAAGAAGAATCCTCTTTCTCTTTGAGGAAGTTGATTCCACGCAGAAAGAAGAAGTCTAATGGTAAACAAGAGCAGGTTTCTTCTGACGTTGGCTCTGCAGAGGATGACTCTGACACTCCAGCTGTGGTGCCTCTTTCAGAATATGACAATGAACCAGAAGTTGCAGTTAAGGCAGAGGAGGTGAAGGAGGACTCTGCAGCAGTAACTCAGGCAAAGGCCTCATCTGAGGACAGATCACCATCTTGGATCTCAACCACGGTGGAAAATGTTGACGATGAGACAGAGGGAAAGCAATTGAGTGACATACCCGAAGAAGGAGACACAGCTGCCACGCCCAAATCAGCCGATAACACCATTGCAGAGGACATTGTCGAGTTTACATCGGAAGCAGTTACAGCACTTGAACAAGTAGAGGAGACTGAAATGGTTTCTGCTGCTTCACGCATTACAGCATCTCCAATTACATCAGGTGAGACAACCCCTGTTCCATGTGATGGTGTAGAGATGAAGACTGATGTAGTACTACAAGAAGCTGTGGAAACTATCAGTGTTACCACAAGTGCCATAGCTGTCACCATGACTAAGGAACAGGAAGAAGTAGTTACCGTCATCACTGATGCGCTTCTGGTTGAGTCAGCCATCAAGGAAGAGAAAACAGTCTTGGTTGCACATGAGAAAACAGAGGCAACCGCTGTTTGCACCGGCCTTGACACTAGTGAAATAAAGTCTGTTGAAGAAGAAAGCCTCAATCAGAAGCATTCAATAGAGTCAGTCACAGTTGTTACTCAGGCACTGGTCACAGATTTGGCTGTTGAAGACAAAACACAGGAGCTTGAAAAGGCCAGCGTGACTGAGGATGAAGTTCACGAGGCTCAGATCAGTGGAGGTCAAGCAGAGCCCTTAGAAAATGCAGTTGAGGAGAAAGCACAGTTTGAAGAGATGAAGGAGATATCCGAAGCTGAGACTGTGACTGATCTCCAAGAAGTAGCAGCAGTCAAAGTAGCGCTTATCAATGCTGTACAACAGGAACCAGAATTTCTTGAAGAGCCGTTGGTGGGAGAAAAATCCCCTCTGGTTGAGGCCGCAGGTCCTGTTGAAGTAACCGTTGAAGAGTCAATCTGTGCTCAAACTGTAGAAGTCACAGAAGTTGCTGTTTCTGAAGGTGAGAAAGTGCAAGAACTGGAGGGCGTTAAAGAGGCAGTTGCCACTGTTGAGGTAGCATCTGTAGAGGAAGTCGCCATGGCTGTAGTAGAGGAGGCCATGGCATCCCTTCCAGAGGTGCCTGCTTCTCAAACTTCTGGCTCTACGGAAGATCGCATTCCTGTTGTGGCCACCACTGAAGAATTTTCAGTAATCAAAGAGACTGTCTGTGTTTTAAGCTCAACATCTAAGATGACAGAATCCCACTCTGCAGATCTAGCTCATGAAACTGTTATGGAAAAGGTTCCTCTTGTTATTCCCACTGGTGACCACAATATCCAGGTTAGAGTGAATGATGTTGATGTTGTCTCTGCTCAAGGAGTCATTGAGGGAAACTTTGAAGTAGCCTCAACAAAGGTTAGTGTTGTGGTTGAGGAAGTTATTGAGCATGTGGAAGAGGAAACTGAGGTAATCCAGGCAACCCAAGTGACAGAGGCAGAAATCATTGAGAAACAGAGCAGTGTTATTGTACAAGAGGTCATTCAAAACGTTGTAGAGAACCTTGCAGAACACGCAGAGCAAAAAGTCTCTGAGAAGGCTTCTGAGGAGTCAGTGGAAGTCAAACTTGAAGAGCTCCCAGTGGTTTCGGAAATTATTGATGAAAAACCTTCAACAGAAGTCATTTCAGAGGAAAAAGCTCCACTAGAAACAAGCCCAGAGAAACCAAAGGCATCTGACGATATCTGCAAAGACGACAATGAACAAACTCGCATTGTCACAGAGAAACCAATAAAAACAGTCAATGAAGCCATCCTAGTTGCTGAAACAGTCCCAGTCTCAATCACAGATGAAATCCGTGCCCAAAACGAGGAGGTTGCCACAGTCTCTGTGGAAGATGTGCATCAAGAAACAGAGGTAACACAAAGTGAAGTCGAGCTAAAGCAAGCAGAAGAGACCCAAGAAAGTGAAGAAGGAAAAAGTCAAGTTGAGTCAGTTTCCACGGAATTGCCGTCGGAAATCCAGCAAGTTTCAGAAGCCAAACCAGAAGAGAAGATGACAGAAGCATCTGCAAGTCAAGACCAGTTCGTGGCTGAGCAGTGTCAAATGGCACAGGAGGTACAGATTGAGACCGCACAGGAATTTAACGTGGGTTTCATAAATGTCATAAATGCAGATGATGTACCAGTTCAAGACACCGAGACAAACATGAAAGAAGATGGTTCAGAGGGTCAGGAATCAGTAGTAGACAGGCCTCAGAAAGACTTGGAAGAGCCTCAAACGAAGGTTTCAGCACAGGACACGACAAACCAGGGAGAGTCCAGAGATCCAGATTGTCAAAAGACGGATGCTAAAAATGTATCTGCCAAACTGGAGACTACTACTGAGAAGACAGCAAAAGCCATTGCAGTGGAGGAGGACGGGAACGAGAATGAGCCGGTCTCCACAGAGGTTGCCACAGTGTCATGAGCAGGTTAGTCTTTATTCATTTATTGAGATTTGTGTAAAGAAAAACAAATTTTCAAATGTAGTTTTGTCCATCACAACAAACGAGAAACAAGTTCCACATTCCTTAGTAAACTTCACAGTCACCGTTTTTGCATGGTGCCTTTTTAAAAGCATCAATGGATCTTAGTTTTATTAGGGGTGGATTTTCATTCGGTGAGATGAAAAAGCTTTTGTTCCATGTACCAGTAACCAAGGGACCTTCGATATCAAAGCAGGAATGCCGCTGCCTGACCCTTCACTTTGTATGCTGGGTCTTAAAGGGAAGCCGTGTGAAGAGAGATGAACTTGTGCTGAAAGACCGAGTATAATTCCCCACCCCTCCCTAATGCACACTCCTATTCTCTTCCACTCATGAAAGCTTTCAATATGTAGTTAGAGAACCAATTAATTTGATAAGATACACTGTATGATCAAATACAATCGATGGTAGTGTCATCAGCATATGGGCTGATAAAATGATAAAAGGTTTATTCTATGATATTGATCGTTTATTATTCATGCAATTAAATAAGTCTTAAAGTACTGAATGAAGTACAATGCTACATTTTCCCAAGGGAATGCTAGGTAATAGTAGTAGGGGCACTTGAAGGGTAATACTACAGTACAGTAAGTACAGTCTTCATCAAATACATGTTGCATATGGACAGATTGTAGTACGATTAATGTGTTTACATCCAAGCTACAATTGCATTACCTAGATTAATTAAAAAGATGAAGACCTTTAAATTGCGCATAAAATACTTGATATCTGTAGGGTACAATAGAGCTAAAAATTTGCTTTTTACATTGATTTTGTGTGAAAATAAATCATAAAAATGGTTCATTTAGTTTAAAAATCTTATAAATGTATGAGGTGGCGAGGGCAAAAGACACACAGTATTGATATAAATACTAAAGTAGCTAAAATAATGTTTTTAATAATGTCTAAGTTATTACTTAGTATTATAGTTTATACTATTTTCAGTTTATTTAGATAAATAATTAATTTCTGTTTAATAAATGTCCTGTCATTGAAATATGTCAATATAAAAATGTATTTTAAAAATACGTTCAATTATTTTAAAAAGTAAAGATTCTGAATGAGATCCCATAATAGGTTAATATAGATTTACAGTAGTAACAATAAATGATATTTTATTATATTATATGATTAATATCATATTTGTAAACGTGATTGTTTCACACAGTATTGATACAAGTACTGTAGCTAAAATAATGTTTTTAATAACGTCTAAGTTAATACTTTTTAAAAATGTTTGCACTATTTTTAGTTTATTTTTGATAAATAAAATAATTTTGTTCAATAAATATACTGTCATTAAAATATGTTCATATAAAAATATATTAAAAAAATACAGAAACAAAGTAAAGATTCTGAAAGCATTGAATGAGATTCCATAATAATTTAATATAGATTTAGAGTAGTAACAATAAATGATATTTTATTATATGACATGATACATATATTTTGTAAATATGTTTTTATTATAAATATGGGTATTATCCCAATTTAATGTATGATATGGTAACACTTATGATATTCACTAATAACTCAATAAACTCATAATTAATTTACTGTTTATTAATAGTTAGTAAGGTAGTTGTTAAGTTTAGGTATTGGGTTTGATTAAGGGATGTAGAATATGATCATGCAGAATAAGGCATTAATATGTGCTTTAGAAGTACAAATAAACAGACAATATCCTAGTAATATGCATGCTAATAAGCGATAATAATGAACCCTAAAGTAAAGTGGTGATATGATTTTTCCCATTTGAATCGACCCGTCATGTCAACAAATGTTAAAGTCAGCCGGTTATTTATTATCATGTTAAAGGGTTAGTTCACCCAAAAATGAAAATTCTGTCATTAATTCCTTACCCTCATGTCGTTCGACACCCGTCAGACCTCCGTTCATCTTCAGAACACAAATTAAGATATTTTAGTTGAAATCTGATCGCTCTGAAAGGCCTCCATTGGCACAATGGCACTTCACACTCTCAAGACCCTTAAAAGGTACTAAAGACGTCGTTACAAAGTCCATCTCACTACAGTGGTTCTACAATAACTTTATGGAGTGACGAGAATAGTTTTTGTGTGCAAAAAAACCCTAAATAACGACTTACATAGTGATGACGATTTCAAAACACGGCATCATGAAGCTTCGAAGCGTTATGAATCAGTGAGTCGATTCAGCAGTTTGGCGGTTTGACACACGATCCAAATCATGATTCGACTCACTGATTCATAACGCTTCGAAGCTTCATGATGCCGTGTTTTGAAATCGTCATTAATATGTAAGTCGTTATTTAGGGTTTTTTTGCGCACAAAAACTATTCTTGCCGATTCATAAAGTTATTTTAGAACCACTGTAGTGAGATGGACTTTGTAACGACGTCTTTAGTGCCTTTTAAGGGTCTTGAGAGTGTAAAGTGCCATTGAGCCAATGGAGGCCTTTCAGAGCCATCAGATTTACACTAAAATATCTTCATTTGTGTTCTGAAGATGAACGGAGGTCTGACGGGTGTCGAACGACATGAGGGGAAGTAATTAATGAGAGAATTTTCATTTTTGGGTGAACTAACCCTTTAATTATTGTCTTTCGCCCCGACAGCAGATGCGCTTGATACCCCAAATACCATATTTTACATATTCTTGTGTTATTGAAATAACTTTTGCTTTAATTACCCTTGAACAAAACTGAGAATCATTAAGAAGAACTTTGTCTCAAAATATATTGATTCTTATTTGCTACTTAAATCTACAAAAAAATAAAAAACATAGCGCTGCTGCCCACGATCGCACAAATTTCCACGTGCATCTTGAAAAACGGATGTTTTGGAAAGTGCTTAGAGGAGAATAAAACCAAAGTAAAGTTATTATTCACATTCACAATAAAAAACGTGCATAATCAAAGGCAACTCCATGTACCTATTAAAATAACGACACTGTTCAATGAGCCCTAATGTAAAGCGTGTCCAAAAAAAGGAGGAGGATGGGAGAAGAGAGCTGGGTGTGTCTGCTAAATGTTTGATGAGTGCTAATGCAGCACTGCAGTAGAGCTGAGGCTGCTGATATACAGCATCGCTGCATGAGCTTTGGCGCAGGGCTGGCTCTCGGCTCTCTCACTGGTGACTTGTGCTGAGTCACACGGCCTTGGCTTGAAGACACAGGAGATGCAGTGCAGATGGAAAGAGCGGTGTGTGTGCATTTAGGTGAAATGATAGTAGCTTGTCAAGCTAATTGATTAAAGAGCTGTGAGAAGAGCAAAGGGAGTCGCAGCGTACATGATAAGATTTGCTGTTTCTCACCACTTTCCTTTTGTGTCTTGCAGTCTGCGTGTAAAAAGCGGTCACATGACTGGGACGCCGAGCTTTCTGGAAAGCAGGACGTGAGAGGCAGCCATGGAGGACACGGAGACCAAGAGACTACAGTTCAATCTCTCTTCTCTCTCTCTCTCATTTAACCCTTTCCTAATTCCCCTTCACTCTGCTGCCATATCTCTGAGGTCTCCAGCCTCGCCGGACTTATCAAGGGATGTCCCCCCTATTCCCACTTTCCCAATTTTTGCCAAATTGCTTCAGATGCCATGTTTCCCACGTGACATTTTTTTATTATGATTTTTTATCAGTTGTTTAGCGGTCTGTCGAATGGAGAGAATATGTACGTGTGGATCTTGTATGAGCTAATGTGTGCTTGTGATGTTGGAGTCGGAGGGTTGTTATTTTGTATATTGTATTTATATCTAAAATATTCTCTCAAAAAAAAAACATTCTAACCTTCTAAAAACACATTGAAATCGTGACGTCATGCTGGTGTAAAATTACAAAATGTTACTTAGACAAGTTAGTTGAACAAATATGGTACAGATACACCTCCTCGGCTGTAGTACATGAAAAAAACACACACATGCTGTGGCTGCGAAGATGTGAAAATGAACACAATATCCAGCCGTTATCATCTCCATTCTCACTGTAGATATACCACTTTTCTGTCCCTTACTGTGAAATGTTGTCTTTTTATTGTGTATATTTATCATGCAGCGATTTTACCATTGATGCGTGACATTTGAGATTTTAAAAGTCTGTTCGATTTGATTTTGCTTTAAGTGGTATCCTGTGAAAATAGACGATCATGAGGACGCCTGCATGAGTAGGGAGTGTTTAAAAAAAAAAAAAAGTGCTCTTCACTGTTTGACGGCCTTAGCGAAACGCATGTTTTAACACCTAAAATGCACACGAGGTTAGAGGAAAAGTCAGTGTGCGAGGAGAAATATATTCACACCGTCTATTGGTGGACTCTCCAACACAGGTTGTCCAGTTACACACGGTTTAAATTCACAGATATTCAGTAAAATAGTGTTGGATATTTTCACATTTCTAATCTCTGTACCAAGGAGTGTAGATGCCTTATTGTCAGTCTCTGAAATTAGTAATATTATAGCCATACATGCAATGTGAAATGTGCATATTTGGATGATAATGGTGGTAAACTGTAAAGAAAAAGCAAATGACAGTCTGAACAGGGGATGCATTATCTTCAGTAGAAAAACAGCTCTGCTACTTCTGTCACGCTTGTAATGAATGACACACTCGTTCTTTTCCTAGCTTTTTATAATACAGTCTACTGTGAAGCTCTTTAACATTTGTACAAATTGTATACCTATGTACTTTAATTCATGTTGTAATATTAACAAATAACCAATGAGAGCATTAAGGAATGTTATATACCAGTAGCATGAGCCTCACCTCTTTTTGTATTCTTTAAGCTGTTAATAGTACGGATACAAAATCATGTCTATATTTCATTCAAATAAAGCTAGTGTAAATCAAGCTGTTTCTGTCAGGTTGTGTTTGTGAGTGTGTATCGCCAGGTGGTGGGAGGATATAGAAAATGCATTGGCATAAGTAAAATGCTGGGAATATTTATGCAGGGTTTTAATAGCTTTGTGCAAGTTTTGGTGTAGTGGCGCCATCTAGTGCCTCACATAGCTAGATTTAAACCAATACATAAACCCATGTTGCATTTCTTTCCTCACAAAAATAAGCAGCACTATTTCATAATATTATGTATATTATAATCATTTTTAATATTATTAGGTGTGTATCTCTGATTGTAAATTTCACATGGATGCAAAGGCAAAAATATGTTGCATTATGTGAAAGATCCACACAGTTGTACTAAACATGACTATAAAAGTGCCTGTAATGGAGAATGGGTTGCTTGGCTTAAAGTTTGGCGTCTGTAAAGGCCCGTTCACATCAAAGTTAATGATAAATGTATAGTTCTAAAAAATCGTTCTCAATATTAAAAAATAGCACAGTTCACACCACAACTATAACAATCACGGCACAGAGAAACGATATTGTTGGAATCACTTTCAGAACAATTTTATCCAGCAGATGAACTATAGAAACAGCCAATCAGAATCCGTCCTGTTGTAACGAGCTCGCGCATTTAAAGTGACAGACAAGCAAACACTTAGCATAAACAAAACGATCTGGTCATTTGGTGTGTGCGCTAATATAGTTCTCTTTATAGTTATCCTTATATATAGGCCTATCGTTGTTGGTAGAACGATAAAGGCCCGTTCACACCAAGGACGATAACTATAATTATAATGTTAATGATATGTATAATTCTAAAAATCATTTAAATAGCATTCCCACCACAACTATAACGGCAGAGAAACGACATCGTTGGAATCACTTTCTGGGGTGCGTTTCCCAAAACCATAACTTAGGTCGTTGGCAATGGGAAATTGCATTGCAACCAACAAAGTTGCTAACTTAGTTAGCAACTATGGTTTTGGGAAACGCACCCCAGAACGATTTTATCCAGAAGGTGAACGATAAAAACATTGAGAGCAAATCAGAATCCATCCTGCTGTAACGAGCTCGCGCATTTAAAGTGAGACAAGCAAACGCGTAATAAACAAAAAATATTGTCAGTTGGTGTGTGCGCTAATATAGTTCTTGTTACAGTTATCCTTATATCGTTGTTGGTAGAACGACAAAGGCCCGTTCACACCAATAACGAAAAGGTAACGATAAAGCTCTAAAAATCGAGTTCACACCACAGCAACGATAAAGATACAGAAAAACTATATAGTTGGAATCACTTTCAGAACGATTTTATCCAGCAGATGAACGATAAAAACATTGACAGCCAATCAGAATCCATCCTGCTGTAACGAGCTCGAACATTTAAAGTGACAGACAAGCAAGAATAAACAACGATATCATCAGTTGGTGTGTGCGGCACGCTAATATAGTTCTTGTTATTGTTATATTTATCGTTGTTGGTAGAACGATAAAGGCCCGTTCACACCAAGAACGATAACTATAAAGGTAACGATAAAGATATAGTTCTAAAAATCGCAGAGTTCACACCACAGCTATAACGATAAAGGCACAGAAAAATGATATCGTTGGAATCACTTTCAGATGATTTTATCCAGCTGATGAACGATAAAACATTTACAGCCAATCAGAATCCATCCTGCTGTAACGCGTGAAAGTGACAGACAAGCCTAGAATAAACAGAACAATATCATTTGTTGGTATGTGTGCTAATATACACTGAAAAAAAATGATTCGTTAAATTTACTAAATATTTTTATCATAAGTGGTCGCAATCAATTTATTTGATCTCAATTTAAACAAAAACACATGCAATTCCCATAAAACCAATTTATTTTTTAAAAATCAAAAAACTAAATTTAAATTATTTAAACGAGCACAAATTAATTATGCTTAATTTAATCGGGCCATAATAATTTTTTTCAGTGTAGTTATCTTTATAATTATCGTTCTAGCAACAATAAATATAAAGATAACTATAATGAGAACTATATCTGTGCCGATATTGTTCTGTTATTCTAAGCGTGTGCTTGTCTGTCGCTTTAAATGCTCGAGCTCGTAACAGCAGGATGGATTCTGATTGGCTGGATAAAATCGTTATGAAAGGGATTCCAATTCTCTGTGCCGTTATCGTTATAGCTTTGGTGGAAACGCTACTATTCTTTAATACTGAGAACGATTTTTATAACTATCTCTTTGTCGTCCTTGGTGTGTGGGCCTTTATCGTTCTAACAACGATAAAGATAACTATATTAGCACACACCAACGGATGATACCGTTTTGTTTAGTCTAAGCATTTTCTTAGCTGTCACTTTAAATGCTGGGATTCTGATTGGCAGTAAATGTTTTTATCGGATATTATCATTCTGAAAGTGATTCCAACGTTATCGTTAAAGACCCTTTTCACAGACTGTGATGCAGTTTTAACGGTCATCAATATCTTAAATCCTGCACGTTTTTGTGTTTTTTTTTTTTTTTTTAAATGTATGTACATTTATAACACTAATACTTTGAATTTTATTACTTTTGCATCAAATGACAAAAAACAAGTTACCGCTTCTGTGAGGGTGTTTCTAATACAGAGTCTATGGTTAATTTTGATGGTAAAAAATAACATATTTCTCTGTTTTGACTGCCGTTCAATCTCTATTTTTCCCCTCTTTTTGAAAGTTGTGAAATCACTATTGTGGCATTTTTCTTTTTCTGTTTGAGCAAAAGGTCACAAAAAGTATTTAATGTAGTCTCTCATTCACAACTATAATAATTACTAAGACGTCTTCCGCTCCGAGAAACCCGGAAATGTGAAAAGGGTCGTGTGAACTCTGCGATTCATTACCTTTATCGTCCTTGATGAGAACAGGCCTTTTTAACGCTCACCAAGACCGCATTTCTTTGTAGTAAAAAAAGAAGAGAAATAGTCATATTGTGAAATATTACAATTTAAAAATAACAACTTTCCATTTATATTTTTAAAATGTAAATATTTTCTGAATATATAGTTTAATATATAATACTTTTGAGCAGTATTGTATATTAAATCTAAAAAAAAACTGCACACTTCAAAAACATAAGGATTTATTATCATTATTCACAATGAAAACACAGAGGAAGTATTTTTTTCCAGAGACAACTGTTCCTGAGGAGCGAGAGATCACAGTATGCTTGCCTTGGCTTTGGGGTTTGTGCGTTCCCTATAACTGCCTCAATGGGTAACAACTTGCATATGTACAAATAATAAAGAGTTGTAACAATACTACGGGGAAAAAAAAGGCATGACATTGCATGTATGATTACATATCATTCGGACAAGGCCTCCTGTCCCTTAACATCACAATAAAAAAAAAAATAGAAAGAAAAGAAAACGCTTGTAACAAAAATGAAGCAAATGGTCCATCCTGGGCTCTATTCAGTAGTAACTTCACTCACAGTGCTCTTAAAATATATCCTTTACAAAGAGAATGGTGGAAGAAATAGCACTGATTGTAAATCGCCCTGGTTTAAAATGGTTAAAACGAAGTTTCCTGACGTAGTAGCACAAGTGTAATGAGAGTAGTCAGGGGTCTTTAGTAGATATCAGTGCTTGAACAGCATGACCTCACTGTCAGTTTCATTACAACATAAAGACAGCCAATACACACACACTTGTGCTACACTAAAATGGATAATATTCTACAGTAAATGCATCCATCCATATACAACCTTTGAGATTATAAAATTCTTTGTAAATAAAGCACTGTACATACAATTAGAAAAGTTATACAAGGCTCAAAAATAAAGAAATTAAGAGCGAACAGTGACAGAAATCTCTCCCTTCGAGCTACATTATGTACATGTGGCCACAGTGTTTTCTAAATGCACACACAGTAACAACTTTGATCGAGCACACGGCACAACTGTAAACATGTTGAACCACAGTGAGAGCAACACAACCAAGGTTTTTTACGGCGTGGATGTTTATCGTTTCGCTGGTACTGGCACTGTAACCAACAAATGTGGAATCGCAAAAATATCGTGGGTCACGTTAACTCGAAAATAAACGATATTCGACAAGTAATCTGGCACGGAATGAAGGTTATCTACAATCACACCTTGCACCTGCGAACCCAAAGCATGTAATAAGAAATTAAAAACAGTGTGAGAAAGAAAAAAACGTTGAGATGTGAGGCACTGGAAGATAAAGTTGACTTTGATCCTCGACCCTTTGATGCAAATTTCAGGTTAGTCCGAAACCGGTTGAGGTAGCGAATACATTTCTTACACCAATACCCACACTTAGCTGCTCGTACAAAACTAATTTTGGTGCTACGCTCATGAACTAAGGATTTTTTTTAGAGTTACCAATCCAACCTAATGTGAAGTCAGCCGTTCTCGACATCCTTTTCCTGTGCAGTTAGACAGAGGAAGAGCTTTAAAGGACAACTCCGGTGGAAAATGAACCTAGGGGTAATTAACACGTGGTTACCGAGTAGATCGTTCTCTGGGATGCGTTTTCATGAAAATCGAATGTAAGGAGTTTTATCTCTAAAAACAGATTAGCTTATAACGCTAGTATATGGGGCATAGAATAAATAAAATTAAACCGCTAGTTAATAGCACTAACAAGGCTCAAAATAGCCTCACATTCGTGGCTCGACTCGTTGAGACTGTTTTCCAAGATGGCTTCTGTCTGTATACGCGTAATGTACTGTCTTCATAAAGCATCTTCTTATTAAACTGTTTGTACACTTACAAAGTTCTCAATGCTTGGGTTTGCATGTAGGGACCCTCATTATGCTACCGTGTTAGTGTGAGGCTATTTTGAGCCTTGTTAGTGCTATTAACTAGCGATTTAATTTGACTTACTCTATGCCCCATATACTAGCGTTATAAGCTAATCTGTTTTTTAGAGATAAAACTCTTTACATTCGATTTTCATGAAAACGCATCCCAGAGAACGATCTACTCGGTAACCACGTGTTAATTACCCCTAGGTTCATTTTCCACCCGTGTTGTCCTTTAACCGCAACACAGACTGCAAATGACCCGGCAAAATCCTTGAAAGAAATCCAGAATGAAGCAGGAATTTGACTAAACATACTGCAAATCTGTTATAATTTATGAGTGTTTAAAAAGAATAATGCAGAAGTATTTTCAGTAGAAGTAAAATATATATATATATAACAGAAATTTCGATCGGCAGCTTAACTTCTGATCATAATTTACCCACAATTCAAATGCAATACATTAAAAAAAAAAAAAACTATATTTTCGGATGAACATGGAGCTACTCCACAAAGACTTCCTCTGTTTTGATTGGCGTCATCAACGGCCCGCCATTGGATGAATCCGAGCCTTCGTCTTTGGCCAGGTTGTCACTGTTCAGCCTGCTGACGCCCATTTCTCCAGCCGCTGAGAGCGCCCCCTGGTTGAAGCACAGGTGCTTGATGACCTCATTGGGGCTGGAGAAGGTCATTTCACACACGTTGCATTTGTACGGCCTCCCTGACGA
This sequence comes from Gobio gobio, assembly GCF_949357685.1. Classification (NCBI taxonomy): domain Eukaryota; kingdom Metazoa; phylum Chordata; class Actinopteri; order Cypriniformes; family Gobionidae; genus Gobio; species Gobio gobio. The sequence goes on along the minus strand of NC_137105.1, from coordinate 48,897,424 downwards.
GCCTAGAAACAGCGCCTCCATTTGGCTGGAGTCGTCTGCTGCACACAGCTCCATGCTCTGTCGGTCCACCATGGTGTACGCCGGCTCCGAGCTCAGATTCATGCAAACGTGTCGCGCCGCCTGATTGGCCCGGCAGAAGCTCTTTCCGCAGGCGCTGCAGCGATACGGCTTGCCTGTGTGGATGTACATGTGCTCTCTCCAGTGGCTCTTCTGGATGAACTTGCGGCCACAAGTGGAGCACTCGTATTTCCTCCGCTTCACTTCCCGCTCCATGTCAGCCGCCCCCTCTAGGTTGTCAATATCGGCGATATCGGACGGAGGGGGCGTGTCCGCCTGGGGCTGTGCCGTGTACAGGCTGACTGCGGTCGTCGTCGGGACGGGCATGGCGGTTTCAGGCGAGTGTTTTGAGTACAGATGCTGCTCACTGTCACTTGTAACGTCCATGATGATGGGAGTTGCTGCAGCGGCTTCGCTGCCTCGGAGAACTTCCTCCACCTCCGGTGTGGCGGCGCCTCCGATCGCCATGGGGGAAGCCGCCCCGACGGACTCCAACACCAGGGGGAGCATGGCCTGAGTGTGCAGAAGCAGGTGCTCTCTCAAGGCTCCTCGCTGAGTGAAGCGGCCCCCGCAGACGTGGCACGTGTAATGCTTCCTCAGGGAGGCGTTTCGTCTCATGATGCTGGGCTTCACATGCAGGATGGTGTTGGTGTTCACGGGGGCCTCACCTGCCGATGTGTCCATCTCTCCGCCGTCCCTCACAAACTGACTGGTGCTCGCAGACGCCTCTACCTCCGTTTCGGACAGAGCGTGCCTGTGCTTGGACCCAGGCCGCGTCAGTGAGGTAGCTTTGTTAGTGGTGACGCACTTCCCGTCGAGCAAACCGCCGCCTTCTAAGTCGAACGGCGAGGAGAGAGGCGTTCTCGCGGAGAGGCGGTTTGTGAGCGTGGCCTGTTGGTCTGATATCTGAATGCCGTAAAGAGAGGAGGACAGGGGAAGGCTGACCTCAGGGTGTGCTTGGGTTGCATGGCTAGCCAGACTTGCCTCCTGAATTAGAGGGTACGCGTGCAGGAACTTGACGCCCTGCTCCAGGCGAGCTGGGTCGATAAGCTGTGTCGCCAGTTTTCCGGTGTACATCAGATTGAGGAGGTAGCTGAAGATGTCCGGCTGAATGTCAGCAGGCTTCAAGCGAACGCAGTCACTGGATGAGAAGACAAAGGAACAAAGATTCAACGTGAAGAAAAAACACCAATCGTTGTGCTAGGGAAGTGCTTTTATACTTGCGTATTAGTAAAGAGCACATTTTAAGTGTTTATTGTGTCTTAACACACTGGAGCTCTTCTGTCATTTCTGACCCGAATTTTTTTATATAAAAAATGGGTAACACTTTAGAATAATGGTCATTAGTTAATGTATTAACTAACATGAACTAACCATGAACAGTACATTTGTTACTGTATTTGTTCATCTTTGTTAACGTTAGTTAATATAAATACAATTGTTTGTTCATGTTAGTTCACAGTGCATTAACTAATGCTAACAAGATTTTAATAATGCATTAGTAAATGTTGAAATTAACATTAACAAAGATTAATAAATGCTTTATACGTGCAGTTCATTATTAGTTCATGTTAACTAATGACCATTATTCTAAAGTGTTACCAAAAAATGTTAAAAATCGTAGCTTCATCGGAATGGTCCGAGACTTTATTGGTACTTGGTATATGAACACACCAAAAAATTGGGGACAGGATTTGAAAAGTCTAAGTGGTCGTAAAAAAAAAGTGTCACACTCAGGACCTTCAGGTCAAAAATGACCCCATAGGAAATGAATGGGAAATTGGCAAAAATATGAAAATACAGAGTTTTTTTGTGCACACAATCTACAAATCAGCCAGGATGCAGAAAAAAGGACTCAACAGTGAAGGGGTGAATCTCTAAAACATCAAGAGTTCAAAACAGAGAAAAAAACTCACACACACACACAAAAACACAATTAGCTTTTGGAATGGCACGCGTTCATTTGTGTGTGCGTGTGTTTTTGTGTGCATAAGTGTGTGTGTTTTTTTGTCTGTTTTGCACTCTTGATGTTTTAGAGATTCACCCCTTCACTGTTGAGTCCTTTTTTTATGCATCCTGGCTGATTTGTAGATTGTATGCACAAAAAAAACTAATTTCCCATTAATTTCCTATGGGGGTCATTTTTGACCCGAAGGTCCTGAGTTTTTACGACCACTTAGACTTTTCACATCCTGTCCCCAATTTTTTTGGGTGTTAATATACCAAGTACCAATAAAGTCACCAAGTTTCGGACCATTCCAATGAAGCTACGATTTAAAAAAAAAAAATTCTATAACGCAAGATCCACTATAATGGTAAAAATGTGCTATTGCGTGATAAATATGCTCAATGTGTCCACCGGATGGCACCGATCTCATTTAAAAAATTGCTTTCATGAGGCCTATGCTTGACTCTAAAATGAAATACAGCTTTAATAAAAAAAAAGTAAAAAATTATATACATATATATATATATATATATATATACACACACACACATAGACATTTTTTATTATATTCAATGGGAAAACATGGGTCATAATGATTGCATAAATATTAATTATAAGTCATAAAATTATCTCAAAACACCAAAAAAGAAAAAAAATATATTTCATTGATTTTACTCAAATCTTTTTTATCTTAATCCCGCCCTCCGGGTAATTTTTGGTCCTGAGTGTGACCCATAAATGAAGAACCCCAGAGGGTTTAAATCATAGTACTAACATATCTATTGGATATATGTGCAGTGAATAATTGTGCATGTTCATTCTCTGTATTACATTTTACATTCAGATTGTCATATGATAGCAAAGGTACCCACTTAAAGGGATCGTTCACCCAAAAATCAAAATTCTGTCATTACGTTTCAAATCCGTAAGACCTTCGTTCATCTTCAGGACACAGATGAAGATATTTTTGATGAAATCTGAGCTTTCTGACCACTCATAGACAGCAATACAACTGACACTTTAACTGATGTGTGAGTTTATGAATGTTTATATGTGAATAAAAGCCTAAATTCAATCTGTTCATCATTTAAAGCGACTAAACTGCTCAATTTATATGGATTAGTTTTATGATCTCTTTATGAACTTGTTGAAGTGTCAGTAGTCTAGCTGTCAATAGAGGGAAAGAAAGATGTCAGAATTCATCAAAAATATCTTCATTTGTGTTCTGAAGATGAACGAAGGTCTTATGGAACGAATATGTATCGAATATGAACGAATATGTTAACGGATATGTATCTTCCCTTAACCCAACCTGCTGCCACTTGTCTCTGCTGTGTCAATGTGTATAATATTAATTCTTTTTTTTTTTTCTCTCTTCTCTTTTTTTTCAACATGTCTGTTTTATAGTAAATTTGTACACCGTATTTAGCAACAGGATTTGAAGAGTTATATCTGTTTTACTGCTTTTTATATTTGTATTGTGTTTTTAGGTAGACAATTTTAAGATCTGTCCAGGGACAACGGACGAAAAATAGCCTTTTGGCTAACGCTGGTGCATTTACAGCAATGTCAATTAATGTACACTGTCCCTGTCAAATAAACAAATAAATAAATGGGTTTGGAACGAAATGAGGGTGAGGAATTAATGACAGAAATTTCATTTTTGGGTGATCTATCCCTTTAATATTTAAAAACACTAATTCAATAGTAATGATAAATGTAATCTTTAAGGCTGGAATACACTATACAATTTTTGCCCAGATATTTTCCCTGATCTGCAGTCTGGATGAGTTTTTTGCCGAGAGGCACAGTCATTCTGCAGATTTTGGGCAGTTGGAATGAACAGATTTTGCATAAAATCACATAATGCATAATGGGCACAGCTTCACAGTATGACTCTATCCAGTCAAAGGGTATTAAATAGGTTTTGGGCAGATTTTAGAACACTTTTTCACTTGTCATGTGTCTCCTATCAATGAAGCGCATGTGTTTGGGACAGCTTGAAAGTCTGGTAGTGTGTGACACTCGGTCGTTTAAGCCTTTTAATGGTTTTATTGGATGGGACGGTGTAGAGATCAGACAGGAAGCACGGAGTGGAGAGAGAGGAATGTGATCGGGCCGGGAATCAAACTCGGGTCACCAACATGCTGAGGTTGTAAATGGTTACAGTGTAAAACTGTATCAAGTGTAGGACGTCTAGTGTTTTAAAATGGTTCGTGTTGTGTATCCCAGCCTTTAGCAAATCTCAAAATGATTTTATACTGCAAATTATAATGTTGTGATGCCTACATTCACTTTTTAGTGTTTTCATTTTTTATTTATTTAGATGAAATAGTATATTATAACTATAACGTTGGTCATTTATTGGTTATAGCATGAAGAATAATTATCATCTTACCAGATCAACACCCTAGTTTAGGGACAAATTGGACTTAAAAAAAAAAAAAATCACATCAATATCACACAAATCTTTTACCTGTCCTGGTGTATAAATAGCATTCTGAAGTAGTTGGAGAATGCGGCCAGCACGGCCTTGTGTGCTTTGAAAAAAACATCTCCAATGGCCACCGTGCAGTCACACAGGAAGCCGAACTCCCTCTGCGCGTTGAGCTGCTGCAGAAGGATAAGACCATGATTGGCCAGCTCCATACTTCCACCTACACAGAAAGGGCCAGAGATGACAGTCAACTTCCTGTCTACTACAGACCACAATGCACCAAAAAAAGACTGAGTGAAAGAAGGCTGTTAAGTTGTCTGTGACATGGACTTCATCAGCAGTGAACAGCCGTAAATATGAACTCAACACTGTTGGATGAACAATAAGCTGAACATAGGAATATTACAACCGACTAGCACTATTACTCATTCTCAGGGTTAAGGATTTGAACATACGTTAATTAACCCTTAACATTACACTTTGGCAACTCTTCCCCCATGGTTTGTGCTTCTAACATGAACCTTAAACCGTGTGGCTTGTTGGGAAGCTGTGCTGGTCCTTAAAGCGATAGGATTTCAATTACACTGCTTTTAAAGCCATTCTGACACAGCAGGGTTTCCCAAACGGGGGTCCAGGAACCCCTAAGGGTCCGCGAGGGAACTGCATAAATTGATGACAAGCAATTAATTAAATTAAAATCATTAAATTAAACAAATAGGATAAACAATATTAAAATAAAAAATACTTACCAAACAATAAATGTTTTTTTTTTTAAGTAAACATGCAAATGTGCCATTAAATTATTATTATTTTTTTTACCTTTATTTCTATTGCGCTTTTCACACACAAACGCTTTATACGCCAGTTCAGAGCAGCTTTACACTGATGATAGGAAATTATTTTTTTTCTAGATGAAAAGCTAAAGGAAGTTTTTGATTGATCAACTTCTGTTGTAAAAACTGATTTCAAAATGTAAAAACGCATGTAAAAAATATATATATTGCACAAAATGAAAACAATAATGTAAATATTATTATTATTTATATTATTAAGTGTTAATATATCTCATAATTAGGGTGATTTTTAAGTCATAATTTGACTTTAAATCCAAAATTTTGAATTTTTAAAGTCCTAATTTCAACTGTTCCTCTCACATTGACTTAGCATGTCATATTTTTGACTTTTAGTCTAATAATGAGGACTTTTAAAATCATATTTTCAACATTTTATCTTATAATTATGACTTAGCATGTCATATTTTTGACTTTTAGTCTAATAATGAGGACTTTTAACATTTTATCTTATAATTATGACTTAGCATGTCATATTTTTGAGTTTTAGTCTAATAATGAGGACTTTTAAAATCATATTTTCAACATTTTATCTTATAATTATGACTTAGCATGTCATATTTTTTACTTTTATCTAATAATGAGGACTTTTAAAATCATATTTTCAGCATTTTATCTTATAATTATGATTTAGCATGTCATATTTTTGACTTTTTGTCTAATAATAAGGACTTAAAATCATATTTTCAACATTTGATCTTATAATTACGACTTAGCATGTCATATTTTTGACTTTTTATCTAATAATGAGGACTTTTTAAAATCATATTTTCAACATTTTATCTTATAATTATGACTTAGCATGTCATATTTTTGACTTTTAGTCTAATAATGAGGACTTTTAAAATCATATTTTCAACATTTTATCTTATAATTATGACTTTATGATAATTGAAATGAGCTGATCAGTAATATAGTTGAATATTTAGGGTACTTCAAGTAAATTATTTTGGTCAAAGGGATTTGGCTGACAAAAAAAAGTTTGAAAACCCTTTCTGATACAGCATAAAGCCTAAAACCTAAACATTAATTATTTTGCTAATTTAGCCTGGCATATCTACTTCTCATTCACATTTAAGACTGAGCAATTTCTACTGATCAAGCTGAAGGAAGGTTTCACTTTATATCCTCTAGGGGTGCACAATATATAATATATCTTTAATGTTATCTTTATCGGCCTGATAAGCAAATTTAGCCAATATATTAAAGCAGATAAATAATGGATTATTTCCTTCGGCTGAGACACTTCAGGTGTGCTCTGTTCTCCATGATGGTTATGAATTGCTTGAAATATGATTGGAATCACTTCAAAAAAATGAAAATACAGTTCAGTGCAACATGTGCAGCGCAAGTCTGTCATTTAGACTACATTAAATTATAATAAGAACATTATAACTGTGCGCTTGGGTCATGGCTTTTAATGGTGAGACTTTGATTTTGTAATCAGGCTCTCAAAAATGACCTAACATTTTTTTTTATCGGCTAATATATCGGTTATCGGCTTTAAAATATAAAGAATTATCGCTATTGGCCAAAATTGGTGCATCCCTAGAATTCTAAATACATTTACAAACAGATATTCTCCTTCTCCCCAAGATATATCTTATTTTCAGACCTCTAAATGATAACCAATCAGTTGTTTAAATATATTCTATATATAGAGAATAAAACATAGAAATAAACTACATTATCTCAATATTTTCATATCATATAAACGATTCATTAGAAGTAGGGGTGTAACGATCATGTCACGATTTGATACATATCACGATACGATATCACGATACTCCAAGACACATGGTAAAAGGTTAACAATTTTTTTTACTGTTGATTAAAATGATAAATTTGGTATTACATTAGGGGTGGAAACAAACAGGCTTGGTGCTGTAACACAATGCACAGGACAATGTAACACCAGAATAAAAATATTCATGATTCTGAAGCTGAAAATACAGAATTATTTTAGACAAATTTGCACTCGGTCACTGACTAGATATATTTATAATAATGTAGGCCACTTTTTACTGGTAACATAAGGGATTTGGCATTATCAGGACCCACAAATATCCCCCCATTGCATTATTATACATTATATTCATCCTTATATATAGTAGTTTAATGTACTCTCTCACAGTAATTGTCATTTTGGGTGAACTATACACAATTGGTATCCACGATACATATTGTTGCATTTTTGTATTGCAATATATTGTGACACGATATATTGTTACACCCCTAATTAGAAATGATAACTGGTTATTCAGATAGCAAAAAGACACTCAGATCCCAATGTTGTAACCATGAAAACACAGCCCTAACAGAGCGGTCAGATACAGCCAAGGGCCAAACATCTGAGGCAACCTTTGAACAATGAACCCTGATCCCTGAGGTTATTAACCCTCATCTGCCAGAACCAGCTCAGCAGCCTCTGTGCCTTGAATGTCCATTAGCCTAAAGGTCAATCCCAGGCTTTGTGTGTCACATTACTGGCTCTTGAGACAGCATTCCTGAGGCTGCTTGCACTCAACCCATCTTGGGTGGAGTAAAGACATGTCCAAAGAGCCTACAGACTCACTGTCAGTGGTTTTTGAAAGCATGGGCTGCAATGTCACATCGCTGTGTAAAGATGGGGGGGGGGTTTAGTTCACATTAAACCAGATATAAGAGTCTATACTGAGACCTACTGGCCTGGATGCATGAAGTTTGTTTAATAGGGCTGGCTAAAAAAAAAAAAAAAAGATTATTCGATTCTCATTTTTATGAACAATATCGATCCTTAAATCCCAAGAATCTATTAGTCTCTCCTGTTTTCAATTGATGAAGGAACGCAACATTGTAGCGGGCCTCCCATCCAATAAATCGCAAAAAGCTTTGTTACTTTTGATCTGAAACAAAAAGTCTCTGATTTCAAATGCTGTCTATTTATTATTCTATTACGGAATTTAAAAAAACATTAATAATAATAATTAAAGCCGCTCTTTAATGTGTTGTGTTGTGTCATTTACACTGCAGGTCTTGATGCACAATTCCGATTTGGTGACTTTATCCACTATATATTTTTTTGATGACCCGCTTAAATCATCTTTTAAAAGCGATCCCGTATCCGATATTTACATTTACACTATACACTGGTGAAACAGCCCAAGACGTTCTGACCCGGAAAAGGAAGTAAAACGGCGCGATATGCCATGGACGCAGATTAAATTATTCTTTAATGTTTTGCTTTCCGCACTATCTTTAAAGGTCAGCAAAACATTGCCTTCGTCTTCTATCGCGCCATTAGAGTCATGTGATCGCAGTTCGTGTCCACCTGAGTTGACGTCTTTCGCCTCAGTCCCTTTTCAATGACGTACGACTCGCATTTACTGGGGAATGTCCGATTTGACCGCTTACATGGCAGATGCACGTATCCGGATCATATCGGATTCATTACTACATATGAGTGAGGCCTGAATACGATCTGAGGATCTCAGAATGCATGCGTTTTTTTCCTGCTTACACGTTCACTTGACATATTCGATCTGTGCCACATGAGAGGGAAAAATCGGAATGGGGTCACTTGTAGGGGTGCACCGATCCGATATTAGGATCGGATATCGGCCGCGATACTGACAAAATAGCTGGATCGGGGATCGGAAAAATTAACAGATCCACAAGCCGATCCAGGTGTTTTTTTCCGTCGCAGCAGAACCTACATCATTCGTCAGCTTCACGTGTGTCGCATGCTAGAAGGGAGCGAGCCAGAGAGTCGGCTGTGTGGAGGAGATATTTCACGCTTGCCACGCCAACTAGTTCGTCGCTGTTTCGAGGGTATTACTGCAAAGTCAGGGTCTTTCCTGCATTGACATTTTTTTGACGGCCAAAGCCTAATTTGATGAGTTATTGTGATTTACGAGTGATGTAGAACAGATGCTGCGCTTGTGACTGAGTGACAGAGAGACCGATCTGAGAGCTCCTCCCCCGCGCGCACTCTCTGGGTCTTCAAAATAATCAGTGTTCGCTCTCATATTTCACATATTAATCCAAATCAAAAGCTCGGAAGACCGAAACCATGTTGCACGTGACACATTCGGACAATTCTGTCCTTGAATTATCGCTGGGTGTGAATTGCGCTCAAAAAACATTGACTCTTCTCTGACCAGCTGACATAAAGCATACTTTCAATAAGCGGGAGACAAATTATATCCAGTTATGAAGTGTTTTCTGTGTGTTGACATCTTTCGCGATGTTCTAACAGACGGGATTCGCGCACAACGCGTCTGCTAATGTCCGATTCGTGACCTAATGACTGCTTTGAACCGAATCATTTTAACGACTGGCCAGAACAACTGATCTGTCCAACACTGAACTCATGAACTCAGTTGATTAATTTACTCAGAACGCAACTGAAATGAGAACACAAGTGTGCTTACCCATTTTAGAAAGAGTAGGTAGTAAGAATTATTTTTAATTATCAACAGTATTTCATCTTATTTCTGTTGACAATGTGTAGTAAAATAAATAGGCCTAGCCTACAATCATTTAATCTGGAGTGAGGTGAAACCAGAACAAAGTTGTTATTAGCTAGCTGAAAATTTTTATTAAATTGCATATGGTAGAAAATTAGACTATTTGTTAATTTGTAATGCTACTTTTTAATATTGATATGATTATACACCAAAACAATTATCTGTAGTGTAAAAAATGTTTGGTAACTGTCAGATTACTATTGTATGTTTGACCAATACACTGTTTTTTGTTTCCACTGCTACATTTTATTTATTTAAAGAAGTTAGATTACATTCTATTTTAGATTTGAATGCACAATTGTTTTTTAAATAAATAAGAATTCAACACCTTACATACATCTGTTATTTTGTCTTAGTTATGTTTAGTTAGTAAAGTCTGGTGCCTTTAGTCTCTTCAAGGAAGGTATAAGGTGGAAGATATACAGTTTATTATTAATTCAACAATATATCGGATCGGTATCGGGTATCGACAGATACACAAAGCCCAGGCATCGGTATCGGTATCGGGACTGAAAAAGTCGGATCGGTGCACCCCTAGTCACTTGAACCCTTAGGATGCTTTCACATCTCTAGTTCGGTTCATCTGGTCCGAACCAAGGGCAAACAATTACACATTGTAGCATTTTTCAGCTTTTTTGGTTCCTTTTCACACCACACTGATTGCTTTGGTCCGAAACAGTTGAAACAAACCAAAATGCAGTCACATGACAACATCCACATCACTCATTGGCCATGGCGTATTTTCTAAACTGCTTTTCGTTTGGTCAGAATTTACGTGCGGGAAAATTCCAACGGAAGAGGAAAAGCCAGCAAACAACACGGAGACAACACAACTATGGAGAGACGACTGCGCGGGCTGGTTTTGTCCCTGGCCATAATCTATTACATTGTTTGTATACACCACAATATTGCAAACAGTGCGGATGCGGCTTGAAAACTACGCTCTAATGCACTGCAAACGGCGAGCGCCCATCGCTCGTCGTCACTTTAAGCGGAGACGTGCATTCATTCTTCTTAACTCTGACATGCTCATCCTCATCCCATAATGCACAGCGCAGGGTCCGCTTTTGGTGCGCACCCGAGTGCGATTGCTGCTTTCACACCTAACCAAACGAACCGCACCAAAGGGGAAAACCAACTCTAGTACGATTCAACCGAACTAAATGAGGCAGGTGTCAAAGCACCCTAAATGGGGGCCAAGTGTGCCACACACGTCCTGAAAAGTGAAGCCAAAACGTTTTGATCGCCCCCAGGTGGCTGTTCCCAGTATAGCTCATAAACCCCACCCCCTCCATGTAATCTAAGATGGTTTCTATGATTTTAAGTAGTTTTTAAAGGACAACTCCGGTGGAAAATGAACCTAGGGGTAATTAACACATGGTTACCGAGTAGCTCGTTCTCTAGGATGCGTTTTCATGAAAATCGAGTGTAAAGAGTTTTATCTCTAAAAACAGATTAGCTTATAACGCTAGTATATGGAGCATAGAGTAAGTCAAATTTCGAGACAAGTCGAGCCACGAACGCTGTGCTAAGCTGCGATAATTCATATCGACCGGCCAGCGTTCGTGGCTCGACTCGTTGAGACTGTTTTCCAAGATGGCTTCTGTCTGTATACGCGTAATGTACTGTCTTCATAAAGTATCTTCTTATTAAACATGTTTGTACACTTACAAAGTTCTCAATGCTTCGGTTTGCATGTAGGGACCCTCATTATGCTACCGTGTTAGTGTGAGGCTATTTTGAGCCTTGTTAGTGCTATTAATTTTACTGATATTTAGTTAGTGATATTTAATTTTACTTATTCTATGCCCCATATACTAGCGTTATAAGCTAATCTGTTTATAGAGATAAAACTCTTTACATTCGATTTTCATGAAAACGCATCCCAGAGAACGATCTACTCGGTAACCATGTGTTTATTACCCCTAGGTTCATTTTCCACCAGAGTTGTCCTTTAATCATGCTGATGTTAGTTCAAGTGTTCGTTCTTTGAATAAGGTTGATTTTAATTATTTGATGCTATAAAAACGGGGGTGACGTTATGATAGACAGCTTCTGTTATCAGTTACAGCGCAAAATAAACATGAACGAACATCTAAGGTATGTTAAAGATACAGTACAACTAACCGAAATCCATATCATGACTCATGTAATCGCTCAACCAGTGTTTCACCGCGAAAGACGTCAATTAAACAGATAAAACTTGTAAACAATGTCACATTTACCTCAGAAAAACCATATTCAGTAAGTCAGCTAGAAAAAACCCTGACGAAAGGAAAATATATTTACCAATATATTACTTGAAATATATTATAATATATTGATGGTACATATATACAATATATGTAATATATTGCAGTATATTGCAAAATATACAAATGATTGCCGCTTTCAATATATTGCAATATATTCGAAAATATAAATATTAAATCCCATATATGGGAATATATTGCCTAATGTATTACATGATATTTTCCAATATACTGCAATATATTTTTGTGTCGTAAGGGAAATTACTTTAGAGAGGATTGTTTTGCTAAATATGTGCACTATATTCATTATGATTGAATATTATGAACATAACGCATGTTTCAATAAATCCATCGAGTTATGACAGCCACCATTTAAATGTTTATATTTAAAAAATTGGAGCAATAATATAATAATGTAATTGTAAAGTTAGTATTATAACTATTATAATAAAAACTTCCTTGAGTGTAATTTTAACTGTATATTTTACAGGATTATTTGAGAGATTTTGTACTGTACCTGATACAAAAAGTACTCTCTCTCTATATATATATATATAATATATATATATATATATATATATATCGAATTGTGAAATGTGAAATGTGTGTTACCCAGCTCAATAGTTTTATTGCTGCTTCTTCACACCAAAGCAGTTTGTTTATCTTTTGTTTTGTCTTCAACACATACACATAAAATAATTTCATACAATTAACTAATCCCAATTTTTTGGGGTATTATTGTTATTTGTGCGATATTGATGGCACGCTCTATGAAATGTTTGGTTGCTTTGTAAAGAACTTTGAACACTGTCTGAAAGCGCAATATAAAGTAAATTCAAAAAAAGCTATTAACTAAACCAAACAGCTACAAAATTGATTTGAAGCAAAATGGCATTTGAAAATTGGACCAAAAAAAGGTACAAAACGGTGTATTTAACGGCTTAAATGAGAGAAAGAACTACAATCCCATGAAGCATTGCAAATTTAATTAAAAACAATGGGGAAAAATATAAAGTTTGAAACTTTGCAACCGTTAAAAAAAGTATGTTCTATACAATATTAACTAACAATATTATATTAACTATTTTAAAAGGCTATTAACTAAACCGGTTTAGTTTGCTACAAATTTGATTTGAAGCAAAATAGCATTTGAAAATTGGACTAAAAGAAAAAAGGTACAAAACGGTGTATTTAACGGCTTTAATACAATCCCATGAAGCATTGCAAATACTTTTTTCTAACTTTGCAACCGTTAAAAATCCATATGTTCTATACAATATAAATATATAGGGAATTATTTGGACGCAGAATGAATCATTCGTTCACTAAAGACATGTT